>NC_085930.1:105908333-106272500 GCF_028885625.2 Pongo pygmaeus | reverse complement strand
GGACCCTCTGGAGGGAAGAGGAGTGCTGCACCACTGAGCAGCCTCTTTTCTGCTCTGACGGGGAAGGTCCCCACTGCTCTCTAGGCCAGTGGAAGAGGGCTGCCTCAGAGGCCCCTCCCCGAGCTCTAGGATCCTGGCTGGTGGCTGGGAGGGAAGGAATAAGATGGGGATTCTTTCTGCTCTGGCCTCCACTCTGCCAAGTGTGAGACCAAGAGAACTCCCCTTCCCCCTTTCCCCTTCTCTTATCCTCCTCCCCACTTCTCCTGCCATAGCAGACCTCTCTTCTGGCCCTCCCTCAGAGCCCACGTGGTGTTTTGGACAGCCCCTTTCCCATCGCACACCTCAGTTTCCCCACCTGTAATGCAGTGGTTCTGGATTCTCATCCACGGGAGATGGCAGCAGGGGAGGACTCCATGTTTCCTGTATGGGTGGCTATGACTATTCCTTCCTGACACAGCTCCTGGTGCTGTATGCAGGAGTCTTTCAATGGTATACAGGCACCCAGCAGGTCACAGGGGCTGATAGTGTCAACTTGACTAAATAAGGCCAGTTTTCCAAAATGGTGGCACCAATTCACAGCCCTATCTACAGCCCCATCTCACCAACACTTATTATTGACAGGATGTATACTCATCATTCTGATGAGCATCAAGTGGCATTTCAGTGTAGTTGGGGTTTGCATTTTCCTGGTTACTGATGAGGTTGGACATCTTTCCATGTGGTTTTGGCTGTTCCCGTAAGTTCCCATCCAAGTTGTGTGCCCATTTTTCCATTGGATTGTTTGTCTCTCTTGAGAACTCATCAGACTTTTTTACATATCCTTAATGGTAATCCTTTTTTGATTATGTCTCACAAATATCTTCTCCTAATTTGGTCTTGTCAGTTCATTTTCTTTATGATGTCCTGTTTTTCTTTTTAACTTTTTATTTTGACATAATCTCAGACTTACATCGAAAAGTTGCATGAATAGTGCAAAGAATTTCTTCATACCCTTTACCCCAGTTCCCCAAATGTTAACATTTGACATTTGTATCCCTCTCTCTTTCTTTTAGTGCCCCCATATATACACACATATCTCCCCCTCCCCTTTCCTGACCCCCAAGTCACTTGGGAGTAAGGGGCAGAATACTGCCTTTTTACTCCTAAATACTTCAGTGTATATTTCTTTTTTTTTTTAGACGGAGTTTCACTCTTGTTACCCAGGAATGCAGTGGTGCAATATCTACTCACTGCAATCTCCCAGGTTCAAGTGATTCTCCTGCCTCAGCCTCCTGAGTAGCCAGGATTACAGGCACACAC
This sequence comes from Pongo pygmaeus, assembly GCF_028885625.2. Lineage (NCBI taxonomy): Eukaryota > Metazoa > Chordata > Mammalia > Primates > Hominidae > Pongo > Pongo pygmaeus. Next base: position 106,271,201 of record NC_085930.1, on the reverse strand, counting down.
CACCACACCCAACTAATTTTTGTATTTTTAGAAGAGATGGGGTTTCACCATGTTGGCCAGGCTGGTCTCAAACTCCTGACCTCAAGTGATCTGCCCGCCTTGGCCTCCCAAAGTGCTGGGATTACAGGTGTAAGCCACTGCGCCTGGCCTGGTGTATATTTCTTAAAAACAAGAACATTATCCTATATGTAAACATTACCACAGAACAACTGTCAAATCAGGAAATTAACACTGAAACACTACCATTATCTAATCTACAGACTTTATTCAGATTTCATCACTCATACTAGTAATGTCCCTTGGAGCCGAGGTCCCCAGCCCCTGGTATCAGTCCATGGCCTGTTAGGAACCGCACAGCAGGAGGTGAGTGGTGGGTGGCGAGCATTACCACCTGAGCTCCACCTCCTGTCAGATCAGCTTCATTAGATTCTCATAGGAGTGCAAATCCTATTGTGAACTGCACAGGTGAGGGATCTAGGTTGTGTGCTCCTTATGAAAATCTAATGCCTGATGATCTGAGGTGGAACAGCTTCATCCTGAAACCATCCCCTGCCCCTCATCCATGGAAAAATTGTCTTCCATGAAACGGGTCCCTGGTCCCAAAAAGGTTGGGGACCGCTTCCTTAGAACAAAAAGAACATCCCATATCATGTGTTATACTTCTTTAGTATGCTAAAGAGGTATGTCTATGTTTCTTTATACTTTAATCTAGAATAGTATTACTTTGTGTTTCATAAGACTGACTTTTTGGAGATGATAGACCAGTTCTTTTACAGAATGTCCTTCAATTTGGGATTATCTAATGTTTCTTCATGATTAGATTAAGGTAATGCATTTTGAGTACTGTGTCCTCAGAGCATCATACCAGAAGGCACATGATCCAGATTTCTCTCATTGCTGGTGATATTAAACTTCATCATGTGGGTAAGGTGAGGTCTACTAAGTTTCTCCATATATAAAGTTACTGTTTTGTGATTACTAAGTATCTAGGGGAGATACCATGGACTGTATAATTACCCTATTACTTTATTTCTCAAGTCTACTGGTTTTTATGTCCATTGATGATTTTCATCAAATTATTAATATGGCTGCCAAATAGTGATTTTCTAATTTTATCCTTCCTCATACTTCATACATCTATTAGTTGGCTTTTGGTTGTTTGTTTGTTTTGTGATGGAGTCTCGCTTGTAGCCTAGGCTGGAGTGCACTGGCACAATCTCAGCTCAGTGCAACCTCTGCCTCCCATGTTCAAGTGATTCTCCTGCCTCAGCCTCCCAAGTAGCTGGGATTACAGGCACCTGCCACCATGCCCAGCTAGTTTTGTATTTTTAGTAGAGACGGGGTTTCACCATCTTGGCCAGGCTGGTCTTGAACTCCTGACCTTGTGATCCACCCACCTTGGCCTCCCAAAGTGCTGGGATTACAGGCGTGAGCCCACCATGCTTGGCCTGATTAGAAACTATCTTAATCCAGTATGACCTCACCTTAATTTGATTATATCTACAAAGACCTTATTTCCAAATAAGGCCATATTCATAGATACTGGTGGCGGGTGCTAAGGCTTCAATATATCTTTTAAGGGGAACAATTCAACCTATCACAGACTCCAATTTGTTGTGTTTTTTTTTTTCATATGGATGACCAGTTAGCCTGCATCATTTATTCAGTAGCCATCCTTCCTCACTGGCCTGCAATACTATCTCTGAGTCCATTAAGTAGATGTGGATGCCTTGGGTCTATTTCTGGGTTTTCTGTTCAGTTCTGAGGGTCTAATGTTGCATTCCTGAACAAACACCCACACTGTCCCAATTACTCAGCTTTCTAGCAGGCCTAGATATCTGGTAAAACAGGTCTGCTCATTTTGTTTCTCTTCAAGACTGTCTAGTGGCTGGGCACCAGTGGCTCATGTCTATAATCCCAGTACTTTGGGAAGCTAAGGCAGGAGGATTACTGGAGGCCAGAGTTTGAGACCAGCCTGGGCAACATAGCAACACCCTTCTCCACAAAAAATTAAAAAATTAGCCAGGCATGGTGGCACACACCTGTAGTCCTAGCTACTTAGGAGGCTGAGACCGGTGGAGTACTCGAGCCTAGGAGTTTCAGGCTGCAGTGAGCTAGGATCATGCCACTGCACTCCAGCCTGGACAATAGACCAAGACCTTGTCTCTTAAAAATAAATAAATAAATAAAAGAGAGAGAGACTGTCTAGGCTCTTCTAGGGTCTTTGCTTTTCCGTATAAATTTGAGAAACAGTATGCCAACTTTCTCACAAAAAAACTTGGGAGTTTGGCAGGAATTGCACTGAGCCTATGGATCACGTCTCTTCTTCCAGGAAACCTTCCCTCCTCACTAACTCCATTAGGCTCTCTGTCCCCTCTGGTTTCACACTATCCCCACCCCATTCTGTGGGGGTGATCTGGCCCCCTTGACTGGCCTGAATACTGCAAACCACAAGAGTATGTTCCTTTCAAAAGTCTCCTTCATGTCTCTTGCGTGTGTCCAGACCAAGATCTGACTATGACGACCCTGAAAGCTAGATCTGAGTGACGCAGTCCTCCTGTCTCCACTCTCCCCTCTACAGAGCCCAGAGTGTTGTCTTAGGAATCCTTGGTAGGGCTCTTCCTCTAATCCCCTGCTCAGTCTATGTAACCCTTAAACAAACTTAGGCCAGATCATATCCCTAGGTCTATTCAAACCCTCCCCATGGTTCCCCAGCTTGTCCAAAGAAAACCCACATCCTCATCATGGTCTTCGAGACCCGACTCCATCTGCAACCACCCGACTCCATCTGCAACCCCTCACCTCACCCCTCCTCATTGCCTCTGTGACCCAGTCTCCTCTATTCCACACATTCACTCGACCTCAGACACTCTGGCCTCCCTGCTGTTCTTCAGGTATGCCAGACACAGTCCTGGTTCAAGAACTTTGCATTTGCTCTTCCCCCTTTCTGAAATACTCTTCCCCTAGTTATGCCCTGTCTTGCTCCTTCACTTCGTTCAGATCTCCGCTCAAATAGTATCTTCTCAGTGAAGCCTCCCCTGACCACCCAATATAAAATTGCATTGTCCCCTACCTATACTCCCACCTTCCACTCCCTGTTTGATTTTCTTCCAACCACAGCAGTTGTTGCCATCTAACATACTGTCTATTCTTTATTGTGTTAATGTCTGTGTCCCTCCCTAAAATGGGACCTCATGTGGGCAGAGCTCTTTACCTGTTTTGTTCAACAGCACCTAGAACAATGTCTAGGACACAGTGGGTGTTGAATAAATATTTGTTGAATAAAAGAACTGAGAGAGATGAGACTCACGTCTAGCCCAGACTCTTTTTTTTTTTTTTTTTTTTTTTTTTTGAGACAGAGTCTCGCTCTGTCACCAGTCTGGAGTGCAGTGGCATGATCTCGGCTCACTGCAACCTCTGCCTCCTGGGTACAAGCGATTCCTCTGCCTCAGCTTCCCAAGTATCTGGGATTACAGGTGCCTGCCACCATGCCCGGCTAATGTTTGTATTTTTTAGTAGAGATGGAGTTTCACCATGTTGGCAAAGCTGATCTTGAACTCCTGACCTCATGTGATCTGTCTGCCTCTGCCTCCCAAAGTGCAGCCCAGACTCATTTATATTCACTTGTTGAGAGACTTTGGGTGGTCCTCTCCCCAGTCCAGGCCTGGGTTTCTACATTGGTAAAATGGGGAAGGGTGTGTGTGTTTTTAAGGGCCCATCCAACTGTGTTGGGTGTGATGGGGAGGCTGTCTTGAGAAAAGGGTGTGCTGCCCCCTCGTGATGAGGCAGACTCTTCCCCAGGACCATCAAGTCTTAGGCTTCTAACTCCCAACTCTGCCTGGAAATACATGTTAGGAGGGCACTCCCTGCCCCGGAGTCACCTTTTCTGCTGTCTCACCTCCACCAACCCATCCCTGCCCTCAGCATTCCAGGCCTGTGAAGGTCCTCTTGGTCTTTGATGCCTTTCATACCAATTGCCCTTCATGTCACTGTGACCCTGTATTATGGGCTAAACGTTGCCCCCTCCATTACTCCTCATTTCATGTTTGAAGTCCTAACCTCCAGTACCTCAGAATGTGACTGAGTTTAAAGGCAGGGTCACCAGGCCCAGGGATAAGATGGCCATTAACAAGCCAAAGAGAGAGGCCTCAGAAGAAACCAACTCTGCTAATACCTTATCTCAGACCTCTAGCCTCCAGAACTGTGAGGAAATACATTTCTGCTTAACCCACTCAGTATGTGGTACTTTCTTATGGCCACTCTAGCAAATGAATACACCCTGGAACTCACAGAATAATTTATTTCATTTGTTGTAGTTCAACTGCAGAAGCACCGTGTGGGGACAAGATGTTCCCATTCCACCTTGGGAGTGGAGGCCAGGGGAAGGAAAGGCAGTAGGGCCAAAGCTATCACTGTAGGAAGCTCATGAGATAGGGACCCATCTGCCTGGCTCTCCTGAATCCTGGAGCCTAGCCAGACCTCCCTCTTGCATCTGCAATTCCACCTACCTGGAATGCCCATCTCTATACGTCTTCTCTGTCTTGCAAGGCCCAATTTAGGGCTTCCTACTTCTCCCCTTCCTCTCTCACTTCCTGTTCCAGCCCATACTGAACTGCAACAGCTTAATCCTGACCCCTTGCTGGCCTCAAGTTTGGGTCCTGGGCTGTCTGTGTCCTGTGGCCAAGCGGCCGCTTCCTTCTTTGCTCAGTAATGCTATGATGTAGTCTCCCAATTCCCAGCCTGCTCTGGACTCAGCTGTTGTGCCTAGGTCTTGCAGCTCCCTTATGGCTGACCACTGCCTCACCATCAGAAAGCCCCAAGGTAGGCTGCTTTATGCTTTTGTATTTTACTTACTACAAATTGTGTTCGGGCAGTTTTGCAGGGTGTGGGCCTTCCCATAATTTCTTTCTTGTGTTTGTTTTGAGATAGAGTCTTGCTCTGTCACTCAGGCTGGAGTGCAGTGGTGCAATCTTGGCTCACTGCAACCTCCACCTCCCAGGTTCAAGCGATTGTCTTGCCTCAGCCTCCTTAGTAGCTGGGACTACAGCCACACGCCACCACACCCAGCTAATTTTTGTATTTTTAGTAGAGATGGGGTTTCACTATATTAGCCAGGTTGGTCTTGAACTCCTGACCTCAAGTGATCCGCCTGCCTTGGCCTCCAAAAGTGCTGGGATTACAGGCGTGAGCCACCATGCCTGGCTTTCCCCGAAATTTCTCTATCTCTGACCAGGTGACCTCAAGATGGTCTTCCAGGCTGGGTGCAGTGGCTCATGTCTGTAATCCCAGCACTTTGGGAAGTTGAGACAGGCAGATTGCTTGAGCCTAGGAGTTCAAGACTAGCCTGGGCAACATGGCAAAAACCCATCTCTACAAAAAATACAAGAAAAAATTAGCCAGGCCTGGTGGCACACGCCTGTACTCCAGCCACTAGGGAGGCTGAGGTTGGAGAACTGAGTGAGCTCAGGAGGCCAAGGCTGCAGTGAGCCGACATCACACCATTGCACTCTGGCCTGGGCAAACAGAGCGAGACTCTGTCTCAAAAAAAAAAAAAAAAAAAAAAAAGTCTTCCAGAAACAAGCTCTTCTAAGATGCTGGAAGAACTGGCAAAATTTTTCTTTCTCTTTAAATAAATTATTTGCAAGGTCTTATATATATATATTTTAAACTGTGGTAAAATATACCTAACAAAGTTTACTTTTTTTTTTTTTTTTTTTTTTGAGACGGAGTTTCGCTCTTTGTTGCCCAGGCTGGAGTGCAATTGTGCAAATCTTGGCTCACCGCGACCTCCGCTTCCCGGGTTCAAGCGATTCTCCTGCCTCAGCCTCCCGAGTAGCTGGGATTACAGGCATGCACCACCACACCCGGCTAATTTTGCATTTTTAGTAGAGATGGGGTTTCTCCCTGTTGGTCAGGCTGGTCTCGAACTCCCAAATCAGGCGATCCACTTGCCTTGGCCTCCCAAAGTGCTGGAATTACAGGTGTGAGCTACCGTGCCTGGCCACAAAGTTTACAATTTCAAGCGTACAGTTCAGTGACATTAAATTGTTCAGATTGTTGTACAGCCATTAAACAGTAACTCTCCATTCTCCCCTCCCCTAGCCCAACAAACACCATTCTACTTTCTGTCTCCATAAATCTGACTAACTAGGTATCTTAAATAAGCAGAATACAGTATTTGTCCTTTTGCAACTGGCTTATTTCACTTAGCATAATGTCTTCAGGGTTCATTCATGTTGCAGCATGTAACAGAATTTCGTTCCTTTTTAAGGCTGAATAATATTCCATTGTATGTACACACATCATCTTTATTCATGCATCCATCCATCACTGCATGGATTGCTTCTCCCTTTTGGCTACTGTGAAATGGTACTGCTATGAACATTCATGTAATTTCATTTTCTTCTGCTCTAACTCCAACTGGAATGAAGCTAGGCCCTTGACTAAGTCTTGAAAAGGTTTGAGGTTGAAAAGGTTTGAGGTCTCATAACAAAGGGACCTGGGCTCTACCTTGTGGGTGAAGCCTGTCTTAGAATCCCAGATCCCACCCACATCCCACGTTCTCCACAATTTTTCTTTTTCTTTTTTTTTTTTTTAACACATGGTTTCACTTTTGTCGCCCAGGCTGGAGTACAATGGCACAATCACGGCTCACTGCAACCTCTGCCTCCCAGGCTCAAGGATCCTCCCGCCTCAGCCTCCTGAGTAGCTGGGACTACTCAGTCCCATGCTCATGTACATGAGCCACCATGTCCTGCTAATTTTTGTATTTTTTGTAGAGACGGGGTTTGGCCATGTGGGCCAGGCTGGTCTTGAACTCCCGGGCTTAAGCGATCCGCCCGCCTCGGCCTCCCAAAGTGATGGGATTACAAGCGTGAGCCACCGCACCCGGCATCGTGGTCTCAATATTTCATCCAGAAAGAGTCAAAGGCCTTGACCTCGAGCTTAACACGGACCTGAACCTTTGCTCTTCCCCCGTTTTCCCTTATCAGTAAACAGCCCCACAGCCACCCAGCTGCACAAGCCAGAAGCTTGGAAATCATATTCGACGTCCTCATGCCCTTACATCCATCCATTCCAAGTTCTGATACTTTTGTCTCCAAAATATTCCTCAAATATTTCTCAAAGTGGGCAAAATATTTCTTTGCTCACTTTTTACTTCCCTCTGCTCCAAGCCACAATCACCTGTCTCCTGGAAGACTACAAAAGGCTCACTGATCTCCCAGCTCGCACTTTTGCACTCACTATCTCCAGGCCACTCTCTGTTATTTATTTCTATTGTTACTATTATTATTTTGAGACGGAGTCTCGCTCTGTCGCTCAGGCTGGAGAGCAGTGACACGATCTAGGCTCACCGCAATCTCCGCCTCCCAGGTTCAAGCGATTGAACCTCCAGCCTCAGCCTCCCGAGTAGCCTATTATTTATTTCTAAAAGTAGGTGATACAGCCATATGATTTAACAATTCCTGCTCTATAGGTCCCCTCTCCAGAGGCAACAGGTGCTCTCCATTCCGTGGTCTCCTTCCAGATACTGTGGGCGTCCCTGGTGCTCACCTGGCCGGATATCTTCCCCCACCCACTTCCCCACAGAGCCCGGGGCCTCCTCGCTCCGCTTGAGACCCTCCATCCAGGCGCTCCCTCCCTATCGTCCGTCTCCCTTGGGCACTGCCCGGTCTCCCAGGCTGGGCTGAGTAGGCCAGTCTCTGGTCAGTCATTCTTCTGTTCCAAAGCTCGAAAGCCTTCGCAGCACTGGGACTGAAACCCCCTGCTCTCAGCTCCGACTCCTTCAGGCCAGGTGCTCCCTCCGCAACCTCTCTAAGGCCCGTTTTCGCGTCATCTCTTCCCAGCGGCCCGCCCGCCACGTCATCTCTACCACAGCACCAGTCCTCCATGGCCCTTGACAATACTTGGGAGGGCAAGTTCATAGGTGAGGGCTCATGCTCTTCCTAGGAGGGAGGAGCGCGGCGGGCGGGACCGGCAGGTGGGCTTTGCCCGGGAGCGCGGAATAAGCTCGCTCCGCGCCTCTCAGTTTAGTGGAGGAAGACTACTATCCCAGAAACCCTTTCGCCTCGGCCTGGCAAGCTCCGCCTCGGCCTGGCGAGCTCCTCCCCGCCCTACTCCCTCCGCGCGAAGAAGACTGAGCACGCGCAACAGGGACTGCGCCTGCGCAAAAGTCTACGCGGGCGGGTGGCTGGGGGCACCGCAACTCCCGGCAGGCCGGTGGCATTTTTCATTCCCTCCCGTGACCAGTGACTTCCGGCACGAAGGGGCGGGGCTGGGCTCGTGGCTGAGCCAGCAGCTGCAGCAGCTACGGGAGTGGCCGGGTGGCCGGCGGGTGCCAGGCGCCATGGAGGCCGTGCCCCGCATGCCCATGATCTGGCTGGACCTGAAGGAGGCTGGTGACTTTCACTTCCAGCCAGCTGTGAAGAAGGTGAGCTTGCCTTCCATCTTCCCCCCTATCCGCCGCGTATCTCCGTCGTCTGCAAGCGCGTGACGCCCCCCTGCGCGCCCATCACCTCCTCAGGCCCGGTCGCAGGGTCCGGTGAGGCCAGGAGGGGCCTCCGCCGGTTTTCCTCAGCCTGTCCCACACTCCGGCGCCCGCAGGCCATTCTTCTCCTCCCCGATAGCCCCGTGCTAGCACCTGCATCTTCATCTGAACCCGCTTCCCGACTTCTGCCCCGAGTCATCCGCGGTTCCCACTGAGGCACCACACTTCCTCCTTCTGACGCTCGGGACCCAGTTCTGCCCCGCCCCTCCTCCATGCCAGGACCGCCCCGCGCGGGAGCGGTGGGCGGCCCTGACCGTGCGGATTCTTCTGCTGCGCCTGGCCCTCGGTGCGCTGTCAAGTCCGCGACCCGCCTGGGACAGACACTGGGGATGGCTCAGGGCGTGTGTTTAAAACGTGAGCCCCGGTGGCCCAGGGAGATGCCCGACCCCTGCGGTGAGGGTTTGTTTTACAATTGCTGCGATTCTGTATGGTCTCCCATTCGGGAGTCTCTTTGGACCAAACAATACAATCCCATGACATTTTTAGAAGGATTACTGCTTTTCGTAACCGACTGGAGGGCATAAACAGTGTTGTAGAGCTCGGAGAAATCTTACTGTGTTGGAAGAACAGACGGGCAAGTTTGGCGTTGACTAAGGCAAGGAACTTCCGTGGAGAGGTCCAGGTTTGGTGATTGAACACAGGTGCCTTCCGAGACATCCGCTGTATTGGTAGCACTGAGGGCTAGAGCAGAAATGAAAAGGAACAACCAGGAGGCCGTCGCAGGTGGGGGGCCTTGTGGGCTTAGCACAGCAGATGCCAGAGTAAGCCCCCATCTAGATGGTGCACCATTTAGCGAGACGCTTGGGAAAACAAATAGGAAAAAGAAAATGGGTTTGGAAGTAGTTTCCCAAGAAGCTGTCTCCCCTCTAATCGCCATACACCATTGCCTTAGTTCAGACAGTGTTTGAGTCCATCATCTAGCCTCTTGGGCCCGGGAAATGAGGACAATTGATCCAAAATTCTAGAATTTTGTTAACTGTTATCCAGACGTTGCTCTCTTCTTCATCTGCTGTTTCTTTTTTTTACCTTTTTTTTTTTTTTTTTTTTGAGACGGAGTTTCGCTCTTGTTGCCCAGGCTGGAGTGCAATGGCACGATCTCGACTCACCGCAACGTCAGCCTCCCGGGTTTAAGCGATTCTCCTGCCTCAGGCTTCCAAGTAGCTGGAATTACAGGCATGCGTCACCATGCCCGGCTAATTTTGTATTTTTAGTAGAGATGGGGTTTCGCCATGTTGGTCAGACTGGTCTCGAACTCCTGACCTCAGGTGATCCGCCTGCCTCGGCCTCCCAAAGTGCTGGGATTACAGGCCTTCATCTGCTCTTTCATACAAATACAATTGGATGAATTTTTCTAAGACACAACAAAACTCCTGTTTTCTTTTTCTTTTCTTTTTTTTTTTTGAGACAGAGTCTCACTCTGTCACCCACGCTGGAGTGCAGTGGCGCGATCTCAGCTCACTGCAAGCTCCGCCTCCCGGGTTCACGCCATTCTCCTGCCTCAGCCTCCCAAGTAGCTGGGACTACAGGCACCCGCCACCATGCCTGCCTAATTTTTTGTATTTTTAGTGGAGAGGGGGTTTCATCGTGTTAGCCAGGATGGTCTCGATCTCCTGACCTCGTGATCCACCCACCTTGGCCTCCCAAAGTGCTGGGATTACAGGCATGAGCCACCGCGCCTGGCCAAAACTCCTGTTTTCTATTTTACAGAATAGATCCAGTATCTTTTTTTTTTTTTTTTTTTTTTTGAGATGGAGTCTTGGAATAGAGCCAGTATCTTTAGTTTTCCATTAGAGTTCTTCCAGACTTATCCCAGTTCTTTCAGCATTTATTGAGTCCCCACTGTGTGCTTCATCTACTGTGTGCATCTGATAGAGGTACCCTAGATTCTGTTCTCAGTCATTTGCTGTTTCCTTACCATACTCTGTTTCCTCTTCTGTGCCTTTGGTCATGGAATTCCTCCTGCCTAGAAGAGCTCTCATTTTGCCCTGTGTGGTGGTGAGGTGCCCTTCTTCAATCTCTGTGAATTCCATTTTCTTGTCTCCCATCCAACTTTCAAGGTCTACTTAAGCTCTCCTTTCTGCAGAGCCTTTCTTAATCTTTCTACCTGGATTAATCTTTCTCTTCTCTTAATTCCTTAACTCTTTTCATCCTTTCCCTGGTGACAGTTATGTATTCTGTGTTTTAACCCCCCTGTTCAAGTGTGTGTTACCTGAGAAGCATCTCTGTGTTCCCCAGAGCCTAACTGTACCCTCTACATAGTTGGCAGTCAGAAAAATATTTCTCAAATGATTGAATTACAGCTGAGCAGAAATTTAGAGATGGCGACCATAAATATATGGGAATGCAGTAGATAAAATCTTGGCCCAGAAACTCCTAGGAAGTATTTTTGTTTGAACTTAGCCTTTGCTGCTCTGACCATTCACACCGAGCCCAAAGGGTATTGTGTGACCAGTGACTTCCCTCCATGCACTTGGGCCTCCAGGAGAGGAGTTGCTTATTAGCCCTTTAGCCCGAGGTGGTATCGGATATGAAACAAGTCCTCCTATAGACATTGGAGGAGACTGTGCAGACACCACTGCAGCCTGGGGACTCTTCCCAACCTGCACCCCCTTCCCCAACTGCAGAGCCCCTTCTCTGCCTTCTGCCGCTGGCACCCTTGTCCTGCTTTATCCTTGCTCTGAGCTGTGGGAACCTCTGCCAGTGAATTGGAGCTGAGGGTTAGAATTTAATTTAGAATAGAAGGGTGAAAATTGGTTCTGTTTACATCAACTGGTTAAGTACTATGCTGAACCCTGATAAGCAGACAAATAAGAGACAGCCTTTTTTTTTTTTTCAAGGAATTCATAAAGGAAATTTAAAAATTATAGTGATGACATTAAGAGTAGAAGTATTTGTAGGCCGGGTGCGGTGGCTCACGCCTGTAATCCCAGCACTTTGGGAGGCCGAGGCGGGCGGATCATGAGGTCAGGAGATCAAGACCATCCTGGCTAACACGGTGAAACCCCATCTCTACTAAAAATACAGAAAATTAGCCGGGCATAGTGGCGGGTGCCTGTAGTCCCAGCTACTCGGGAGGCTGAGGCAGGAGAATGGCGTGAATCCGGGAGGCGGAACTTGCAGTGAGCCGAGATCGTGCCACTGCACTCCACCCTGGGCGACAGAGCGAGACTCCGTCTCAAAAAAAAAAAAAAATGATTAAAAGTATTTGCAGTGTATAGAAATACCAGCCTGAGGAGGGGCCATCAGGGAAGGCTTGCCAGAGATGGATTTTAAGGGATGAATAAGAGTTTTCCAGACAGGTAAAGGGGTTCGTTGTTTGAGAAGGCTGGGCTTTTGACATATCTTTCATGGTGGCTAGTATTGATTTTCACTCCCAGTGGACAAGCCTTCCATTATGGCATAATGTGAAATAGAAGCCAGAAAAGCAGGATGGTTTTGACCTGCAGTGGCAAACTTTAGGTTAGGATATTGGACCCGTGTGATTTTTTTTTTTTTTTGAGATGGAGTTTTGCTTTCATTGCCCAGGTTGGAGTGCAATGGCACCATCTTGGCTCACCACAACCTCTGCCTCCCGGGTTCAAGCGATTCTCCTGCCTCAGCCTCCCAAGTAGCTAAGATTACAGGCATGCACCACCACGCCCGGCTAATTTTGTATTTTTAGCGGAGACGGGGTTTCTCCATGTTGGTCAAGCTCGTCTTGAACTCCTGACCTCAGGTGATCTGCCTGCCTTGGCCTCCCAAATTGCTGGGATTACAGGTATGAGCCGCCACACCCAGCCAGACCCACGTAATTTTTTAGTGAGGAAATGCTGCTGGCCTTGCATCTTCTTAACTTGTGCTTTGGAGGCCAGAGTGCTGATTCACTGGAAACTGATGATGGATGACTCTTGTCCTCTTTATCAGTGAGTGATTTGGCCTCAGGTATTACTGTTTGAAGTTCTTTATTGTTTCTGGCCCAAACACTTGCCCTTAACCAGCTGTACTTGAGCTCAAGTCCGGCTTACTTGGACTGAGCTGTTACATTCATCCCTGATTCATTCATTGAACAAATAGTTATTGAGTGCCTCTTATGTGCCAGCCCTGGGTACAGTGGTGACAAAAACCTGTGTCTTGGCTGGGAGCAGTGGTTCTCACCTGTAATCCCAGCACTTTGGGAGGCTGAGGCGGGTGGATTGCTTGAATCCAGGAGTTTGAGACCAGCCTGGACAATATGATGAAACCCCATCTCTACTAAAAATACAAAAATTAGCTGGGCATGGTGGTGCGTGCCTTGTAGGCCCAGCTACTTAGGAGGCTGAGGTGGGAGGATCACTTGAGCCCAGAGGTGGATGTTACAGTGAGCCAAGATCACACCACTGTACTCTAGTCAGGGCGACAGAGTGAGACCCTGTCTCCAAAAAAACACCACAAAACCCTGTCTTCATGAAACTTACCTTCTGGTAATCTACACAGTAACCCTCATCCTCAAGTGCAGGTGTACATCTGGCTGGTAGCCACCCTGCCTGTCACTTGGCTTCTCTTCATCTCCCATCCTCCCACTCTGGCTGAGTTGATCTCTAAATCTCTACTTTCCCATCAGGCTGCTCATGGCCTGTCCCCAGCTTGCTTCAGCCTGCCTCTCTAACTTCACTCCCCAGTCCTCTCCTATGAGAACTTTCAGCTTCTCTTCCTTCCACATCTGGTCACTGCCCTTGCTCAGGCCCTTACTGGAATTCCCTTCCTCCTGTTTATCACATGGGTTGAACTGTACTTCATTAGGGTCCTCTCAGCCACCCAGCCAGTGTTTGGGCCAGAAACAAGAAAGAACTTTTCCCTCCTCTGAATTCAGACTGTCTTGCTGTCCACCACTAGGTTAGCCTGCACTACACAGTGCACACTGTTTTTTTTTTTTCTTTTTTTTTGGAGACAGAGTCTCGCTCTGTCACCCAGGCTGGGGTATAATGGCGCAATCTTGGCTCACTGCAACCTCTGCCTCCTGGGTTCAGGCAGTTCTTGTGCCTCAGCCTCCCGAGTAGCTGGGATTACAGGTGTGTACCACCACGCCCAACTAATTTTTGTATTTTTAATAGAGATGGGGTTTCGCTGTGTTGGCTAGGCTGGTCTTGAACTCCTGACCTCAAGTGATCCTCCCACCTCAGCCTCCCAAAGTGTTGGGATTACAGGCATGAGCCACCGTGCCCAGCCCACAGTGCACACTCTTGTTGCCTTTTTTTACTATTCATTTTATTCACATCCAGGTAGAAGCCTGGTTTTTCAGGCTTATGGAATTTTTTCCCCTTCCAGATTTTCCATGGGATGGCTGGCTCTTGAAAAACTAGCTTGCACATGTATGTACATACACAAACACACACATAGAAAGGTAAATAAGAGGACTAGAGGCCTAAAAGGCCTCTGGCTGCTCAGCAGTGAGGGGCATGGGACATTGCCAGTTACCTGTGGTGGTGACCTGTCTTATCTCTTGTCACAGATTTGGAGTCACCCAGTTGCCTGAGCCTGTCTGTTCACTTGTATTTGCAGCAGAACAGCTCCAGGCACAGATGACCTGGATTGTCCATTATTCTCTGACTTGAATCTCATACACCAGAGGCCTATATCCATTTCAGTTAGAGTTTAGACCAGATTCTTTCCTTTAGTCAGGACATAATAAAATATTTGTGTATAGGGAGTGCTTAATAAGCATTGGTTGAATGACCTAGTCTAGTTCTAGGACCTTCTGGGAGAGGTAACCTGAGTCTTCCTCACTGTTGTTCAGACAGGCAAGGGGCCATTCAGAAAAGATGTGGGAACGAGGCCTTGAGTATTATTGTAGGGATTAGACAAGGGGAGGATGAAGGTATGTTTTTATCCCCAGTACTCTTGGCCTGTGGCGGTTTTCTTTCAGGCTTGCTGACATGGAGCAAGGAGCTGAAGATTTCACTTGGCAATACGCCATTCTCTGAATATAGTTAGTCTCATTTGAAATTTAGTAGCTGAACATATACTGTATTAATTAACAATACTGGTCAGGCATGTTGGCTCATGCCTGTAATCCCAGCACTTTGGGAGGCCAAGGCAGGAGGATCACTCAAGACCAGGAGTTTGAGACTAACCTGGGCAACAAAGCAAGACCCTGTCTCTACAAAAAAAAAAAAAAAAGAAAAGAAAGAAAGGTCAGGTGTGGTGTGGTGGCACACACCTGTAGTCCCTGCTACTCGGGAGGCTGAGGTGGGGGGTATGGCTTAAGCCCAGGAGGTCGAGGCTGTGGTGAACCAAGATCTCGCCACTCCAGCCTGGGTGTCAGACACCCTGTCTCAAAAAAAAAAAGTTTGTTTCTTAGAGTAACCCAAGGAATGCCCTACATTTGAGTCAACTCTGGAACTGGAGAAAAAAGAAACATAATGTAATTGGTGAACAAAAACTAACACATGTGATGCCTTTTAATTGCCTTTTCTTCTTGTCTTATTGCTTTAATTAGCATGATGAAATTCCAAATGTTATATAAAATTAAGAGCAAAGCATACATAGAAGAATGAGAACATACTAGTACAAGAGAAGGTGACACAGAGGGATTAATATTAGGTCTGGAGTCAGGAAATCTGTCTTGGGGTCCTAGCACTATCATTGCTCATCTGTGGTTTCCCCTTTCTCTAATCTGCAAAATCATGGCAGGACCAGGATGGATGTTTCCAGTGATCTCACCTAGCTACAAAATTCTCTACTGTTTGGTGCTCAGTAAAATAGCAGAGTAGCATCATGGAAATAGCATAGCTATTGGAATCAGACCGTGGTTTAGGTCCCCTCTCATTCCTTTAATAGCTGAATGACCTTTAGCTACCACAAAGATTACATAACTAATCCAGTCCTCACTTTTCTTACCTGAAACATGGAACTAATAATGTACCTCATAAGCTTCTGAGAATCAAAATTAATGCTTCTAAGTTCTTTTTTATTTTTATTTTTTTTAGAAATGGGGTCTTGCTGTAACACCCAGGCTGGAGTGCAGTGGCGCGATCTCAGCACACTGCAGCCTCTACCTCCAGGTCTCAAGTGGTCCTTCCACCTCATCCTCCCGAATAGCTAGGACCACAGGCACGCACCACCATACTCTGCTAATTTTGCTTATTTTTTTTAGAGATAAGGTCTCACTGTGTTGCCCAGGCTGGTCTCAAACACCTGGGCTTAAGTAGGTATATAAGTATATACACCTACTATGTACCCACAAAAATTAGTGGGGTACTTGATATGGCCAAACATGTATAGTAATCACATCAAGGTAAATGGGGTATTCATTACCACAAGCATTTATCCTTTCTTTGTGTTACAGACAATCCAATTATACTTTTATTTTTAAATGTAATAAATTATTCCTGACTAGAGTTACCCTGTTTTGCTGTCACATACTAGATCTTTTTTTTTTTTGAGACAGAGTTTCGCCTTGTCACGCAGGCTGGAGTACAGTGGCACAATCTCGGCTCACCACAACCTCCGCCTCCCGTGTTCAAGCGTTTCTACTGCCTCAGCCTCCTGAGTAGCTGGGATTACAGGCACCTGCCATCATGCCCAGCTAATTTTTGTCTGTTTAGTAGAGACTGGGTTTTGCCATTTTGGACAGGGTGGTCTCGAACTCCTGACCTCAGATGATCCACCCGCCTTGGCCTCCCAAAGTGCTGGGATTACAGGTGTGAGCCACCACGCCCAGCCTCAAATACTAGATTGTATTCATTCTGTCTAACTATATTTTTGTACTCATTAACCATTCCCACTCCACCCCCCCCCAACTCCCACTACCCTTCCCAGCCTCTGGTATTCATCATTCTACTGTCGGTTTCCATGAATTCAGTGGTTTTAATTTTTAGCTCCCACAAATGAGAACATGCAGAGTTTGTCTTTCTAATGCTTGTAAGTTCTTAGTACAGGTCTTGGCCTATTGTAAACAATATTTTCACCTGAGCATCTTCCTTCCCTGTTTAGGAAATAACTCGAATCCTTATGACAGCTCTGAGCTAGATGTAGCAAGTGATATTAACCCCATTTTACACATGAAAAAAGCCAAGCCTAGGCTGGGCATGGTGACTCACGCCTGTAATCCCAGTGCTTTGGGATGCCGAGGTGGGAGGATAGCTCAAGGCCAGGAGTTCGAGACCAGCCTGGGCACCATAGCAAGACCCCTGTCTCTACAAAATAAAAATAAAAATTAGCTGGGACCAGGCATGGTGGCTCACGCTTGTAATCCCAACACTTTGGTAGGCCAAGGCGGGTGGATCACGAAGTCAAGGGTTCGGGACCAGGGCCGGGCGCAGTGGCTCATGCCTGTAATCCCAGCACTTTGGGAGGCCGAGGCGGGTGGATCACGAGATCAGGAGATCAAGACCATCCTGGCTAACATGGTGAATCCCCGTCTCCACTAAAAATACAAACAATTAGCCAGGCGTGGTGGTGGGCGCCTGTAGTCCCAGCTGCTCCGGAGGCTGAGACAGGAGAATGGTGTGAACCCGGGAGGTGGAGCTTGCAGTGAGCCGAGATGGCACCACTGCACTCCAGCCTGGGGGACAGAGCGAGACTCTGTCTCAGGAAAAAAAGAAAAAAAAGAGTTTGAGATCAGCCTAGCCAACATGGCAAAACCCCATCTCTACTAAAAATACAAAAATTAGCCGGGTATGGCGGCATGCACCTATAGTCCCAGCTACTTGGGAGGCTTAGGCAGAAGAATTGCTTGAACCCAGGAGGTGGAGGTTGCAGTAAGCCGAGATGGCGCCATTGCACTCCAGCCTGGGTAACAGAGCGAGACTCCGTCTCAAAAAAAAAAAAAAAAAATAGCTGGGCATGGTGGCACACAGCTGTAGTCCTAGCCACACAAGAGGCTGAGGTGGGAGGATCACTTGGAGTTTGAAGCTTCATTGAGCTATGATAGTACCACTGCACTCCAGCCTGCCTGACAGAGCAAGACAATTTCTAAAAAAAAAAAAAACCCAAAAAACAAAAACCAAGTCCAGATTTCACAGCAACTCAGGGGCACTGTTTCCCACTTGTAATCTGGTAACTCCTTTCTTTTCTTTTTCCCCTCGGTGGCTGTGATCCCTGGATGTGCCCTCACTGAGAGCTCTCCACGGGTCTTCTCTTATTCCTTCAGAAAAGGATCCCCAGGTACTCCAAAGCCTGGCTGTTTTTGGAGGTTCTCTGGTCTTCTTCCTGTTAGTTGTGTAGGTACTGGGATCCTGTCAGGGCCTCTGGTTCTTTCTCCTGGTCTGCTGCTGGGCCTGCCTTCTCGGCCTCCATTGGAACTTCATACTTCTCGCTAGACTGTTCCGAGTTCTGCAGAGTCCCAGACCATAGCGAAATGGGGACAAGGTCTCTGTCCCTTACTCCAGGAACTTCACCCAGCCTCTTTCTTCTTTTTTAGTGGAGGAGTGATCAGCAGTCACAGAGGATTTTGTTAGGGTTTTAAAAATATCCTTTTTGCTTCTAACAGGCTGCAAATAATAATAATAACATAAATATCCTGGCTGCTCCACTGACTCACTGTGTGGCCAGGGATTCATTTTCTGTGCCTGTTTTTCAGAGTTGTTTGTAAGAACCATATTTTTAAAAAATAGAAATGCTCTGGGAGGTTGATGTGGGTCAACTGCTTGAGTCCAGGAGTTTAAGACCAGACTGGGCAACATAGTGAGACCCCCATCTCTATAAAATAAAAAAAAAGTTTGGGCGTGATGGCTTATGTCTATAATACCAACACTTTGGGAGTCTGAGGCAGAAGGATTGCTTGAGGCTAGAAGTTCCAGACCAGCCTGGGCAATATAGCAAGACACTACCTCTACAGAAAATTAGCTGAGTATGGTGGCATGTGCCTGTAGTTCTGGCTTCTTGGAAGGCTAAGGAAGGAGAATTACTTGGACCCAGGAGTTTGAGACTGCAGTGAGCTATGGTTGCAGTACCACTGTAATTCCAGCCTGGGCAACAGAACAAGACCTTGTCTCGAAAATAAAATAAAATAAAATAAAACAATAAAAAATAACTTAAAAACAATTTAAATAGAAATGAAATGGTCTAATATGGAAAGAACATGGGCTCTGGAGCCCAAATGCCTGGGTTTCAGTCATATCCCCATCAGTTATTAGCACCGTGACCTTGGTGAATACCCTAACTCTTTGCCTCAGTTTCCTCATTTCCTCATCTATAAAGTGGTGATGATAATAGTGTCTACCTCTTAGGGTTGTTTTAAGGACGGAGTGATTACTAGGCACTCAGCACAGTGCCTGACCTGTGGTAAGTTCTCAGTAAGCATCTGCTGCTGATCTTAGAGGAGGACCGAGATGAGATTCAGATAGAATGTGACCTCTAGGCATGATTTGCTAGGGGTGGGAGCAGCATCTTTCTGTCACCATTGTGTGAACAGCAGGGTCAGATGTTCCTAGTGATATCACGGGAAGCCTTGTTTCTAGGACATAGGAGTCTCCTGTTCATCTGATTCCTTTGGCCTCTATCCCACGAGACCTCTGAGCTACACTTTTACTCATTTTCTCTAACCTAAGGGTGGGCAAAACCTCTTACTGCAAAGGAGTTAACCACAGAACATTCTCTCATATAGTCAAGTTTTACCTCATAGTTTAGGCCACATTAAAAAAAATATTTTAGTTAATTAATTATTTTTGAGATAGTGTCACACTCTGTCACCCAGGCTGGAGTGCAGTGGCACAATCATGGTTCACTGCAACCTTGAACTCCTGGTGTCAAGCAGTCCTCTCACCTCAGCCTCCCAACTGGCCAAGAGTATAGGCACACACCACCACACCTGGCTAATTTTTGTGCTTTTTGTAGAAATGGGGTTTCGCCATGTTGCCCAGGCTTGTCTTGAACTCCTGGGCTCAAACGATCTGCCGACCTCGGCCTCCCAAACTGCTGGGATTACAGGCATGAGCCACTGTGCCTGGCCTATTTTTATTTTTTAATACGAACAGGGTCTCACTCTGACACCTCAGCTGAAGTGAGGTGGTGCTATCATAGCTCACTGCAGCTTCAAACTCCTGAGCTTAAGCAGTCCTGCCTCAGCCTCCCAACTAGCTGAGACCACAGGCATGCACCACCACTCCTGGCTAATTTTTAAATTTTTTTTCGTAGAGATGGGGGTCTCGCCATATTGCCCAGGCTGGTCTGGAACTCCTAGCCTCAAGTGATCCTCTCACCCCAGCCTACCAAAGTGCTGGGATTATAGTCATGAGCCGTCATGCCCAACCCAAGGCCACTTTTTTTTTTTTTTTTAAGTATTTATTGATCATTCTTGGGTGTTTCTCGGAGAGGGGGATATGGCAGGGTCATAGGATAGTAGTGGAGAGAAGGTCAGCACATAAACACATGAACAAAGGTCTGTGGTTTTCCTAGGCAGAGGTCCCTGCCAAGGCCACTTTTTATAGTTGTGTTTTTGTTGTTGTTGTCGTAATTATTTTTGAGGGAGGGAGTGGAGAGGGGGTGGAGTTGGATAGATCAGAGTGAGGATTGTTAAATGCCTGTCAGCTCCCTAAAGTTCTTGGTAAATCCTTATGTTTGTGCATAGTTGAAAATTTCTAGGGGGATTTATTTCATGGCTTTTATCATATTCTCAAAGGACCCACAAAAGGCTAAATAAAAACCACCGATAGGGGAAAGTGGTATTCAGGTACCATTTAGCTCTTCAGCAACTCTTAAGACATTTGTTTTCCAAATTTCAAACATATAGAAAAATTGGAAGAATAATTCAGTGCTCACCCAAATTCTCACTATCTAGTTTTTTTGTTTTGTTTTGTTTTGTTTTTAGAGACGGGATTTACTGTATGTTGCCCAAGCTGGACTTGAACTGCTAGGCTCAAGTGATCCTCCTGCCTCAGCCTCTGGAGTAGCTGAGACTACAGATGTGCGCTGCGCCTGGCTGATTCATTTTTTAATTTTTGTAGAGATGGGATTTATTGTTATGTTGCCCAGTGTGGCCTTGAACTCCTGGGGTGAAGTGATCCTCTGGACTCGGCCTCCCAAAGTGCTGGAAGTACAGGTGTGAACCACTGCACCCAGTGCGTTACCTAGTTTTTTTTGTTTGTTTGTTTTGTTTGTTTTGTTTTTTTAAGATGGAGTCTTGCTGTGTGGCCAAGGCTGGAGTGCAGTGGTATAATCTCAGCTCACTGCAACCTCCCCCTCCCGAGTTCAAGTGATTTTCCTGTCTTAGCCTCCCGAGAAGCTGGGATTACAGGTGCCCACCACCATGCCTGGCTAATTTTTGTGTTTTTAGTAGAGATGGGGTTTCACCATGTTGGTCAGGCTGACCTCAAGTGATCCACCTGCCTTGGCCTCCCAAAGTGTTGGGATTACAGGCGTAAGCCACTGTGCCCAGCTACCTAGTTTTGATGGATGTATTTCACCTTATTTGTTTTCTCTCCAGATAGATAGATAGAGAGAGAGAGAGAGAGAGAGAGAGAGAGAGAGAGATCCCACAAGCCCTTTGAAAGTAAGTTTTGGACATCACTTTTCCCAGACACATCTCAGCATGTATTTCCTAAGAGTGAGGACATTCTACACAATCACAATATTACTATCATACCTAAGAAAATCTACAATAATTTTCCCCTATCTTTTATGACTTTTCTTTTTTTTTGCAGACTCAGATCCAGCTGGGGTTCTCATATTGCATTTAGTTGTGTTCTGTCCCTTTAATCACTTATTTATTCATTTATTATTATTATTATTATTTTTTGGAAACAGATTGGAGTGTGCACACAGCTCACCACAGCCTCAACCTCCCAGGCTGATTCTCCCACCTCTCCCTCTTGAGTAGCTGGGACTACATGCGTGGGCCACCATACCCAGCTATTTTTTTTTTTTTTTTTAATTTGTAGAGATAGGGTCTCATTATGTTGCCCAGGCTGCTCTGGAACTCCTGGGCTCAACAGTCCTCTGACCTCAGCCACCCAAAGTGCTGGGATTACAGGCTTGAGCCACCATATCCAACTTGTTTAATCATTTTTAATCTAGAATAGTCCACTGCTCAACCCCCTCCTTTTACATGACATTAATTTTTTGAAGAGAGTGGGTTCATTGTTGCCCCATTTTCTGAATTTTTCTGAGTGTTTCCTTTTCGTGTTCATCTGTCCTCTGCATTTCCTGTAAAAGCAATCATTTGCTGAGTATACAACACATCTGATAAGGCCCCTCCCATTCCTTAATGCTTATTGTTTGAGGTTGGGGTCACTGGCATGACCCTGCCGTCGGCACACAGTATGATGGAGGCATGTTTGGAATGTGAGCGGAAGAGCAGCTAATATTCAAGGCAGTGACATTTCGGCTGAGTCTTAGTAGAGAAAGTAGGGACAATGTAGATAAGCATTGATACCTGAGAGCAGTAATTCCCAAGTACTATTGGCTAGTTGTCCCTGGGAGGTGCCAGAGGAAAATCCTTGAAGGTTGTGGGGAGCAGGTTGTT
Organism: Pongo pygmaeus; assembly: GCF_028885625.2. Classification (NCBI taxonomy): domain Eukaryota; kingdom Metazoa; phylum Chordata; class Mammalia; order Primates; family Hominidae; genus Pongo; species Pongo pygmaeus. The sequence goes on along the minus strand of NC_085930.1, from coordinate 106,249,233 downwards.
TATTTTTGTAGAGACGGGTCTTGCTCTGTTGCCCAGGCTGATCTCTAATTCCTGACCTCAAGTGATCTTCCCACCTTGGCTACCCAAAGTGTTGGGATTACACGCTTGAGCCACCTCACCTGGCCAGGAACAGGTTGTGCAGGGTCATAAACTCTGTGCCAAGATTAGATTTGGTCCTAGAGGCTTTGGGAAGCTACTGCACGCATTCTTTTTAGATTACACATCATTTCCTATCATCTCACTGTCCTGAGATAAGCATGTTTTGGTCTGTCTTCTCCCTAATGGTGTGTGTGTGTTTCAGAAGGATTTAAAGCTAGAAGTGACCTCAGAGTTGTGTTAGAAATAACAATTCTGGCCACTTGGTAAGGGACGGATTTGAAGGGGTGGGTTGTCCAGGACAGAGGTGGCATGGGGAGAGAGAAAAGAGCTTATGGACACAGGGACTTTCAGGAGCTGAAACCAACAGGAGAACCAGGGTTAGACTCAGAGGTTTGGGAAAGGGTTGCTTGGTGCTGTAATTAGCTCAGCTGTCGCCTCCCTGCCATTTGTTCCTCTTCTCCCTTTGCTCACCAGGCAGACAGAAGCTGTCACACCGGCTTCCCAGTTCCCATGTGGCTGATTCCTTAGCCATGCATCCTGGGTCCTGGGAAGGGACCTCAGGAAAGATGGGTGGGCCACACACATGGTGTGAGTGAGTGTGCTCCCAGACAGAGCAGGCTGCCTCATCTCAGCCTTTCTCAGCCACCTCTCTCTACCTTGCAAACCTTGGTCATGGCCTTAAGGAGCCCTGTGAGGTGGGTATCAGCGCTCTTAGTGTTTGTGGCGTGAGTGGATCTGGCCTCCCAGATTGCTAGCCAAGACACCAGCAGCGAGTACTGCAACAGGGACAGTTGCAGTTGCCTTAGTCTGGTGATCTGAGTTGAACAGGGGGCCCTTTGGGCTGAGCCTCTGCCTCCAGGTGGGTGTGTATGCTCACTGTCCAAGACAGTCTGCTCTGGAGGTGGTGAGTGCCACTGTGGACAGGCACTCTGGTGCTCTCTCTGATGTGGGGAGGTCACTACCCTTCTCACCTCCCACCTGGGCCATTCTCCTCACACAGCTGTAGGTCTTTCCTCACAGATGAGGACACTGCAGATCACATATTTCTATGCTATCCTTTCCCAGGCCAGGAGAATGGGTTGGTAAGAGAGGCTTTCTGTTCCCACTCTTGTTTGGTGCCTCTTGCCTGCAGTTGCTATCAGCTTAGGGTTATGGTTGTCACCCCAAAACACAGCAGGGCCCGATCTTCTAGGGAGGCTTGAGTTCGTGACCCTTTCGGAATCCTTATTAGGACCCCATTTCAGTCAGCTGAGTTCCTTGGCTTCCTGAGCTGGCAGACTCCTGGACTTTGTAGAGAGGCTGCAGCGTTAGGAGGACCTGCCAGAGTGTTGGTGCAGGGTCAAGGCTCTCGTGGTCAGCATTTTGGTGCTGCCTGTTGAGGAGGTGAAGTTCCTGGTGGTCCAGGAGACACGCTTATGGCTGTAGGTCTGCACTTAATCCTGAGCCCTGGTTGGTGCTTGCCCAGGACTCAGAGGGCAAGGCGGGGGTCTTCTCTGCCACTGGCTTATGTTCTTCTCTCTCTATAGTTTGTCCTGAAGAATTATGGAGAGAACCCAGAAGCCTACAATGAAGAACTGAAGAAGCTGGAGTTGCTCAGACAGGTAGGAGGATAGTATTGTCTTTTTATGCATGGGTAGACAGGATTGGTTTGACAGGGAGATAAAGAAACTGCCTAGGCCGGGCACGGTGGCTCAACGCCTGTAATCCCACCACTTTGGGAGGCCGAGGTGGGCAGATCATTTGAGGTCAGGAGTTTGAGACCAGCCTGGCCAACATGGTGAAACCCCATCTCTACTAAAAATACAAAAATGAGGCGGGTGTGGTGTCATGTGCCTGTAGTTCTCAGTAGCCTGTAGGCTACTCAGGAGTCTGAAGCAGGATAATTGCTTCAACCCAGGAGGTGGAGGTTGCAGTGAGCTGAGATCATGCCACTGCACTCCAGCCTGGGTGACAGAGCGAGACTCCATCTCAAAAACAACAAAAAAGAAACCACCCGGCCCATTTCTAGCTTTTGATGTAAAGTGAAGGACAGCTGGACGTGTGACTCATGCCTATGATCCCAGTACTTTGGGAGGCCAAGGCAGGAGGATTGGTTCCTCCTGGAGCTCAGGCCCAGGAGTTTGAGACCAGCCTCAACATAGTGAGGCCCTGTCTCTACAGAAAACAAAAAAAATTAGCCAGGCATGATGGTGCACACCTGTGTCCCCAGCTACGCAGGAGGCTGAGGAGGGAAGATCACTTGAGCCCAGGAGGTTGGGACTGCAGTGAGCCAACCATGTTCATACCACTGTACTCCAGCCTGAGTGACAGAGTGAGATCCTGGCTGTTTAGAAAACAAAACAAAACAAAAAAAGTGAAAGATGTGTGACTCTTCCTTTCACTTAAACACTTAAGAGGCCATTGTAAGGTTATTAATTGGCCTAATTTCAGTATTATTGTGTCTCAGGGAATAGGGAGCCTGAGGAGAGGGAGAGAGGTAGGAAAAGGCCAGCCAGTGAAGCAGTGAGAACACACGGAACATTTATAAGTCTGCCGTCTTCTATGGGTGCAATTCATGGCACCAAAAACAATTATAATAGTAACATCAAAATCACCAATCACAGATGACCATAACAGATATATAATAAAAAAGTTTGAAATATTGTGAGAATTACTAAAATGTGACACAGTCATGAAATGAGCGCATGCCGCTGGAGAAATTGTGCCGACAGGCCTGTGTGATGCAGAATTGTCACAAACCTTCAGTCTGTAAAAAACACAGCACCTGTGAAGTGCAATAAAATGAGGTATGCTGTATTTTTTTCCTGATTATTGTATGTACTATTGGATAGCAACATGTTTTCCCTTATGTTTTTGTTAGAAGTGTGAGAGTCTGCACCGGCATGGCTGAGCTTGAGTACTAGTGATGTAGATACATGCCATAGAAATTAGTAGCTGTTAGTGTTTTCTTGTCTATCATGGACCACATACCAATCCTTGCAATAACCCAGCAGTATTAGCAACTATTGTCAGTATACTACCCCTCAGTAAATTTTTGGATACATTTTCATTTAGTCTACACTGAGTGAAGATATTTTCTTTTTTCTTTTTCTGAGACCTAGTCTCACTCTGTCACCCGGGCTGGAGTGCAATGGCGCGATCTCAGCTCACTGCAACCTCCACCTCCCAGGTTCAAGCGATTCTCCTGTCTCAGCCTCCTAAGTAGCTGGGACTACAGGCGTCTGCCACCATGTCCGGCTAATTTTTTGTATTTTTAGTAGAGATGGGGTTTCAACATGTTGGCCAGGCTGGTCTCGACCTCCTGACCTCAGGTAATCCACCCATCTCAGCTTCCCAAAGTGCTGGGATTACAGGTGCGAGCCACCGCGCCCGGCCTGGTGAAGATATTTTCTATGTCAGTTATTCAAAATTAGTACAAGGCCAGGTGCAGTGGCTCACGCCTGTAATGCTATCACTTTGGGAGGCTGAGGCAGGTGGATCACTTAAAATCAGGAGTTCGAGACCAGCCTGGCCAACATAGCGAAACCCCCTCTCTGCGAAAAATACAAAAATTAGTCGGGCATGGTAGCAGCGCATGCCTGTAATCCCAGCTACCAGGGAGGCTGAGGCAGGAGAATAACTTGAACCCGGGAGGCGGAAGTTGCAGTGAGCCAAGATCGCACCCCTGCATCCAGCCTGGGCGACAGAGTGAGACTCTGTCTCAAAAAAGAAAAGCTAGAAATTATTACACTTAGTAAGGAAGGCATGTGAAAAACTGAGATAGGCCAAAAGCTAGGCCTCCTGCACTAGATCACCAAGTTAGGAATGCAAAGAAAAAATTCTTGAAGGAAATTAGAAAAGAATTGAATGATGTCATATCTCTGGATATCAGATTCTCCCCCTTCCCCGGGATTTGCTGGTTTTGTTTTTGTGTTTTTGATTGTTGTAGGCTACCCCTGTGCCAAGAATCAGCCTGAAATGTAAACTTAAAGTTTTTTTTTTTTTTTTTTTTCCCCGAGATAGGGTCTTGCTCTGTCGTCCAGGCAGGAGTGCAGTGGCACAATCACGGCTCACTGCAGCCTCCATCTCCCCAGTTCAAACCATCCTCCCACCGCAGCCCCCAAGTAGCTGGGACTACAAGTGCACACCGCCGCATCCAGCCAATATTTAAATTTTTTGTAGAGATGGGGTCCCCCTGTGTTGCCCAGGCTGGTCTCAAACTCCTGGGCTCAAGTGATCTGGCCCCAGCCTCCCAAAGTGTTGGGATTAAAGGCATGAGCCGCAGCACCTGGCCTTGTAAACTTAAGGTCTTCACAGGTCTTTTCTGAGCCTGTACCATTCCCTGCACATGCGCAGTGACTTTCTCATTTGCCCTATATATGTGGTTGCTTTTGAACATCTTACTCTTTAGTGTCTGCCTCCCAAAGGAGGAAAAAGAGAAAAATGAAGGAGAAGGGAAAAGATGCCAGGCCTTTAGATCCCTTGGAAGTTATTTCAGCTAGAGGTGAAGAAGCTTACAGCCATGGCGGGAGGTGCAGTAGTGGAGGAGCTGCCTCTTTCTCTGTACCTCTGTGATCAGAAGCAGCAATCAGCAAGATCTCCTGTATTTGGAGGACAGAGTCCTTTTTGTCCATGCTGGCTCCCACAAGCTGCTCCTGGACTGGTGCACAGCTACCTCCCAGGTGCTGGGGGTGGGGGATGGGTGGCTGCTACTATGGTAGGGGCTGAAATTGACCAAAATTAATGGCAGTGAACTGTACTGTCAAAACCTTCGCCTAGAAGTTGCAAGCCTTTAATAGACTCCAGAGTTAAGTCAGATTCTGCCAGTGCAGCTTGTCTTGGTGGGGAGACCAAGCTTCTTCTTATGCTGTCTTCTCAGAACGCTCCTCATAAATTGAATCTTTAAAAAGGGTTTATTTGAACAAAGTTTGAAAACCAGTGAGATAATCTTAGCCCCTGGGACAACCATCATTTTGCACACACAGGCACACACTACACACAAGGACGCAACACACCCTAGAAGGAGCATTACCACCAATCTCCAAAGCATCCTCTGAGACATATCCTCCAAAGCAGAAGGAAGGCAACCTGCACAGAGCAATGGGCTGGGTAGAGCAGCCCCTGAGAGAGCTGTGAGCCAGCAGCCTTCAGACCTGTGCTTTTCCAGCGCAAAAAAAGCTCACACAAGGCCATCTGGGGTAGCCACTTCCCCTTCCTGGGACTTGGTTTAATTTATCCCAGCAATGTGGGAGTTGGACTAGATCACTGTTTTTTTTTTGTTTTTGTTTTTAAAGACAGAGTCTCACTCTGTCACCCAGGCTGGAGTGCAGTCTATCTTGGCTCATTGCAACCTCTGCCTCCTGGATTCAAGCGATCCTCCTACCTCAGCCTCCTGAGTACCTGGGACTACAAGTATGCACTACCATGCCTGGCTAATTTTTGTATTTTTTGTAGATATGGAGTCTCGTATATTCCCCAGGCTGGTCTTGAACTACTGGCCTCAAGCAGTCCTCTGCCTCAGCCTCCGAAAATGCTGGGATTACAGGCGTGAGTCACCATGCCTAGTCTAGATCACTGTTCCTTAAACTTGTGAAACCCCAGAACAAATTTTCTTACATAGGACACAGATAATAATCTTTCAGTGAAAAAGTTATTGGAAGCTTTAGGGAGTCCTCTTTCCCTGATCTGAGCCTCAGTTTCCTCATCTGTAAAACCAGGGTTTGAATAGTTGTTTCTAGGAAGACTTTACTTTTTAAACTCTGAAATAAATTCTTGGCTCTGCGATTACAGGGAATAAAACTGACAGGTGCAGGGGATGCTATGGGGGCGTCACAGCATCAAGCTCTCTCTCAGACTCCTCTGTGCAGCTCTGCGCAGCTCGTCTGAGAGTCTGACAGACCAGGCTAGAACCACAGGGGGCTGCATTCTTGGGTGGATTAAAGGGTACAGGTGATCTCTTGGATCTGGAGGGGAGACTGCTTCCATTGTTTCCCAAAGATGATTTTAGGAAGTACAAGACAAATTTTATTTTATTTTATTTTATTATTTATTTATTTTTGAGATAGAGTTTCACTCCTATTGCCCAGGGTGGAGTGCAATGGCACAACCTCGGCTCACTGCAACCTCTGCCTGCAGGGTTCAAGTGATTCTCCTGCCTCAGCCTCCCGAGTAGCTGGGATTACAGGCACACGCCATCACGCCCAGCTATATTTTGTATTTTTAGTAGAGACAGGGTTTCTCCATGTTGGCCAGACGGGTCTCAAACTCCCAACCTCAGGTGATCCACCCGCCTTGGCCTCCCAAAGTGCTGGGATTATAGGTGTGAGCCACCGCACCCGGCTTTTATTTTATTTTATTATTTTATTTTTTGAGATGGTGTCTCACTCTGTTGCCCAGGCTGGAGTGCAGCGGCGCAATCTCGGCTCACTGCAAGCTCTGCCTCCCGGGTTCACGCCATTCTTCTGCCTCAGCCTCCCAAGTAGCTGGGACTACAGGCGCCCGTCACCATGCCTGGCTAATTTTTGTATTTTTAGTAGAGACGGGGTTTCACCTCGTTAGCCAGGATGGTCTTGATCTCCTGACCTCGTGATCCGCCTGCCTCGGCCTCCCAAAGTGCTGGGATTACAGGCATGAGCCACTGCGCCCGGCCCTTATTTTATTTTTTGAGATAGGGTCTGTTGCCCAGGCTGAAGTGCAGTGGCATGATCATGGCTTACTGCAGCCTCCACCTCCCAGGCTCAATCACTTCTCCCCCTTCCCAAGCCTGTAGTCCCTGGGACTACAGGTTATGCATCACCACACCTGGCCAATTTTTGTATTTTTTGTAGAGGCGGAGTCTTGCCATGTTCCCCAGACTGGTCTCAAAATCCTGGGCTCAAGTGATCCTCCCACTTTGGCCTCCCAAAGTGCTGGGATTATAGGCATGAGCCACCATGCCCGGCCAAGATTTTTCAATATTTTTATATGTGTTACTTTAGTGAGTATTGAAAAAAACTGTGTGGCTAGCGCGTCACACCTGTGATTTTAGAGCTGTTATTGCTTAGGATGTGGCTCTTAATTTTAAAAATGGGTTGTTTAAAGAAAAATGTTAAGTACAAGTGGTATTTGGATATGGCAGAGGTCATGATGGAGGGGTATGATAAGAATGACTAGATTTGAGAAGCATTGGCCTAATGCTGTGAGCTGCAGCTGTGACATGCCTTATCCTTGCACTGGGCATTCTAGAGGCCTCACTACCAGGGAGATTATCATCCCTGTTTAAAGAAGAGACTGAGTTTCAGAGTCTCCCAAGACACTGCTGGGAAGTGGTGTAGAGTACAACTGGTGCCTGACTCTTCTGTTCCACTATCCCCAGGGTGTATGTACCCCTTCTGAGAGCATCCCTGCTGGCAGCTCAGAGCCGAGCTCCCAGAGTGGAGTGTCCTGGAGGATTTCTTCTGGCTAAGTCCTAGTGAGGGGCTCTGGTCCTCTCTGCAGGGGGCTGAGGGCAGACAGGTGTCAAGCCATCCCCCTCACTGTGCACCTGCTCCTTGGAGGGTGTATTGTTTGCTTTTCTGTTTGTTTAAGCAGAGGGTTCATTTGTTTTTTTGTTGTTTTCCCCCCAAAATAAGAATAGCTCTGTTGTTTATCATAAATATTGAAAATGTTTAATATAAAGAATACATAAACAATATGAAGAATTAAATACATGTCTCTGTCAGATGTATACATATCTATCTATCTATTTTTTATTATTATTATTGTTTGAGACCAAGTCTCACTCTGTCACCCAGGCTGGAGTGCAGTGGTGCAACCTCAGCTCACTGCAACCTCTGCTCCCTGGATTCAAGTGATTCTCCTGCCTCAGCCTCCTGAGTAGCTGGAATTACAGGTGTGCACCATCATGCCTGGCTAATTTTTGTGTTTTTAGTAGATACGGGGTTTCACCACGTTGCCCAGGCTGGTCTCGAACTCCTGGGCTCAAGCGATCCACCCGCCTCGGCCTCCCAAAGTGTTGGGATTATAGGCGTGAGCCACCTCACCCGGCCATATCTATCTATTTATATAGAATAAGATAAATTACTTAAATCCTGTCATTCAGAGATAATCACGGTTAACATGGTGTACAGTCTTCTGAATTTTCTTTTTGTTTATGTACCTATTTGTGGGTTTTTTGTTTTTTCTTTTGAGACAGAGTTTTGCTCTTGTTGCCCAGCCTGGAGTGCAATGGCATGATCTCAGCTCACTGCAACCTCCACCTCCCGGATTCAAACGATTCTCTTGCCTCAGCCTCCCAAGTAGCTGGGATTATAGGCAAACGCCACCATGCCCAGCAAATTTTTGTATTTTTAGTAGAGACAGGGTTTCACCATGTTGGCCAGGCTGGTATCGAACTCCTGACCTTAGGTGATCTGTCCGCCTCGGCCTCCCAAAGTGCTAGGATTACAGGTATGAGCCACCTTGCCTGGCCTGTGTACCCATTTGGATATCAGTATTTGTATGATCCCATTTGTTACATTCTTTTTTTTTTTTTTTTTTTTTTTTTAAGACAGAGTCTCGCTGTTGCCCAGGCTGGAGTGCAGTGGCGCGATTTCGGCTCACTGCAGGCTCCGCCCCCTGGGGTTCACAACATTCTCCTGCCTCAGCCTCCCGAGTAGCTGGGACTACAGGTGCCCGCCACCTCGCCCGGCTAATTTTTTGTATTTTTAGTAGAGACGGGGTTTCACCGTGTTAGCCAGGATGGTCTCGATCTCCTGACCTCGTGATCCTCCCGCCTTGGCCTCCGAAAGTGCTGGGATTACAGGCGTGAGCCACCGCGCCCAGCCACATTCTTTTTTTTTTTTTTTTTTTTTCCCCCCAATAGCATGCCATAGGCGTCTTAACATATGAATAACTAGAGACTCTTGTCTTTAGTTTTCATGGCTGCAGAATATTCTCTTGTGAGGCGCCTTGACATAATTAATTTAAAACAGTCCTCTTTAGTGGGAATTTTGGTGGGTATCCAGTTTTGCCTTTTTTTTTTTTTTTTGAGAGACAGGGTCTTGCTTCATCACCCAGGCTGGAAAACAGTGGCACAACCATAGCTCACTGCAGCCTTAACCTCCCAGGCTCAATCGATCTTTTCCCGTCGGCCTCCCAAGGAGCTGGGACCAAAGGCACCATCACGCCTAGATAATTTTTAAAATTCTTTTTTGTTGAGACAGGGTCTTGCTACATTGCCCAGACTGGTATCTTAACTCCTGGCCTCAAGCAGTCCTCCCACCTTGGCCTCCCAAAATGCTGGGACCACATGTGTGAGCCACTGCATCTGACCTGGAGTCCAGTTTTTGATCCTGGTAATAATGCTGTGATAAATATCCTTGCGTTCATATCCAAGCATTTGCTTTCCTGGATGTCTGTTACTGTAAACTTTTAGATACAGAACTGTGGGTCATGCTGAGTGTGGCAGCTCACACCTTTAATCCCATCACTTTGGGAGGTAGAGATGGGAGGATCACTTGAGCCCAGGAGTTTGAGAACAGCCTGGGCAACATGGCAAAACCTTGTCCCTATTAAATTCAAAAAATTGTGGGCCAAAAGTTAAGTACAGTAAAAAACTTAAAACATGTTGCAAACTGCTTTTCAGATATTTGAGATGGGCTGGGCACAGTGGCTAATGCCTGTAATCCCAGCACTTTGGGAGGCTGAGGCGGGTGGATCACAAGGGCAGGTGTTCGAGACCAGCCTGGCCAAAATGGGTAAACCCCATCTCTACTAAAAATACAAAATTAGCCGGGCATGGTGGCGTATGCCTGTAGTCTCAGCTAATTGGGAGGCTGAGGCAGGAGAATTGCTTGAACCTGGGAGGTTGCAGTGAATACTGCATTCCAGCCTGGGTGACAGAATGAGACTCCATTTTTTTAAAAAAAAAAAAAAAAAAGAGAAAAACTATGTGGGATGGATTCAGTCGGCCAGCTGCCAGCCCTGGCTTGTGGAATGTTTTGTTGAACGACTATAGGTGTAGCCATGGACTTTTTGGGATCCCTTGGTGTGTGCAGTCGGCCAGCTCTGATGCATTTTCCTGGCATTTGTGGGTTAGCTGGCCTGCCTGTCCACTGCCCCATATAACAACAGGCCTGCTTCTCCCATCCTGCCCCCCAGAATGCTGTCCGTGTCCCACGAGACTTTGAGGGCTGTAGTGTCCTCCGCAAGTACCTCGGCCAGCTTCATTACCTGCAGAGTCGGGTCCCCATGGGCTCGGGCCAGGAGGCTGCTGTCCCTGTCACCTGGTGAGAGCCGCAGGCAGGGCTGGAGGATCCCAGGGGGAGTCTGGGTGGTGGGGGTGCTCCTCCCCTCCCTTCCCCCATCTCCTTGCTGCATAGGATGGGGAATGGCCTCATATGGTCCCCCCAGGCCTCCCCACATCCCCACACTGGGGTATTTAGTCCCCTTACCTAATCTCAGGGCCCTGGCCAGCTCCTGCCCTCGAGATAACTGGGGTGCCATGTCTGCAGGACAGAGATCTTCTCAGGCAAGTCTGTGGCTCATGAGGACATCAAGTACGAGCAGGCCTGTATTCTCTACAACCTTGGTGAGCTGCCTGATCCCTTCCCCATGGCCCTACTCCCCAGTCCTGCCAGCCTAGCTTTCAGCCCTTCAGATGGCCACAAAGGCAGTGGGCTGATAAAGGGAGGACTCCAGGATTCCCGCCCCTCCACTGACTTCCCCACAGCCCTGCCAGCTCCTCCACTGTTTTCTGAGCTGGGCCCGGGGGGAGCCTCTGCTGGGGCGAGGTTCTACTGGGCTGGCTGCCACACAGAGTTGCCACTGTGTGCTCTGTCTGGGAGAGAGGGCCTTTTTTCTTTGACTGGACAGCCCCTCCCCACTGTGGTTTTGGGCTGCTTCAGGCAGGAGGAGAGCGTGGCTGGCCTCAGCTTGCCCTGCTAGTCAGCCTTAGCCTGGCTCAAGGGAGAAGCTTGGGGAACCCCAGAGTTCTGTGCAAACATCCCTGAAGCTTCAAGATTGGACCCCTTAGACAGGAGCCCTTCCATCCTCTGCCAAATGCAGAGCAGGAGACTGAGGGCTGGGCAGGACTTCTGAGTTTCCTTGTTCCCTCCAGCTTGGGTGTCCTTGGACTCGTTGCCCTGGTTCTCAGAGCCGTGTTGTCCTGATTGTGGATAACAACAGTGCCCCCTTGGCCTCACCTTCACATGGGTGTGAGCAGCGCCAGGCCCCCTAACACTGTCCCCTCCCTCCCCAGGAGCGCTGCACTCCATGCTGGGGGCCATGGACAAGCGGGTGTCTGAGGAGGTGAGGAGAGGGGCAGTAGTGGAACATGTGGACATACCAGGGAGGGGCAGCCTCCCAAGTATGGATGAATCCTGACCCATGGAGTGGACACAGGCCATCCCTCCCACTCCCTCCCAGGGCATGAAGGTCTCCTGTACCCATTTCCAGTGCGCAGCTGGCGCCTTCGCCTACCTACGGGAGCACTTCCCTCAAGCCTACAGCGTCGACATGAGCCGCCAGATCCTTACGCTCAACGTCAACCTCATGCTGGTGAGGAGGCACCCTGTTTGGAGTGGAGTTGAATCCAGGAAAGGGGATGGCTGGGGAGGGGGCAGTTGGGCCTGGATCCTGGACCAAGGCAGTGAGGGACAAGCAAGGGGCCTTGGCTTTGTTGAATCAGGAGCACAGTGGTGCTGCTTGGAGTGGAGGCAGCTGGGGGAGAGGGCAGTGAAGAGAGATCCCTCAGTCTGCCCCTGGGGAAGGATAAAGGGAAGGGGAAGGGGGAGGCCTTGGGTGAGTGAGGGAGTGCACCTCACATGTCGCCCCAGGGCCAGGCTCAGGAGTGCCTCCTGGAGAAGTCGATGTTGGACAACAGGAAGAGTTTTCTAGTGGCCCGCATCAGTGCACAGGTAGGGACGGGGCTGAGGGGAGGCCTTCACTTTACTGCTGATCCCCCCACTCATTGGGCCCCACCCTGTTCTCAGGTGGTAGATTACTACAAGGAGGCATGCCGGGCTTTGGAGAACCCTGACACTGCCTCACTGCTGGGCCGGATCCAGAAGGACTGGAAGAAGCTTGTGCAAATGAAGATCTACTACTTCGCAGCTGTGGCTCATGTGAGGTCCTGGGGCCCCAGGGTGGGGCAGGGCGGGGCTGAGTGGCCACAGCTCAGGAAGCAAGTCATGGCATCTCTTCTTCTTTCCCAGCTGCACATGGGAAAGCAGGCCGAGGAGCAGCAGAAGTTCGGGGAGCGGGTGAGTGAGTTACAGCGAGGAGGGGCCTGGGGACCAATAGCAGCCTTCAGTGAGATGCTGGTGTGCTCCCACTCCTTACACACCGGAGGGTGGCCTTCTCTGTCTCACCCTGGCCATCACCCTGCTGGAGGCCTGGTGTCTTAAGTGTCGTCCCATCTGTGCAGCCCTCGTCCCTCGGGGTCTGAGGAGGTGGGGCAGGCTCCCTACAGAGCAGGTGGCTGGGGCAGGGTGTGGCACCACCTTGCTGCTGTTGGCTGGGGTGGTGCCCGGCTGCCTTCTGAGCTGCTTGTCATCTGATGGACAGGCAGGGCCGGGTGGGAGGCAGGAGGAGAAGGGGTCCAAGCAGAGGACAGAGCAGGCTTTCCTGCCACCCTCCACAGGTTGCGTACTTCCAGAGCGCCCTGGACAAGCTCAATGAAGCCATCAAGTTGGCCAAGGTAAAGCTGAGGAAGGCCTGGCTGCCCCTTAGACCCCTGAGGGTATAGGAGCAAGCCCGGTAGGACTGAGGGGGTGTCCTGGTGCCAGCCTTGGTTGTGCTAAGGCCCCACCCCTGTCCATAACCCCACAGGGCCAGCCTGACACTGTGCAAGACGCGCTTCGCTTCACTATGGATGTCATTGGGGGAAAGTGAGTCTGTGGGGGTGGCCTTGGTTCCTTCTTTTTGTGAAGGGTCTTGTCCCTCTGCTGGCATCTTTGGGAGGAAGACTCCAGTGCCAGAGAGCAGTGTCCCACATGGGAAGTAGGTTCTGGATCCCCGCTGACACCCCGTGACTGCCCACTCCCCCTGTTCCTGATCCCCAGGTACAATTCTGCCAAGAAGGACAACGACTTCATCTACCATGAGGCTGTCCCAGCATTGGACACCCTTCAGCCTGTAAAAGGTCGGGGAGCTGAGAGGTGGGGGCAGAGGTGACGGTGGGGTGGGGACAGGACACAGGAGGCTGCCTCAAGGACTCTGTGTGGGCCTGATCTCCACAATTCCCACCCCCCCCCAGGAGCCCCCTTGGTGAAGCCCTTGCCAGTGAACCCCACAGACCCAGCTGTTACAGGCCCTGACATCTTCGCCAAACTGGTACCCATGGCTGCCCACGAGGCCTCGTCACTGTACAGGTGGGTGGAGGGTGGCACAGAGGGAGGTGGGGTGTCTTGAGATGTGGGTCTTCAGCAAATGCTCTGTCACTTCTGCAGTGAGGAGAAGGCCAAGCTGCTCCGGGAGATGATGGCCAAGATTGAGGACAAGAATGAGGTCCTGGAGTGAGTGTGGGACTTGGGCCAGGAGGCGGAGGCAGGCAGCACTTCCCGGGCCTCTGGGGGCCCCAGGGCTGCCTATGCTGGGAGAGGAATGAAATGTCCATTCCAAACAGGTTTCCCAATGCTGCCTTCCCACCCAGGGTGGTGGGGCTAGTGTGTAAGGCAGGAGTCATGTCTTGGGAGGATGAGGTGCCTTCTGTTCCACCGTTTCCAGCAGTGCCCTGTGCATGTTCTGTGAGACCAGGCCAGACCTGGTAGTAGGGGTCCGAGGTCACAATTTGCTCTCTGCTGAGACCTCAGATTCAGTGGTGGGGCTCGCCCTAGCGGCTCCTTTGACATGGTCAGAGTTGGATCAGCATCCAGCACCCACCTGGCCCTGTTGCTCCCCACAGCCAGTTCATGGATTCAATGCAGTTGGATCCCGAGACGGTGGACAACCTTGATGCCTACAGCCACATCCCACCCCAGCTCATGGAGAAGTGTGCGGCCCTCAGTGTCCGGCCCGACACTGTCAGGAACCTTGTCCAGTCCATGCAAGGTGAGTAAGGGGCAGAGCAAGCAGGTGGAAGGGAGTGTGGAGGTCATCTGCTGTGGCCTCCTCCGTGTCCCTGGTCACCGAGGATGGAGACTGCACCCCTCTAGGCCCTGGCTTGGGCATCCACACCCACTCCTCTGAATCAGCATACCTCATGCACCCTGCTCAGTGTGCGCTGGGCCTCACTCAAGCCCTGACCTGAGGGGGCGGTTCTGTCTCTTGGGGGAGGGGCCCATGGGTGCCCAGTCAGCCTGCCTCAGGGGCTGCCTGTACGATCCACAACCCCAGTGCTGTCAGGTGTGTTCACGGATGTGGAGGCTTCCCTGAAGGACATCAGAGATCTGCTGGAAGAGGATGAGCTGCTAGAGCAGAAGTTTCAGGAGGCGGTGGGTCAGGCGGGGGCCATCTCCGCCCCCTCCAAGGCTGAGTTGGCAGAGGTGAGGCGAGAATGGGCCAAGTACATGGAAGTCCACGAGAAGGCCTCCTTCACCAACAGTGAGCTGCACCGTGCCATGAACCTGCACGTCGGCAACCTGCGCCTGCTCAGTGGGCCGCTTGACCAGGTCCGGGCTGCCCTGCCCACACCGGTCCTAACCCCAGGTGAGCCCCACCAGACCCCATTGGGAGACTTGAGCTGGGGGTTTCTCTGGCCTCACTGACCACTGCTGCCCACAGAGGACAAGGCCGTGCTGCAGAACCTAAAGCGCATCCTGGCCAAGGTGCAGGAGATGCGGGACCAGCGCGTATCCCTGGAGCAGCAGCTGCGTGAGCTTATCCAGAAAGATGACATCACTGCCTCGCTGGTCACCACAGACCACTCAGAGATGAAGGTGGGCTGGGTGAGCAGGGTGGAGGGGCTCTGGCTCCGGGCCCAACCCTTAGGAGTCGAGGCCCTGAGTGTCCGTTCCCGGCCCCCACCCCTCCCTCAGAAGCTGTTCGAGGAGCAGCTGAAAAAGTATGACCAGCTGAAGGTGTACCTGGAGCAGAACCTGGCCGCCCAGGACCGTGTCCTCCGTGCACTGACAGAGGCCAACGTGCAGTACGCGGCCGTGCGGCGGGTACTCAGCGACCTGGACCAAAAGTCAGTGCCCAGTCCTCTGCTCTTTCCCGGAGCCGCCTGGAGCCCACCCCCATGGTTCACCTGGAGCTGGCCCTTCTGCCCACCAGGTGGAACTCCACGCTGCAGACCCTGGTGGCCTCGTATGAAGCCTATGAGGACCTGATGAAGAAGTCGCAGGAGGGCAGGGACTTCTACGCAGATCTGGAGAGCAAGGTGGCTGCTCTGCTGGAGCGCACGCAGTCCACCTGCCAGGCCCGCGAGGCTGCCCGCCAGCAGCTCCTGGACAGGTTTGTGTGGCCCTGGGACTGTGGTGCGGCTCGGGTCCAGACAGGCTGGGGTGATGGGAGCCTGGCCCCACTTTTTCCCTGCCTGTCCCACAGGGAGCTGAAGAAGAAGCCGCCGCCACGGCCCACAGCCCCAAAGCCACTGCTGCCCCGCAGGGAGGAGAGTGAGGCAGTGGAAGCAGGAGACCCCCCTGAGGAGCTGCGCAGCTTCCCCCCTGACATGGTGGCTGGCCCACGACTGCCCGACACCTTCCTGGGAACTGCCACCCCGCTCCACTTTCCTCCCAGCCCCTTCCCCAGCTCCACAGGCCCAGGACCCCACTATCTCTCAGGCCCCTTGCCCCCTGGTACCTACTCGGGCCCCACCCAGCTGATACAGCCCAGGGCTCCAGGGCCCCCTGCAATGCCCGTAGCACCTGGGCCTGCCCTCTACCCAGCCCCTGCCTACACACCGGAGCTGGGCCTTGTGCCCCGATCCTCCCCACAGCATGGCGTGGTGAGCAGTCCCTATGTGGGGGTAGGGCCGGCCCCACCAGTTGCAGGTCTCCCCTCGGCCCCACCTCCTCAATTCTCAGGCCCCGAGTTGGCCATGGCGGTTCGGCCAGCCACCACCACAGTAGATAGCATCCAGGCGCCCATCCCCAGCCACACAACCCCACGGCCAAACCCCACCCCTGCTCCTCCCCAGCCCTGCTTCCCTGTGCCCCCACCGCAGCCACTGCCCACGCCTTACACCTACCCCGTAGGGGCCAAGCAACCCATCCCAGCCCAGCACCACTTCTCTCCTGGGATTCCCGCAGGTTTTCCAGCCCCGAGGATTGGGCCCCGGCCCCAGCCCCAGCCCCAGCCCCAGCCCCAGCCCCAGCCCCATCCCCATCCCCATCCCCATCCTCAGCCCCATCCTTCACGAGCGTTTGGGCCTCAGCCCCCACAGCAGCCCCTTCCACTCCAGCATCCACACCTCTTCCCACCCCAGGCCCCAGGACTCCTACCCCCACAGTCCCCCTACCCCTATGCCCCTCAGCCTGGGGTCCTGGGGCAGCCGCCACCCCCACTACACACCCAGCTCTACCCAGGTCCTGCTCAAGACCCTCTGCCAGCCCACTCGGGGGCTCTGCCTTTCCCCAGCCCTGGGCCCCCTCAGCCTCCCCATCCCCCACTGGGATATGGTCCTGCCCCTTCCACCAGACCCATGGGCCCCCAGGCAGCCCCTCTTACCATTCGAGGGCCCTCGTCTGCTGGCCAGTCCACCCCTAGTCCCCACCTGGTGCCTTCACCTGCCCCATCTCCAGGGCCTGGTCCGGTACCCCCTCGTCCCCCAGCAGCAGAACCACCCCCTTGCCTGCGCCGAGGCACTGCAGCTGCAGACCTGCTCTCCTCCAGCCCGGAGAGCCAGCATGGTGGCACTCAGCCTCCTGGGGGTGGGCAGCCCCTGCTGCAGCCCACCAAGGTGGACGCAGCTGAGGGCCGTCGGCCACAGGCCCTGCGGCTGATTGAGCGGGACCCCTATGAACATCCTGAGAGGCTGCGGCAGTTGCAGCAGGAGCTGGAGGCCTTTCGGGGCCAGCTGGGGGATGTGGGGGCTCTGGACACTGTCTGGCGAGAGCTGCAAGATGCGCAGGAACATGATGCCCGAGGCCGTTCCATTGCCATCGCCCGCTGCTACTCACTGAAGAACCGGCACCAGGATGTCATGCCCTATGACAGTAACCGTGTGGTGCTGCGCTCAGGCAAGGATGACTACATCAATGCCAGCTGCGTGGAGGGGCTCTCCCCATACTGCCCCCCGCTAGTGGCAACCCAGGCCCCACTGCCTGGCACAGCTGCTGACTTCTGGCTCATGGTCCATGAGCAGAAAGTGTCGGTCATTGTCATGCTGGTTTCTGAGGCTGAGATGGAGAAGGTGAGAAGAGGGGGTGGGTGCCCACGAGGGCAGTGTGGGGCAACAGGGCAGGGGATCCTGGAAAACCAGCTCTGTCTTGACTTGTCTGTCCCTCAGCAAAAAGTGGCACGCTACTTCCCCACCGAGAGGGGCCAGCCCATGGTGCACGGTGCCCTGAGCCTGGCATTGAGCAGCGTCCGCAGCACCGAAACCCATGTGGAGCGCGTGCTGAGCCTGCAGTTCCGAGACCAGAGCCTGAAGCGCTCTCTTGTGCACCTGCACTTCCCCACTTGGCCTGAGTTGTGCGTCCACTGCTCTGGATGGTGGTTGGGGGTCTAAGTGCTGTCCAGTCCTTGGTGCTGGGAGGGATGAGAGCCTCAGGTCAGGCCTGGCTCATAGGCTCTTCCCTGCCCCATCCTGTCCCACAGAGGCCTGCCCGACAGCCCCAGCAACTTGCTGCGCTTCATCCAGGAGGTGCACGCACATTACCTGCATCAGCGGCCGCTGCACACGCCCATCATTGTGCACTGCAGGTAGAGGGTGGGCCTGAGGGTCTCTCCTCTATGGGCTCTTGGCCTAGCCTCATACCCCGGCCTCATACCCCCTTCTTGGTACAGCTCTGGTGTGGGCCGCACGGGAGCCTTCGCACTGCTCTATGCAGCTGTGCAGGAGGTGGAGGCTGGGAACGGAATCCCTGAGCTGCCTCAGCTGGTGCGGCGCATGCGGCAGCAGAGGAAGCACATGCTGCAGGAGAAGGTGAGGATCTGGGCAGGTGGGGCTGGGATGGGCCTTCTGTCCCAGGGTGACGGGCCCCTGTCCAGCTGACCTGGCCAAATGCACCTGTGCAGCTGCACCTCAGGTTCTGCTATGAGGCAGTGGTGAGACACGTGGAGCAGGTCCTGCAGCGCCATGGTGTGCTCCCTCCATGCAAACCCTTGGCCAGTGCAAGCATCAGCCAGAAGGTAAGGAAGGTTCCCTGGAAGCTGCTGGGAGAGCCACAGCCTTGGGACTCCCTCTCCTCACTCACTGTCTTCTCAGAACCACCTTCCTCAGGACTCCCAGGACCTGGTCCTCGGTGGGGATGTGCCCATCAGCTCCATCCAGGCCACCATTGCCAAGCTCAGCATCCGGCCTCCTGGGGGGTTGGAGTCCCCGGTTGCCAGCTTGCCAGGCCCTGCAGAGCCCCCAGGCCTCCCGCCAGCCAGCCTCCCAGAGTCTACCCCAATCCCATCTTCCTCCCCGCCCCCCCTTTCCTCCCCGCTACCTGAGGCTCCCCAGCCTAAGGAGGAGCCGCCAGTGCCTGAAGCCCCCAGCTCGGGGCCCCCCTCCTCCTCCCTGGAGTTGCTGGCCTCCTTGACCCCAGAGGCCTTCTCCCTGGACAGCTCCCTGCGGGGCAAACAGCGGATGAGCAAGCAGAACTTTCTGCAGGCCCATAACGGGCAAGGGCTGCGGGCCACCCGGCCCTCTGACGACCCCCTCAGCCTTCTGGATCCACTCTGGACACTCAACAAGACCTGAACAGGTTTTGCCCACCTGGTCCTTACACTACATCTTCTCTCATGCCCGCCTGCCCACATCCAGCAGAGCTTCTCAGTGGGCACACTCTCTTACTCCCCTTTCTGCTGCCTTTGGCCCTGCCTGGCCCAGCCCGCACCCCTGTGGGGTGGAGATGTACTGCAGGCTCTGGGTCAGGTTCTGCTCCTTTATGGGACCTGACATTTTTCAGCTCTTTGCTATTGAAATAATAAACCACCCTGTTCTGTGGCTCGTGTCTGAGTCTGCCCATTGCTGCCTCAGCTCCAGTAGCACTGCCAGGAACTTAGCACCTTTTGTGGATGACAAGATGGTACCAAACTGCCACACTACCAGGACAGTTCTTTAAAGGCCCTGCAGTTCTGGCTTGCTCATCCTCCCCGTGCCACACTGTATGTATGTTTCCTCAGCAGCTCTGAGGAGGGTCCAGGCAGAGTGTGTGCACAAACAATTCCAAGAGACACAAGTAGCTCCCAAAGTGCCTGAGAGATGTGGTTTTTTAAAAAAGTTTAATATTATTACAGTCAGGAGGCAGCGGCTGGAAGATACTCAGCTCTTTCCCCCAAGTCCAGGTTCAGTGCACTGGCCCCCACACAGCACCCCAGCCTCCTGCCTGGGCAAGGAGGCCCCGCACTCAGTCCAGCTTCTCCAACACAGAGGGCACATACACCAGGCTGAGCTCACTGCCAAAGTTGCAGACAATGGCAGCATTGTCCAGCACCAGGATCTGGCGGGCAGGCTGGGCCTCACTGTTCTTCCCCAGGTAGACTGTCTGTAACAGGTCCCCGTAGTTGAGGTCCCAAAAGGAGACACAGCCCTGGCCGCCGGTCACCAGCAGGTTGTCTGAGATGACACCCAAGCTTGCACCACAGCCCAGGTCCTGGAGGCAAGGACATGACAAGCTCAGTCCTGAGTCCTTCCCTAAAATCCCAAGAATCCTATGATCCCCACCTCCTCTACCTGCTGAATGGAGTAGAACTTGATGCCTGTGCTGCGGTCCCAGATGCTGATGAGGTCATCCAGGCCACTGCTGATGACACAGGAGGTGGTACAGGTGAGGGAAGTGACATCCCCACGGTGAGCAAACACATGGCTTACCCGGCTGCCAGTCAGTACATCCCACAGGCAGATGGCCCCATCTTGTCCTCCACTGGCCAGCACCATGGTCTGGGGAAACATGCCAGGGGAGTGGGGTCACCGTGGTATAATACCTCTGTCAACAATGGTGTGCCTGTGCCCCGGTGGGTGGGGCCCTGACTGCTTCCTGGAAGGCCCCTGGGGACCAGTTCCCAGGAGTCAGCAAACATGGGTCACAGGCTCTGTACCCCCCTACCCCACCTGCAGGCCCCTTACCTGGTCAATGTACACGGTCGTGATGGCCCCCGAGTGGCCCTGAAGGGTGAAGAGGCAGCACGAGTCCTCCAGACGGAACACCTGGGACAGGGATGGGCCTCAGGTTCTGGTCTCTGGGATTTTCCAAGTTATACTTTGGCTGGGAAACACCCTCTGTTCTTCACCAGGACTCCTCCAGCCTCTCCCTGATGAATGTATCAGGCTCCCACCCCATGCTGGGCCACTCCAGCACCCAAGAGATGAGACAATACTCACTCTCAGTGTGTGGTCTTGGCTCCCAGTCACCAAGCGCCCAGCAGCGGCTTTCAGGGCTGTGATGGGTTTTTGGTGTGCACAGGGCACTGTGTGGGTCAGGCGACAGGCCACTGTGTCGCTGCTGCTGTACACTGGAGAGGCAGGGGAACTGCCCCGCCCTGGGGTCCCTGAGGACAAAAGGCCAAGTGAAGGATCTCTGAGAAAGCAATGGGCAGACGGCCCCTGCCCATCCCACCAAGTGTGAACACCTGCCCACCCCAGGCCCTCCAACCTCTAAACTGCAGGGGGCTGAGGGCAGTGTGGGTCTCCAAGGAGAAGAAATCAAGGGAACCGTTGAGCCGTGCAGCCACAATCCTGGAAGAGAAGAACAGCTGCCAGGGGACTCTCCCTTACAGCCCCAGCCCTGGGGCTGAGCGTGTGGACACAAGAGAGTTAAGGGCCAGTTCAAGAAGGCACAGGAGGGACATGGCCAAGAGGAAAGCACATGGTGCCAGAACAGATGCTGGAGCCAGAGGGCAACTCCAAATATTAACCTCCTTGTGCCTGTTTCTTCATCCGTAAAATGGGGATAAGAGTACCCACCTCACAGGGTGGTCATGAGAATCAAGTGAGCTAACGTATAAGGTGGTACCTGGTGAATATCACGTAAGTTTGTAAATTAAAAACAAGCAGAGGGCTCCATGTAGCCTGGAGCTGAAGGGAAGGCTGCTGAGGGGAAACAGGATGTAGGGTGGGCTATGTTGGGTGTTGCGGAAGCCTGCATTCGCCACATAAAAGCAGCTTCAACCCAAGCACAGCCCACACCAATTCCTTTTTCCACAAACAAGGATTTTCTTTGCTCTCCAAAATTCCTAGGTACAGTCTGACAGGCAGGGATGGGTATATTTGCCCAGTAACCCCAAAGCCTCAAAGCAGGTGGGGTTCAAAATCTTACTGCAGGGAAAGGCAATGCATGTCTACAACCTCTGCCCATGAATTTGAAGGGCCTACACCAGAGCTGGGGAAGTCACAGTTTTATGATTGGAAGTGGGTGGACAAGGAGAGACCACAGTCACCAGGAACCCTGATGGTCAGGTTGAGACATCGGGGCTTTCCTTAAAGCTAAAACAAGCAGCAAAGGAGAATTTCCAAGAAGCATGGAGGGACCTGGTGAAATTGGCCAGGCTGGAGGGGAAGATGTCAGTCGAGGCCCATGCAGAACCTGTGGTGACAGGAATGACGGCAGCAGCCCACTGGCAGAAATCAACAGCACTAAGGGCAAGGGACGCCCCCTCCCCAAGGAAAAAGAAAGACTCCAGCTCTAGGTCAGATGGTGCTGCCACCAACAGTCAAGGAGCCTTGGAGGAGGAGCCAGTGTGGGACAGGCAGGCGAAGGCGTCCGGCAGAAGGCACCTGGCCATTGGGTGGAGACCCAGGTTCACCAGCTCGGAGGTGAGGCCAGAACCCAGGTGGCTGAGACTCCCCAAGGAGTGTGCATGCAGACAGAGTCCTGGGGACACCCACAGCCAACAGGCTTGCTGAGGAGGCCAAGCACGACAGAGGCAGGGAGAGCAGAGAACAGCTGCCAGCGGCC
This sequence comes from Pongo pygmaeus, assembly GCF_028885625.2. Taxonomy (NCBI): domain Eukaryota; kingdom Metazoa; phylum Chordata; class Mammalia; order Primates; family Hominidae; genus Pongo; species Pongo pygmaeus. The sequence goes on along the minus strand of NC_085930.1, from coordinate 106,227,208 downwards.
AAGGAGAAGACAGGGTTCTGCAAGCGCACTCTGTAACTAAAAATGCAACCAAGATACCCCAAAGCCTCAATATTGACAAGCTAATCAGAGAAACTGGCTTCATTGAGAAGGGCGAGAAAGGACAGGAGTTTATCACTCCCTACTGTCACTGCTTAAGGCCCTGGGAGGTCACCATGTGCCATGCCCTATTCCAAGCACATCACACCCCTAATGCTTTTGTTATCTTCCCATCCAAGTGGACTGCCCTCTGCTCCCAGGTGTGGAGGTGGGCACCAAGAAGGTCAATCGAATCATACAGTACAGCAGTGGAAGGGAACCAGGACTCAAGACTCAAGAGAGTATGGCCTAGCCAACAAAGGCTGGGGACATCTGGGGCTGAGGCAGGCCACGCTCACCTTTTGTCCAAGAAGACCAGAGCGGTAATGCCTGAGGAGACCTCCTCGCTGCTGCAGCACAGCACCCCTTCAATGGCGTCCCACACCTACGAGTCCAGAGGCTGTGAGCACCTGCCAGCCAGACAGGCCCACATTCCCCGGGGCGGACAGCCGCTCTGCCCACCTTTAGCCCCTCTGCCCACCTCCAGCCGGCCGCTGCTCCGCCCCACCACGATGAGGTTGCCCTGCAGCTCCAAGCTCCAGATGGAACCCTCCGCACTGGGGGCCCAGGCGAGGGAAGGGGAGCCTTTCTCAGGGGAGCCACCCTCATCCTCAAGAGCCTGGGGCAGCACCGGCCCAGGCGAGGGTGGGCGCAGGGCTGGTGTGCAGACGGCCGCCAGCCCCTCCTCCTGGTACACCCGCTGCACCAGGCGGCTGAAGTCATAGCCTGGGGAGTCCCGAGCGCGGCCACAGACCGCCCGGTGCCGGGGCTCGGGCTGAGTGGGCTGTGAGGACCGAGGCTGCGCCGAAAAGTTGGTGTCAATTAAGCAGGTGAGGTCAGGCTGGTCCCCGAAGAGGGAAGGCGGCGGAGGGCCCCGGGGGCGGTGTCTCAGGGGAGGGCTGTCCCCAGGCTCCTCTGGGCCAGCCTTCCCACCATCTGAAAGTCGTTCCCAGCTCTCCTGAGCCTCAAGCCCGCTGCCCACGCCACTGTCCCGGCGCTGCCTGCTGGGGGCCAGGAGGGCGGAGTGAGAGGGGGCGCGGAGGAGGAGGGTGAGAGGGGGCGCGGAGGAGGGGGGTGAGAGGGGGCGGGGGAGAAGTGAGAGGGGACGGGGAAGTGAGAAGGGGCAAGGGAAAACGGGTGGGGGGAGAGGGGGGTACAGGGTGGCGGGAGGGGGTGCGGGGGTGGGGGGAGAGGGGGCCTGGTGGGGTTGGGAGATACCTCGGAGGAAGAAAGGAGGGGAGATACGTGGCGGCGGGGGGTGGGGTGAGGGGGGTTGGGGGGGCACAAAGGAGGAAAGTGCAGCCGCACCTACCCTGGGCGCGGAATGCGCGTTAGGCAATCCCCGGTCTGCGCGTCCCACACGCAGACGTGGCCTGCCAGGCAACAGCTCACCAGCAGCATGCCGTCGCTGGCCAGGCACTCGATGTCCTGCGGAAGTCCGGTGTTGGTAAAAGCCCGGTGTTGGTATGGGCCAGGCCCCGGCCCTCCCCTGCCCGGCCACTGTGCCCCTGCTCACCATGAGGTGGCCGCGCAGCACCAGCGGCACGATCTCCGTCTCGGGTGGCGCATAGCCGTAGTCGTCGCAGGGCAGCTCCCCGCGCCTCCGCCGCCCGGGCCCACCACCCGGCTGCCCGTAGTTGCGCGGGCACAGCACGCGGTAGAGGCAGAGAAGCAGCAGCACCAGCACGATGCCGGCGGCCAGGCCCAGCGCCGCCACCCTGCACGGGAGGGCGGACTGCTGTGAGACACACCTCACAGCCTGTCCCCTCCCCTCTGCTCTCTCCCCTACTTTTGCCCACCCGTCCCCCTCCCCGCACTCTATCCCACCCCACCCCACCCAGCAGCCTTACTTGTACAGAGTGACGTCTCCATGGGCCTGCACTCCACCTGGGCCCTTGGGTCCCGCTTCCCAGTGCCCAGCAGGTACGGGCCCCGGTGGGGGCCAGGCACTGCGGCCGTCCTGAGGGTGCCGGCCCTCCAGAGCCTCCCTCGGGTTCAGGCGGAGCGTGACTGGGATGACGGGCAGCAGGCTGATGTACCTGGATCCCGACAGTGGGCAGCCTCAGCGGGGGGGCCTCCCAGGGCTTCCTCCTGCTGTGCCTGCCACCCAGTCCTCTCCCTCCTCCCCAGGCAGGCCTCAGCTCCACCGGCCAGACTCTCCCAGGGGGGTTGGGGACAGAGGTAGGTCCCTCCCCAGCCCAGCTTAGCAGCCAACTTGCTGTCCCAGATACCAGCACCCAAGCAGCCCTGGTGGCCGTGTGGGGTATCTCCCTCCCCACTCCTGGCACAGGTGGGTGGGTCTCATTCTGGTGAGGGCTGGCAGCCTCCGGTGACTCCTCAGAGCAACCTGGGACTCCTCTCTTGGTTTATGGCTGCCTAGACCACCAGTTCCCACCTCACAACCTTATGAATTGTTTTAATTATCTGCATAATTCAAACCTGTGGGCCTCCTGCATTGGGGAAAGGGGATGGGGAGCTGACACCATCGAGTGAGGTGGCACCTGGCACGGCCCAGCTCACCTCTTGGCCAGTGTGATGTTGTAATAGCTGAAGAGCGTCGGCCAGTGGCGGAAGGACAATTTCCTCCAAAGTTCCTCATCCTCAGGCCCCCAGGTTACCTCTGGGACTGGGCTGTCATGGACAACCTCTGCTGGACCTCCACGCTCAGGTGACTCGCCTGGCGACGTCTGGTTCTCAGGTAGCTTAGGGGCATCAGGTGGGAAGATGGAGAAGGCAGGGTCCGGGTGGCTGGCGGGCAGCATGCCACTAGGCACGGGCATGGGAGCCAGGGCTCCCTCACCCAGTGGGCTCTGTTCCGTCACCTGGGCAGCGAGGTAGTTGCGCAGCCCTGCTGGGTCTGTGTATACCAGGATGCCAATCCAGACAACGGTGCCAGCCTGCAGTGGGGCAGGGGGTACTCAGTGGGAGGAATAGGCTCCAACCCCCAGCAGCTTCAGCCCTCATGCTGAGAGGAAGCAGCACAGGGACCTCAGGCCTGGGGATGGAGAGAGGACACAGGCCCCACTGTGTCCTTTCCTCCTGCCTCTCCAAGTCCTCCTGCTAACACTTGCCACTGGAGGGGCCTGCTTCCCTTTCCACAGTTAGAGGCTGAGTTTCTTGGCCTGGAAATACACTGAAGTACCCTGAGGTTTGACACAGAATGTCCCCGCCCCTAATCTCCACCTCAGCTGGAGCCGGAAAGCTGCTACCATTCCTACCGTCAGAGGGCCAGCTGCCTGACCTGCTCCAGAGTCCCCCAGAGGTCCTAGTCCCAGGGGGCCTCAGCCTTCCTCCCGTCTCAGTTCAGCTCCCTGGAAGAGGCACTGCTGCCCCACGGCCAGCCCAGCCCGGCTGGTGACTGATTTTGCCCAGCACTTTCCAGTGTCTGCACACCATGCAGCGGCCGATGAACCCGACCCAGGGAAATGTGGTGGCCACAAGTGGGTCCATCCCAGAGCACTCAACTAACAGGCTCCTGTCCTGGGCCACTCTGGGGAGAGGATGGCTCCTGTACCTGAGAGCCCTGGAGCTTATCTCCCACAGGCTTATCTCCTCAGAAACCACCAGGGTCTGGGCAGGGAGGACACAATGGGCAGCTCCCCGGAGCCAGGCTTCCAGGGGCCACCAGGGCCTAAAGAATACCCCTCGCCACTCTAAGGCCAAGTGCAGCACCACAAGGGGCCTGGAGCGCCGGCCCTCCAGAAGAGGGCAGGGCAGGGGTGGCAGGTACCATGATGAGGCGCTGTGCCAGGCGGGTGCGGGCCAGGAAGTAGACAACACGCAGCCTCTTGGGGAGCCGCAGGTTTCGGAAGGAAGACGGCTGCAACGTGATGGTGTGGGGTGTGGATGGTCGCACAGCCAGCTGCCGCTCATAGCGTGTTGGCTGCCCCACTGGCTTGGCTGAGGGCAGGCAGGCCTCAGGGGGCAGCCGCTTGTTCAGGTCCGCTAGCTGTTGGGGGCACAGTGGTCAGGGCCTGAGTCCACCGTCCAGAGGCTGCCCGCACAGGACTGCTGCCCTGCCCGAGGTCTACACCCTTCTCACCCAGGACTCCCTCAGTACAGCCAGGGCTGAGGAAGCGGGCAGGGCAGGGCTCAGCCCACTCCTACCTCCATCCGGCGAATGTCAATGGACAGGACAGTGGTGAAAAACAGCATCTGAAGGAAGAAGTCAGACACCAGCCCCACGACGGCAAAGAGACAGAACTCCTGGAATCAGAGCACATGGGGGCGGGGGGTGCCGTGACCTCACTGTCCCAGCCCTAGAGGAGCAGTGCCCAGACTGCAGCCACTTCAGAACCGGCAGGGCCGCAGCAGGCAGGACACAGCAGAGATGAAGAGAGATGCTGGTTGGTTCTCAGCTCACATACCACCAGCAGCTCACCCCATCTCCACCAGGGGGCAGCAGAAACCGTCACACTTTCTTCAGAAAGTGCTGAAAGGGAAGGGGGAGTACCTCCCCTGAATCTTCCGGTCCCTCTAGAGAGGACTGAAGGCCTGATCCAACCTGGAAACCTCTAAGCCCCACCAGCCTGCTCCCCAAAAAGTCCTTCCCCACTGAGCCCCCGCCCTGCTCATGCATCACCAACCCAGCTAGAGACCAGGCCTGATTCAGGGGCTCTCAGAAAGGTTCCCAGCCAGCAACTACCCCGGAACAATGAAGAGAGAGAGAGGGGGATTAATTCTCCTCTAAAACTGAAAAAGGGTGAGCTCTCTGCTCCCCAAGCTCTGTCAGCAGACAAAATTTTCTGAGATGTCGGTGTTGAGACCTCTGGCACATCACCACAGTGCTACTCGGATCTGGGGTAAGACCATGGGGTGCAGATAGTGGCACAGTGGTTGTCTCAGCTCTAACGTCCCAAGACTGTACCCTATCCTGCAGATACTACTGTTTTTCCACGAGAAGCAGCCCACAGCCCATCTGTTCTCTGCTCACCCCCATCCCTCAGCTGGCCTGCCAGCCCTGGGGAAAAGATGGGAGAGAAAAGATGGCATCCTCCCCTTCCTGCAACTCCTTTTGGAATGGCTGGCATCAGTCTGGGGTTCCAGCTCAGTGCAGGGCCACTTCCACCTCTGCTCACAGCCCACAGCTGAGTGAGGGCACTTTGCCAAGAGCTGGGTCACTCTGGGCAATGGGTGGTGGCCCTCCCACCCGTCAGGCCAGGCAAGGCCATGAGTCTGGCAACTGCAGCACAGGCCAGGGCCAAGGGAGGAGACTGGAGGAAGGGTCTAGGAACCCCATGGTGCTTCTCCCTCAGAAATGGGAAACAGGTGTGACAAACTGCACAGCCAGTCCCCAGCTCCTGCCATGCCCTTGCAGCCTCCTCCTGCCACTTGGCTGAAGGGGAAGCAGGCAGGGAGGGGTAGGAAGACAGGGTCAAGGGCAGAGTCTGCCTGGCTAGGTGCTCAATCTCAGAACCCAGCCAGGGTTTGCTGAGCACTTCTGAGCCAGGCATGCCAGGGGCCATCTGTGTGCTGTAGTGATCCGCTTGCCAGGCAAAGAGGTCCCACCTCAGAGGCAAGGATGCCTGTGCTGAAGAGGGGAGCACCCTGCCCATGGCTGCACAGCTAGGGAGCACAGCAGTTGCTTCCATGCTCATCCAGGTGGCAGGCCTTGGGGCCTTACCTGGATGGCGGGCACTAGGGTGAAGTAGCCAATGAGGATGATGCCCAGCTCCGTGGCCATGTTCTTCATGATGGACCAGCTCTCGCTGCTTAGGCCTGCAGAGGGCAGCAACAGGGCACAGGGCAGCACGTGGCCACTCTGCGACATGACTCACACAACCTCATGAGCCTCGGAGTGGCAGAGGCATGGGGAGGCCCCCCAGCCCTTTGAAGCAGCCATTCCACCAAAGCACCCCAACCCTCAGGGTCCTGCTAATGCCCAGACTTTAAGGGGCCGTCACCACCACACAGCTGCTACAGGAACGGGTGTTCACAGCCTGGAGGGTGCAGGGGAGAGCTATAATCATCAAAAGAGGGAAGAAGCAGAGTGTGGAGATGAGAAAATCCACGAGGAAAGCCAAGTGCCACCCACAACAACCACATCCAACCTCCGCATGTGGTTCTTGTCTGGTCTGCACGGGCCAGCATGACAGTGTGCCCATCAGCCACATGGCAGAAGCACTCGGCGGGTAGAGGACCTGGCTGCGTTCTTCCTCAAGCCCCTTCCTGTGGTAAGCCCTGATCCCACACTATCACACTGCCGCATGTCTAAGGCTCTGTCCTCCTACTGGGTAAGGACTATTTCGCCCCATCTCTTCCTAACTCCATATCCAGCACAGGGCCTGGCTTATCACAGAGGCTCACAGAGGTCTGCTGAATGAATGGACGGCTGCCTACAGCCCCATTCCTCACAGACATGGGGTGACGAGGAGGAAGAGGCTCAAGTGACCAGGCCTCCAAGGCCAGGCTCTCCCTTTTCTCATTTTCCCTAGATCCCCAGCTTCTACCAGCAGGGCCAGAGGGAGCTTTTCTGGCAGCCATGAAGGCAGCATCTCTGAAATGGCCAGCCCCCAAGGCTTGGGCCTAGTGTGCTGCAGTGAGGCAGTAAGAGAAAATACTAGGCGCTAAACTCCCCAGACAGAAAGCCACCACCAAACAGAAGCCCCACCCACACTGAAGTGCAGTGGTGTGATCACGGCTCACTGCAGCTTTGACCTCCCAGGCTCAAGCAATCCTCCCGCCTCAGCCTCTTGAGTAGGTGGGACCACAGGTGCATGCCACTATGCCCTGCTAATTTTTGCATCTTTTGTAGACACGGGGTTTCACCATGTTGCCCAGGCTGGTCTTGAACTCCTGGGCTCAAGTGATCCACCTGCCTCAGCCTCCCAAAGTGCTGGGATTACAGGTGTAAGCCATGGCACCCAGCCTGGTTTACTTTCTTATTGACACATGAACCAGGACGAAGTACAGTCCAGTGGCCCCATGGCTCCCCAGGGCACACACTCAAGAGCTGCCAGGGCCCAGTGGCCCACTGCATATTATGCCGGAGGCAAGAGCAAGGGACATTTCAGGGACTCTGTGTTTGCTTACAGAGCGTTAACAGCAAGAGGAACAGGCCCCTCTCCAGCCCCTCCTGCAGCCCTCTGCCCAGCTCTCCCACTGCATTACCTTGGGCGATCCGCAGCTTCACCTCCAGGTCTACCGGGGTTGAGACCACAGACTTGGTGAGCACCAACACATTCTCTAACCCAATAACCACCACAAGGTAGGGGAAAATCTCGCTGGGGACAGAGAAGGAGAAGGTAAGGACAGTGTTGTGGTGGTTCCCAACAGACTTGGGCCCTCGGGAAGGCTGTGGGGTTTCCAGCCTGTCACGGGGGCTGCTGAGTGACTCCCACAGGTGCTGGGCAGAAACCCTCCCTTGTCCACCTCACCCAACAAGACCTGCATCTCCACAGCACTCAGCTTTCAGGCAGGCTCCAGAGCCTTGCAGAGGGGCCAGCAGCCATCCTGTCTCTAGCCATCCAGCACAGGAGGGCTGGAAGAGGCCCCTCAGTGACAGCTGTGCAGCACCACCGCTAGACCACACTTCTGCCGGCCCTTCCCAGGAGAAGACTGCTGGCTAAAGACAATGACTGCTGCAAAGACCCACACCAGTAACTCTGGGCGGACCCATCACAGCTAAATGCAAGGAGATGAAACCACCATGAAGGCCCACTCACCTTTGTTGAGAAGCTGTGTGTGGAGAAGAACGACTGTTCCTACAGAAAGCTCTACCAGCTATCTGGGCCCACCGTCCCACACTCCCCGCAGCAAACCCTAAGAAAGTCTATGTGCGAGGAACGCCAGCCAAGTTATACCTTGCAGGACCTCTGCTTTGGAGCCGAAGGAAGGGAGGGCCCTGTGGAGGGTATGGCAGATGGTATGGGGGAGGGTGGTGTTTAACACCATCAGGCTCAGGAAAGGGAGCCAGTATCTAAGAGCAAGGAAACTACCAGAAACAAAACATGACGTTGCTTTTCATACGACCAGCCTGATGGGCCAAAGTGGGGGACAGGCCAATCCATAATCCATTAATAACCATTAATAGACAGGCAGGCGGGCCTAGCCAGAGCCAAGATCAAAGCCTGAGGACAAGCCGAGGGAAGGGATTCCAGACTAAGGTTCAGAGAGGAGTGACAAGGGGAAAGTGAACATCAGTGAAAAAGGCGACAAATTACAGTGTGCTCATATCTTCCAAAGAGCTTCCTCTAAAATGACCTATTTCATTAGGCATTTAAATGTTCTAATCATGAAAAAAAGAAATGTTCTCTTCTCTATCTCACACCTCCAGTGGCTTAAGCCATCAAGCTGCAGTGTGTGTGCGGTGTGTGTATATAGAATATATAAACACAGACACACAAATCCGACTACACACATGGAATACATACTCATATATACACAAACATACCAACACCCACCCCATATATACACACCCAGCCCACAAATACACACTTTTGTACATATGGACACTCACTATAGCTAGATATGCTATATACAAACACAAGTATGAATACAAGCCAGACAAAGAACAGGAAGAAAATGTACGTCTTAAATGTCAAAAACAACAATGTGAAGACGTGAGGTCACAGCAAAGTCCAGGGAAGGCCAAGTACCCAGAAGTGCAAGGCTCTCTGGCCTGAGCCCACCCTGTGGCCCAGTGGAGCCTGCTGGGGACCTACCCGCCATTCAGGGTGGGTGTCAGGCCGAAGAGTGTGCAGAGTCCCACAGACATGAGCAGCGAGCTGAGCACTGTGACCACGGCAGCCAGGGCCAGACCCCACTTGGACTTGACCATGTCGATCTTCCCTGGAGGGCAGAGAGGGCATATCAGGGTGGCCCCTCCCCCAGCCCCCGGCCCACTGGGGCTCCCGGGAGTAGGTTGCCCTGACAGTCGAGGAAGGGAAAACTCCTGGTTTCACCAAAGGAAAGGGACAGGCACAAGCACTTCCCAGTGTCATGGACGCAGTACACCTTTTAGGAACCCTAACTCAGGAAGGGGCTGAAAGTGGGAAGGGCCCCTGGCCCCACCCAAGCTCCCAAGACCCTGCTGGGGGACGAAGCCCTAGCTCTGACGACCACCAGGTGTGTTCTATCTCTCTACCCCAAGCCACCTCCAGAGCCAGGGAAGCAGGTGACATGGAAATGCCCGTTCAGCTTGGAGAAAGCCCTCAGCTTCCCTGCCATGAACCTACGCGTGGAGAAATAGATGTAGGCAAACAAGATGATGTAGGTGGTCACGAGGGGAATGAGCTCAGCCACACCAATCTCCTCCTTGAAGTGCACGTGGACCAGGCTCTCCGCCCGAAGGCTGCAGTTGGGGCTGGGGTGCAGAAGCATCAGGCGGGCACGCAGGCTGCCCAGGAACCTGGTCAAGGAGCAGGGTGGGGGTAGATGGAAGTGTTGCTCTTGGTTCTGGGGACAAAGACAATCCCCGGACAGAGGGTCCATCAGGACCTCCCTCCTGCCCCTGTGTTGGAAGGGAACTCCTCTACGGTGCCTGAGCTTCTCTATAGTCTCCAGGGGCACTGGGAAAATCACAAAGGGGACAAAGTTTTCTCAGGAGCTCCCCCTGCTCCTTTCTTAGTCTCCCTTTCCGGACCTACTCCAACACTCTCTTTTTTGTTTATTTTATGTTTTATTTTTTGAGACAGAGTCTCGCTGTCACTCAGGCTGGAGTGCAGTGGCGCCATCTGGCCTCACTGCAAGCTCCACCTCCTGGGTTCACAGCATCCTCCTGCCTCAGCCTCCCGAGTAGCTGGGACTACAGGCGCCTGCCACCACGCCTGGCTAATTTTTTGTATTTTTAGTAGAGATGGGGTTTCACTGTGTTAGCCAGGACGGTCTCGATTTCCTGACCTCATGATCCGCCTGCCTCGGCCTCCCAAAGTCTGCGATTACAGGCATGAGCCACTGCGCCTGGCCTCCAACACTCTTGATTGCCAGAGGCCTAGGAGAGCCGATCAGAAGCACCTCAAGTGCCCTTGCCAATTGGGGAGCTGCCTGCAGTGCCCCACTGGGAAGGATACAGGCCATACAGGGCTCAGTAGTAACCAACTGGGGATGCCTGCCCTAGGCTCAAGAGAGACCACAGGAGGCACCAGGACACTGAGACCGCCAGCCCTGCCTTAGTCCCCTATGCTTAACCAGCTGTCAGGTCATCCCCATTAAAATGTGGTAGACAGCATCATCTAGTCTGAGGGATGTAAACATTCAACAGGAGGCCTGGAAACTCTCCCAAGTTTCCAGGGGGCATTCAGAACACTCTAACCAGAAGAGGGACTACTCAAAGCCACTCTAACCAGAAGAGGGACTACTCAAAGCCTCATGTCACCCAGCAGACCAGTCAAGAGCCCAGGGTGCTGTCAATCTTACTTGGCATGGTAGTGCTGGAAGACCAGGGTGATGGTGTAGGAGACCATCCTCTTCCTGGTGTAGAGGCTCACCCCGCTGTACTTCCCGGGAACACCAAACAACAAGTCTGCAAGCAGAAACCAGCAGGAACTGACAAAGAAATGACAGCTACTGCAGAGCCACCAAGGACCCCTTTTTCACCCCCACCCTGGGAAACAAAGGGTAAACCCTGATCTGCCTAAGCACACATCAAAAAGACGGTGACCAATGGGCACCCTTGCAGGTCTGAAGGGAACTTGTACTGGGGCTACCTTTGAGTGTGGCTGAAGTCTGCAGGGTTTTAGGCTCGTGCTGGTGGATGGTCCCAATGATGTCAGGATCAGCATGGAAGCGTTCCCAGTCATTCTGCCAGAAGTTCCCAGGGGAGAGCAGCAGGCATCCATGCTCAGGGAGTAGGTTCCTGAGCTTCCTGAGGCCTGGCAGCAGGTCGGTCACTTGCAGACACAACTCCTCCAAGCTCCTGGTCCCAGAGCTGCACAGGAGACAGGACAAGGCACCTGCTGTGTCTGCCACCACAGGGCAGACCTGCTGTACTTAGGGGACGTCCTATGTTTGTTCTTCAATGCCCCATATTTGCTCTCTGGTATTGCCAAAGAGCCTGACCACTAGGGCAGCAGGGGGAAGTACTTCCAGGTGGCCAATAACCTAACCATGTGGCATCTGAAGCCCAAAAGCCCATCAGCTCTGAGGATGGGCAAGTGTACTATAAGAGCATGCACAACCCCGCCCACTAAAACACCCTGGCCAGTTCAGTGGATGAGCAGGGACTGGGGTAAATTAGGGGCTTCATTTAGTTCACCAAAATATCTGTCAACGCCACTAGCTAACTAAAACCTGGCAGTGATGCAGCTTGCCAATTACACACATTGTATGCCAAGCCAGCATAACCCAGGGACCCACTGATAGGCAGGGGAGCACAACTTGGGCTGGGGCTTCAGAAGGTAACCCCCAGGTAGAGCTTGCTTCTCGTCGGCAGAGACACCACCATTACATTCACACCATAACCCACAGGCAGGAAGCCATGTGGGTCATGAGTTAGCTCAGTGGACACTGACTCCATCTGAGATGTAAAGATGAGACTCAGGGCTATGTGTGTGCCATCTGCATAGGTCCAAGAGGAATGCAGCCACTGTAGACCCACAAGGATGCTGAGAAATTCAAGGCTAGCTCACCCTCCATCCTTCTTGCTTGTTCTATCTCTGCAGAGCTGACTGGCTCATTGCAGTTACACTGAGGACTATAACTCTCCCTTCAGTATAGAATGGGATTCAGGGAGGCCAGGGTCCCTGAGAGGGGTACCTGTCTCTCAGCACGTGGTTCCGGATCTCCTCCACCAGTTGGAATGCCCGGGACAAAGGTGAACGAAATACATCTACTGCCAGGAGGTTCTTGTGCCAGGGAAACACTGAGGACTTCACAAATATCTGCTGGACATAAGCCACCGGGGCACCCACATACTGCAGAAGAAATGAGGGAGGGCAGAAAGGGCAGCTGAGCACAGGAGGAAGAAACATGGTCCAATTCAAGGGATTTAATGGGCATTGGAAACCGTGCCCCACAGAGTTAAAGAAACCAATGACTAACACAAGTTCTTGAGTTTGCAGGATGGCAGATAAGAAAAGAAACAATTTGCTGAAACCCAGAAACTCCCTCCGCTTATGAGATAAAAGAACTGGCTGAAATAAGCTGGAACCAAGATGGCCGACTGGGGTTGTGCAGAATGAGCTTGCCGATATCACAGCCTGAATTTCCACTGCATGTTTCATACTAACTCCCCCGGAATTTGCACATGGGACCTGTGAGGTGGCATCAAGAGATAACTGAGCATGCTCAAAGACTTCCCAGAAATCACCCTTCCTTCCACCAATCATCTGCTAATCCTAGTATCCACCCTCTAAACCTTTTCTAATAAAATTACTGCCTTAAAGCCAGCACAGGGAGACAGATTTGAGCTGGACTCCTGTCTCCTAGGGAGTCAACCTTCAATATAAAGCTTTTCTTTTCCCCAAATCCCGGTGTCATAGTATTGGCTTCTAGCACATTGGGCAGCGAGCCTCTTTTGCTCAATAACACATCTACTATGGGCAAAGCACTGTGGGACCAGGTGTAGGCAAACTATGGCCTGTAGGCCAAATCAGGGCCCATGCCTGTTTTTCTTTTTGAGACAGGGTCTTGCTCTGTTGCCCAATCATGGCTCACTGCAACCTCAATCTCCCAGGCTCAAGAGATCCTCCCACCTCAGCACCCTCACCCACCAAGTAGCTGAGACTAGAGGTGTGCACCACCACCATGCCTAATTTTCAAAAATGTTTTGTAGGGACAGGGTATCACTATGTTGCCAGGCTGGTCTCGAACTCCTGGGCTCAAGCGATCCTCCCATTTTGTCCTCCCAAAGTGCCACACCTGGCTAACTTCTTTATTTTCTGTAGAGATGGGGTCTCACTATGTTGCCCAGGCTGGTTAGTGCCTGTTTTTCCACTTCCAATTTTTACTGAAGCACAGCCACACCCCTACCATTACTATTGTCTATGGCTGCTTTCACTCTACAACAGCAGGGTCAAATGGCTGCAACAGAGGCCGTCTGGCCCGCACAGCCTAAACGTTTACTGTCTTTATGGAACATGTCTGCTGACCGCACTATAGACTCTACACTCCCCAAAGCATGTAACCTGTCTTACTGATTCAGGTTTTGTCACTTGCAGCAGAGTAGCGGGTTTTGAGGATCAAAGGACCCAATTTTAAATCACAGCTTTCCAAACATATGGCCTTGAAAACACTTTTGACATCTCTGGATTTCAATTTCCTCATTGTGAAAGAGGAATAACGACATTCACCCTGCAGCATCAAGATGTATGCACACACCACACACACATACAAACAGTGTCTAAGAGATTAGCAGAAATATTAACAATGAACAATCAGGCATTTCACTTCATCTGACCCTCACAACAGCCTGATGAGAAGCAAGGAGAGGCTCAGGCATTGTGCCTGCCTAGAGCTTCACACTCCAGGCAGGGTGGTGCAAGGACTCAAACCAAGGTCTCCTCACTAAATATCACACACTTTTCTCACTAGAATCTGCCATCTACCCTTCAAGAGCTTAACAGGGATGTAAATGACAAGTGTTCACATATGCAACCCTCAGTGACAGGCATGTCGCGGAGCACCCCAAAACATGCTGGGTCAGCCACAGCAGGGTTATGGCCCAGGATAAGCTGAGTGGAGCCATAAGGTTAGAAAAGAACAGGTAGGAGAGGGGCAGGAGGGAATGTGAGTTGCAAGGGATGCTGAGAGCACAGAAGGCCTGGACATCTGCACCAAGGAAACCTGTCAGGGGATAACAGAAATTACGAGGAAGATGACAAGCAGGCTTAGACTGAAGCCTGACTGAGCTGTCAGGATTTTAATCAGTTGACAAAGCAAAGCCCAGTGTCTCTGAGGTGAAGGGGCAACAGAATTTACGAGGAAGATGACAAGCAGGCTTAGACTGAAGCCTGACTGAGCTGTCAGGATTTTAATCAGTTGACAAAGCAAAGCCCAGTGTCTCTGAGGTGAAGGGGCAACCTGATGAAAGCAGTGCTCTGGAAAGACTCCCCTGGAGTTGGTGACAACTGGAGACAAGGAAACACGGCCCTAGACAGCAGTGTACTGTGAGGTGTGGACTGAAGGGGGCAGGGCCCAGCCTAGCTGAGGGATGAGGGGCTGTCTCCATGCCTGGGCTGCAGTCGGGAACTCCAAGGGGCATGAGTGTGGATGAAAGGGAGGCCATGGAGCCACTCACCAATGCAGTACTCCAGGTTACAGCATAGGCAAGGGCCAAGATGCTGACCAAGCACAGCAAGTTAATGCCTCCTGGGACCCTGGGCACAAAGGAACAACCAGAGGCAACCGTCTGAGCCTTTGTGAACTTTATGTGGCTGTGCCTTAGTGAGGGCTCTGGGGACAGAAGGCCTCATCACTTTGTCTTCTGTATCACACTCAGCCACTACAAGCTGCTGGGAGGCACAGAAGCACCTGGATGGAGCTGGCTGCCACAAGCTGTGACCAGAACAGAAGCTCAGACAGGCCTGAGCAGGGAAGGAGCACTAACCTGGTAAGGAAGATGTGGGCAGGGCCCACATTCACTGTGCTGAGTGAGCTCCCACAATCCCTACTTAATATTCAAGAGAGAAACGGACATGGAAACACTGGTATCTTGAGTGGGTGATGGAGGAAGTAAGGGCCAGTGGGGTCCAGATGCCCCTAGGCAAAAGACTCCTAACTAGAGAGAGGCTGTGGTAGGCAGCCTTCTAACACGGTCCCCAACAGTCCACACCTGGTGCTCATGCCCTTGTGTAATCCCATCCCCTTAAGAGTGGGCTGGACCTAATGATTTGCTTCTGACAAATAAATACAGCCAAAGCGATAAGAAATCACTTTTCCAATTAGGTTACAAAAGACTCTGACTCCTTCTCCCACCCTGGCCCCCTTCTTTTGGGAGCCACCAGCCACCACGTTGTGTGCTGCTCAGGGAAGGCTGATGTGGCAAGGAACTGAGGGAGGCCTTCAGCCAACGCACAGTGAGGAACTGAGATCCTCAGCCCAACAGCCTGTAAGGAACCTACCTTTAAGTGAGTTTGGAAGGGGATCCTCCCCTAGTTGACCTTTGAGATGGCAGCAGCCTTGGCTGACAGCTCTATTGTAGTCTTGTGAGAGACCCTGAGCTAAAAGACCCAGATAAGAAAACCATGGCTCAGAGAGATAAAATGAAGTGTCCGAGGTCATACAGTTGATAGGCAACAGAGCCAGGATTGAAACCCAGGGCTGGGTAGCTCTGAACAATATGAGTCTCATGGAGAACAAGACACAGAAGGAAAGGCCTAGTACAAGCAGCGTGGGAGAGGAGCTGAGGTCCTGGGAGCCCTGGAGTCTCCAGCCACCACAGTTCAGAGCATGAGGCTCCCACCCAGAGCTTCCTGGAAACCCTGTGTCCACGCTCACGCAGCCACCACAAACACTGCAATGTTGGCCGTGGAAGTCCAGCATGGAACAAGCCCAGCCACCTCTGTGGACCTGCCAGCTAGGCCTTGGTGTGAGGCTCAGGTTTTCACAATGAGCTAGTCTTGGGGACCCAGGCAGTGCTGGAGACCTCAGGTTTTTGAAAAACGGAATCCTTCCTTTCTATTTAGATACAGCAACCTAGAGCTCCAGGTATTTTAGCTTTACACCGGTGTACCCGTGGGCTCCCTCAGAACAGGATGTGGAGGACTCCTGCCACTCAGCTTTTCCTAGAGAAAAGGCCTCCTGATCCTTGCCTTCCAACCCTGGTAGGCAAGGGCTGTGGTGGGAAGAGCAGGCTCAGGAGACCTGCCTGAGTTCAAATCCCAGTGCCACCACTCCCTGGCTGTGTCCCTTGGATGATGGTCTCTATACTCTCCAAGCCTTGTCCCTTACTGAGGGAAATGAGAATAAAACCTCAGACCTCACCAGAGCACCGTGAGGGCCAAACAAAACAACTCCTGTGAACCATCCAGATCTAGCAAAGTGTCTGAAAATATATTAGTTATATCATTTATATTATCCCTTAAAACTATGAAAACGAGTTGGTGTCCCATGCACAATCATCTCAGTCTACAGGTTTCTCCAAGTTCAGTATGATGGGTCTTCTTACCACCATTTTCATCGAGTCATTGCCTCTAAGGGAATGGCTTCCCAATGCCTATGGAATTAAAAGTTAAAACTTCACAGATCAGGAGATTCAACTTAGTTCCACCTAACATGCTCCAGGAAAAACTGCAGACTCACTGTCTCCTAAATAAGCCATACTGTTTCTTTATTCAACAAGAAACCTTTCTTGAGCATCTACTGTGTGTAAAACATTGGAGTGTATAAACTTGAATGAAACATGACTCCAATGGGGTCGTCATGTAGAACACAGAGAAGAAGCAGAGGACATATTGTAAGGGAGCTGGGGAAGGCTTCCTGGAGGAAGTGACTCTGAGCTGAGGTTGATAAAGCCTCAGGAGTGTACTTCTGGTGCACACCACAGGGCAGTCCAAGCACACGAATCTTCATTCTCCCCTCTGCTTGAGCAGCCAGACTTGATCGATGACAATGATGACAATGGCAACAGCCACAATCGTTTGTTGAATGCAAGCGATGAGCCAGGCACTGTACTAAACCCTTGCATTGTTTCATTTAATCATAAGAATGACAATGTATAATGTAGGTATAATTATCCCATTTTATGGATATGGAAACTAAAGCACAAGGTGATAGTAACTTGCCCAAGGTCACAGTGCTGGAAAACGTAAAGTGTCTACTGTTTCTTTGTTCTTCTCTTCCTCTGGTAAAAACATCCCTCTGCCCAGTGAGAACCGCCCTTCCCCAAGAGTGGCCACAGAAGCCAATGGTCACAGCGACAACACAGGGTGAGCCGAACTCAGAGCACAAAGACATGGCAGAACTGACTGGAGTCCTTTCTGGAGGACACATAAAGGTTTAACTGTAGGGTGCAGCCATCAATCCCACTGTGGAGATGCACCTAGCAAAAGGGGAGGAGGAGGGCTACATAAAAAGAGAGCCGTCTCCAGCATAGAGAAAGATCCACAATTCAACAAAAAGAAGTCAAACAACTCAAATTGGGGACATCTGAACACACACATCACAAAGGAAGACAGGCAAATACAATAAGCACTTGAAAAAGTGACTAAGGTCATTAGTCATCTGGGAAATGAAAATTCAAATCACAATCACAATGAGATGTCTCTATATTAGAATACGGCTTTTTTAAAAATCCAAACAACTGAAGATACTAAGAATTTTACAGCACAAAGACTGAACCTTAATGTACGTGAATTTTTAAATAATTTAGGAGGCTGAGGTATATAAAAAGAAGGACATTTCATCTCTGTAGTCCTCCTTCTGAAAACCAAAGTCCACAGTGAAATTCTTAACCAAAGTCCAAAGTATATTCAGGTTTTCTAAGTTTTTGCCTCATGTCCTTTTTCTTTTCCAGGATCCCATCCAGGAAACCACGTTACGTTTAGCTGTAGTGTCTGAGGCTTCTTGTAGCTTGCGACAGTTTCTCAGACTTCCCTTGCTTTTGATGATCTTGGCAGCTTCGAGGGGTACTGGTCAGGCATTTTGTAGGGTGTTCCTCAACTAGGATTTGTCTGATGTTTTACTCATGATTATACTGGGGTTGTGGGTTTGGGGGAGGAAGATCAGCGGTAAAATGTCCTCCTCCTCCTCACATATCAAGGGCACAATCAATCAATGTGATTTATCACTGCTGCTTTAACCCCAATCACTTACTGTAGGAGGTGTCTGTCAGGCTTCTTCACTGTAAAGTTACTTTTTCCCACAGTCACACTGTCCTCTTTGGAAGAAAGCCATCATGCATAGTCCACACTTTAGGATACATTACTTAGAATTTTTTTGCCCAGGAGATTTGTCTACTGTCATCCATTCATTTATTTATATTTATTCAAACATATGGACTCAGGAATGGACTCACAGAGAATTATTTTATATTTTGGGTCATAATTCAATACCGGTTTATTTTGTTGCAAAAATTGCTCTAGGCCAGGCACGGTGGCTCACGCCTGTAATCCCAGCACTTTGGGAGGCCGAGGCGGACGGATCTATCACAAGGTCAGGAGATCAAGACCATCCTGGCCAACATGGCGAAACTCCGCCTCTACTAAAATACAAAAAATTAGCCAGGCATGGTGGTGCGTGCCTGTAGTCCCCGCTACTCGGGAGGCTGAGGCAGGAGAATCACTTGAACCTGGGAGGCGGAGGTTCCAGTGAGCTGAGATCATGCCACTGCACTCCAGCCTAGTGAAAGCAAGACTCCGTCTCAAAAAAAAAAAAAAGAAAAAGAAAAAGGAAAAAAAAAAAAGAAAAAGAAAAAAAAATTGCTCTAGCACTGACCACTGGGGAGCTCTTTCAGTTGCCCCCCTATGTCTCTTTGACATACACTATATTTACTTTAAACTTTGAAAAATCTTTGTCTTCTCTTCCCAAACAGTATAGGATCTCCTCAATGACAGTGAGCCTCCATCTGTCCCCCACATTGTCCCACACCACGCATATGCAATAAACGAGTGCTGAACTGAGCAGTGAGTCGAGTAGGGAAGGAAGTTTTGGCTCCTTGGTATAGGCAGCAGATGCCTGCAATGTGCTGTCTACTGCCCGAGTCTCCTATTTTCCCTTGTTTTTAATTTATTTATTTTTTATTTTTTTAGAGACAAGGTCTCACTCTATTGCCCCAGCTGGACTGCAATGGTGTGATCATGGCTCACTGCAGCCTTGAACTCCTGGCCTCAAGCGATCCTCGTGCCTCAGCACTGGGATTACAGGTATGCACCACTGCACCCAGCCCTACTGTCCCTTTGGAAACCATCCTCCCTCATTCCCAGCAAGGTGCTGACGACAACAATGAAATACCTGCCTTTAGCCATAGGGCTTGGGAAGGGGACAGGCAGGTAACCCTATTCATAGCCAACTGGGCTACCTTTCATCCTCCACTGGATTGGATGATGCAAAAACATGGGGCTGAAGCTGCTAGGGCCACTGTTGGGAAGACCAAGAGTGAAGCTGACCCAGAGAGGACAAAGTCAAGAGATGGACTCCTTTTGAGGCTCAAACTATATTGTGCTTAAGTCAGCCCTGCACCTGGCTGAGTTATATGAACCAAAAATTCCCTTTCATGTACTGTGATTTGGGTTGAATTTTCTGTTCTTCATAACTAAAACAGTCCTTATCACCCACTTCAGTATCGCTGGCCTGTATCTTTATCAAGGACAGTCAATGGAGGTGAGATAACTGACCACTGAGCTGTGTGACACCAGGTGACTGCCCTGGGCCCATCTCCTTCTCAATCCTGCAGGGGATGAGCGCTCCAATCAAAGAGAGAGAAAATGGACAATGTTCCTGATTCCAGAGCCCTCTAGTTATTCTGCACCAACACTTTCTATCATCATCCCATCATTCAAAGAGCTCACAAACACATCACACCCCTTACAGCCTCATCATTAAACATCTATTCCACACCAATGGGCCAAATAAACTCTTCTAGTCAGGAAACACAAATATTCCCTTATGTGCTAAAATTGCATTAAAAGGTTAATGAAGTCCGGACACAATGGTTCACGCCTGTAATCCCAGCACTTTGGGAGGGTGAGGCAGGCGGATCACCTGAGGTCAGGAGTTTGAGACCAGCCTGGCCAACATGGTGAAACCCCACCCCTACTAAAAATACAAAAATTAGCCGGGTGTGGTGGCAACATGCCTGTAGTCCCAGGTACTCAGGAGGCTGAGGCAGGAGAATCGCTTTCAACCCAGGAGACAGAGGTTGCAATGAGCTGAGATCATGCCACTGCACTCCACCCTGGGCAACAAAGTGAGACTTCATCTCAAAACAATAAAAATAAAATGGTTAATGAAGGTAAAAGGTTTAACCAAGAAGGTCCCATAATGAGCCAGTGAGCCAATGGCCAACCTGGGACATAAAGCCACAAAACTGGTTTCACCACAAAACTGGTTTCAGCCAGCATCAGACCATGCATCCTTTGACCTTCATAGGCAGAGCCCCATGAAGCCAGGGTTGTGCACTCCCCACTGACACCATGTATAGTTGTGCCACAGACCTATCTTGCCAGATATGCCTCTATTTCAGCCGCAGAGTCAAGTTCATAACAAGTTACCTGACTACTACGTTAACCAAAAAGGAAATGGGAATATGCTATGACTGTCAGAGACAAGTGGGAGGAGAGCTCTGTTTGCTGAGCTTTGGTTTTCCTCAACAACAGATTCAGCAAGTCCAGCACAAATCCAGGGACCACAGAACAACATAGAAGAAAGGGCACTTTGCCCACACCTGACAGGCAAAAGGTACAGAGATGAGCTAGTCAAGCTTCAATGAGCTCCAAATAATGAGTGCGGTGTGATGGTGAGTTAGGTCCCTTGACTGAGCCCCTCAACTGAAGACCTTTTTTCTCATTTATATCAGTGTTCGGCCCAGAGACAGTCAACTGAAAACAGTACAGTCCAGAAGGAGGAGTAGGCTGGGGTCAGGAGACCTAGAGTTCCAAACTAAATGACTGGCCGAGTGTGGTGGCTCACGCCTATAATCCCAGCACTATGGGAGGCCAAGGCGGGTAGATCACCTGAGGTCAGGAGTTCAAGACCAGCTTGGCCAACATAGTGAAACTCCATCTCTAATAAAAATACAAAATTAGTTGGGCGTGGTGGCGCACACCTATAGTCCCAGCTATTCGGGAGGCTGAGGCAGGAGAATCACTTGAACCCGGGAGGCAGAGGTTGCAGTGAGCCGAGATCATACTACTGCACTCCAGCCTGGGCAACAGAGCAAGACTAAAATAAAAAAATTTAAAAATTTAAAATATAAATAAATAACTGAGGCACTTAATCATTCTGGGCCCCAGCTTCCTTACCTGGAAAAGAGATTTAAAACCCGCACTTTTTGGATTGTGAGGATAAAATAGGACCTGACAGACCTGAAAAAATT
Source organism: Pongo pygmaeus (assembly GCF_028885625.2). Taxonomy (NCBI): domain Eukaryota; kingdom Metazoa; phylum Chordata; class Mammalia; order Primates; family Hominidae; genus Pongo; species Pongo pygmaeus. Next base: position 106,206,201 of record NC_085930.1, on the reverse strand, counting down.
AGGTGCGCGATACAAATACTAGACAGTGCTGGCACTCTGTGTCGGAACACTCTCAGGGATGTGCAGTTGTTCTGACTGCCCAGGGACAAGAAGGAGACGGCCTGTGTGTCTGCCAGGATACTGCCGCACACCCATGCAGCATGTGTGAGCAACTCGGGGTATGAACCCAGACCCGGCTGGCCACAGCTAGAACAAGCACAGATCTCAGTTTTACTACAACAGTCAGGCTTTGGCATCATTTGGTGTTTCCTTTCAAAAAAAGTTACTCAATAAATGTATAAACTAGCCAGGTGCGGTGGCTCACACCTGTAATCCCAGCACTTTGGGAGGCCGAGATGGGTGGATCACCTGAGGTCAGGAGTTCAAGACCAGCCCGGCCAACAAGGTGAAACCTGTCTCTACTAAATATACAAAAATTAGCTAGGTGTGGTGGTGGGCGCCTGTAATTCCAGCTACTCTTGAGGCTGAGGCAAGGGAATCACTTGAACCCAGGAGGCGGAGGTTGCAGTGAGCCGAGATTGTGCCATTGCACTCCAGCCTGGGCAACAGGAGCAAAACTCCATCTCAAAAAAAAAAAAAAAATGTATAAACTAAGTATCTATATGGTACACTGATAAAGCTGTTAAAGTACATGAATTCACAAATCAGAAGCTGACCAACCTCAATCTCACTGGCAGACCCCTGCCTCAGCCAGTCTCCACCCAATGCTCTGTGCTGGCCTCAGGAACATGACGAGTACCCACCCACTCAGGCTGCTCAGTAGGCTCTCCTTGTTTGCGGTCAGAGTCCACAGGCGGGGGCGAGTAATCCTTCACAGGGGTGGTGAATTCCACAGGTCCTGTTCCTGGCAAGGGGAGTTTCAGCAGTGGGTAGCTGGGATGAACAAAAAGGAGGTAAGAATTAGACACTATGAGAGGCAGTCCTCTCTCAGCAGTGACACAGGAGCCACTGGAGTTAATAACTAAATTCTGTCAGGACTGTACAAATGTGAAAAATATTAGAATCACAAAATTGCAAAGCTGAAACTCAGAAGTCATCTAGATTAGAATTTTTCAAACTTATTTTAGTCACATAAACCTTACGAAGAAGCCCAACTGGTAAAATAGACTGTTCTGTTAAATGTTTTCAGGCTGTATAAGCTAAGTATGTATAAATATACTTAGTTATAACATTATATATAACATTAATATATATAATATAAACATATATATACACATACACACACACACACACACACACACACACACACAGATAGGTAGATAGATAGGCTCCTGCCACTACATCCAGGTAATTTTTGTATTTTTAGTGGAGATGGGGTTTCATCATGTTGACCAGGCTGGTCTTGAACTCCTGACCTCGGGTGATCCACCCACCTCGGCCTCCCAAAGTGCTGAGATTACAGGCATGAGCAACTGTGCCTGGCTAGTTTATACATTTAATGAGTAATTTTTACTGAAAGGAAACACCAACATTAACACCAACATGTTATAATATATAACATTATATTAATATTTTCAGGCTGGGCACAGTGGGTTATGTCTGTAACCCCAGCACTTTGGGAGGCCCAGGCTGGAGGGTTGCTTGAGCCCAGAAGTTTGAGACCAGCCTGGACAACACAGTGAGACCTCATCTCTAAAGAAAATCAAAAAAATTAGCCAGGCATGGCCGTGTGAACCTGTGGTCCCAGCTACTCAGGAGGCTGAGGTGGGAGGACTGCTTAAGCCTAAAGGTAGAGGCTGCAGTGAGCCATGATTACACCACTGCACTCCAGCCTGGGCAACATAAGACCCCTGTCTCTGAAAGAAAAAAGTTTTCAGAGACTTAATAAAAGCAAGATGCTAAAAACAAACAAAAAAAATCACCTTGCCAAATTAGACATAAGGGAACAGTAAAAAACAAAAGCGGGGGTACCTTTAAAAATCCAGAAGGATTCCAATTCAGATAGCTAAGCAACTGTTCCACTTAAAGGGACAGACCATGAAAATTATGTATAATTAACTAAGGATGCAGTTTATACTAGGATCATGAGGAAAGTTAAGTTAATGGACCCAATACATGAAAAGGAAAAGCCCTGACCTTGCATCAAAAAGTTGGCAAATAAGCCCGGTGCGGTGGCTCAAGCCTGTAATCCCAACACTTTGGGAGAGGCCAAGCAGGCGGATCATTTGAGCTCAGGAGTTTGAGACCAGACTGAGCAACATAGTGAAACCCCATCTCTACCAAAAATACAAAAAATTAGCCGGGCATGGTGGTGTGGGCATGGTGGTGTGCACCTGTGGTCCTAGCTACTGGCTGAGGCAGGAGGATCATCTAACCCTGGGAGATAGAGGCTGCAGTGAGCTGAGATCATGCCACTGTACTCCAGCCTAGGCAACACAGTGAGACCCCATCTCAAGTCAAAAAAAAGAAAAAAAAGAAAAAGTTGGCGAATAGATGTACATTTTGTTTCAAATCTCACTTTCTTAAAATTTAGAAATAACTTCTATATAGTACAATGCACAGATCTGAAGTATAAAGTACAGTAAGTTTTTACATGTATCTGTGTAACTACTATCTAGATCAAGCTATAGAACATTTCCAGAGCCTCAGAAGGCAGCCTTGTGCCCACTCCCAGTCAACGGCATACCGCCTCCCACCACCAAAGGGAACTATTAGAATCTCTATCACTATAAATTAGTTTTACCTATTTTTGAATGTCATATAAATGAAACCATTCATTCTACTTATATACTCTTTTGTGACTGGCTGCTTTCACTCAAATTCTATCTGCTAGATTCTCCACACTGGTGCACATAGCAGATCATTCGTTTTTGGATACATACTATTCCACTAATGAATAAAGTATAGTGCATTTGTCTATTCCACTGGTTGAGGAACATTTGGCTGTTTCTGGTTTGAGTTATTAAGAATAAAGTTGGGCCGGGCGCAGTGGCTCACACCTGTAATCCCAGCACTTTGGGAGGCCGAGGCAGGTGGATCACCTGAGATTGAGAGATCGAGACCAGCCTGACCAACAGGGAGAAACCCTGTCTCTACTAAAAATTCAAAATTAGCCGGGCGTGGTGGTGCATGCCTGTAATCCCAGCTACTCAGGAGGCTGAGGCAGGAGAATCACTTGAACTCAGGAGGTGGAGGTTGCGGTGAGCTGAGATGGCGCCACTGCACTCTAGCCTGGGCAACAACAGCGAAACTCAATCTCAAAAAAAAAAAAAAAAAAAAAAGGAGAATAAAGTTGGCCAGGTGAGGTGGCTCATGCCTGTAATCCCAGCACTTTGGGAGGCCAAGGCAGAAGGATTTCTTGAGCCCAGGAGTTTGAGACCAGCCTGGGCAACATGGTGAAACCTCATCCCTAAAAAAAAAAAAAAAAAAAAAAAAAAATTACAAAAGTTAGCCAGGCATGGTGGTGCACACCTGTAGTCCCAGCTCTGGAGGCTTAAGTGGGAAGATCGCTTGAGCCGGGAGGCTGAGGCTGTAATGAGCCATGATCATGCCACTGCATTCCAGCCTCGGTGACAGAGTAAGACCCCCCGTCTCAAAAAAACAAAACATTTTGGGCCGGATAATTTTTTTTTAATTAAAAAAAAAAGAAAGAAAAAAGAATAAAGCTATTATCCTTTATTGGTTTTTGGCCCCATAAGCACTTATTTCTGTTGGGTATATCCCTAGGATGAAATGGCTGAGTATGGAGTTATATGCATGTTTAGCTTAGTAGATGATACCAAACAGTTTTCCATAGCAGTTGTACAAATTTATGTTCCCACTATCACCAGTGTAATAGGAGTTCCAGTTTCTCCAAATCCTTGTCACCTCTTGATATTGTCAGTCCAATTAATGTTAACCATTTACAGGAAGAGACAGTGGTATCTCAGCATGGTTTTAATGTACGTTTTCCTGATAAGAAACAATTTAAAAAATTATTTCATATACTTACTACTGGCCACTTGGATATAGCATCTTTTGTGAAACGCCTCTTCAAGTCTTTTGACAATACCATGTTTTAAATATTTTAAATATATTTATTATGTTAATTACAGAAAACAATTACACAATCTCCTTACCTTCACAAAAATCAGTTTTTACTTTTCTCTGGCTTTTCCATCTTTACCTACACTCAAAAACCATTTATTAAGTATGTATTATATGCTGGGCACTGAGAATACAAAAGAAAATACTACGGTCTGCCTCCAAGATGCTCTAAGTAGGAAGAGAGAAACAACTACAAGAGAATGTGATCAGAATTCATTTAGGGCTGCTCTGCCTATGGAGTAGCCATTCTTTACTCCTTTACTTTTCTAACAAACTTGCTTTCACTTAAAAAAAAAAAAATAATTTAGGCTGGGCACAGTGGCTCACGCCTGTAATCCCAGCACTTTGGGAGGCTGAGGTGGGTGGGTCACTTGAGGTCAGGAGTTCGAGACCAGCCTGGCCAACATGGTGAAACCCCGTCTTTACTAAAAATACAAAAATTGGCCGGACGTGGTAGCACACGCCTGTAATCCTAGCTACTCGGGCAGCTGAGGCAGGAGAATCGCTTGAACCCGGGAGGTGGAGGTTGCAGTGAGCCAAGATCGTGCCATGTCAGTGCACTCTAGCCTGGGCAACAGAGAGAGACCCTGTCTCAAAAAAGAAAAAAAAAATTTAGGTTGTGGCTACAGCGTTTGCATAGTAATCACAGAGTATAGTCAGTTTTTGTTCTATGTTTAGACTATACATGTTTTGGAGTCTGCTTGTGCTTTCTGGCTGTGAAGGTAGAAGACTAGGAAGACAGCGAATAATAACAATGAAAAACTCATACATGATATTTAATATGTGCCAGGCACTATTCTAAGCACTTGACATGTACACATATGCCTTGACTTATGACGCGGTTATGTCCTGATAACGCTGTCGTAAATTGAAAATACCCTAAGTCAAAAATTCACGACTAGGCTGAGCAAGGTGGCTCATGCCTATAATCCCAGAAGTTTGGGAGGCTGAAGTGGGCAGGTTACTTGAGGTCAGGAGTTTGAGACCAGTCTGGCCAACATGGTGAAACCCCGTCTCTACTAAAAATACAAAAAATAGCCAGGCATGGTGGCTCATACCTGTAATCCCAGCTACTCGGGAGGCTGAGGCAAGAGAATCACTTGAACTTGGGAGGCAGAGGTTGCAGTGAGCCATGATTGCGCCATTGCACTCCAGTCTGGGCGACAGAGTGAGACCCCGTCTCGCAAACAAAAACAACATAATGTGATTCCAATTTCCTCTCCAAATTAAAATCCACCTTCTCTCACCATGAGCAGCAGCTTGTTGAATCAAATGACTCAATGACTCACATCACTCTCTGACCAGCACGTAGGGCAGTCCCAACTAACATGGCATCTGGGTGCTCTTCTTTACCCCATGGTGCACCCACCACTTACCAGGGCAGGTGCAGATTAACAGTACCCTCTGTCTTGCTGGGCTGCTGCTGGGACATATCTTGGGCCCAGTAGTCTAACCTCCAAGAGTTATAAACAGACACCTCTTGCCATAATGCCTATTTGCTATACATTACATCAGATTTTCCCAGAGGAAAGAATAGTCACTGCACCCAGGGGCCAGGCAGGAAGAACAGCTAACTCTAGCTCACCTGCAAGGCTCAGCACCGGGTTCATTTGAAGTAGTGTCCTTGGCTCTCAGTCACTGAAACCTGCAGCCTCAACAGCAGCTCAGAGAAGAAAGTCACACATCCTCAGTGCTGTTTGGGGTGAGCCTGACTCCTCACATACAGATGCCCTCTCTCACTCCCTGGATTCTTCTGCCTGATGGAGACAGGCACATTCCCAAGCTGTCATTGATCACCACCCCCTCTAGTACTGCTCTGTACTTTCCCTGGGGTGACCCAGTGGTGGTGAGCCAGTGGTGTGCAAAAAGTATTTCTGCAGCTCAGGTGGCTGTTAGATCTGAATAGGGAAATTAAGTGCAGCAGTCCTTTGGGTTTGGCTGTACAAGTCTTTCATCCCAGGAACAATAAAAGGTAAGCAATTAAATGGAAACTGAATGTCTAGCAAAACTACTAGAAGCAGTCTATATCCATACTTTATTTTCTGTAGGCAATCCCAGGCTCTGGAAGAAGGGGGCACTGCTCTGCTGCTCTGGACAGAAAAGCTTCCGTGGGTTGAAGACAATGGTGAGGCTTGTGTCCCTGGATCCATGATCTCTGGTTTTCTGGCCAAGTCCCAGAATCTATGGATTCTCTCATACAACCTTTTATTAGTCTTTGGAGGCTGAGAGACTTCACCCAGCCTTGGAAAAATTTTCTCAAGTCAATCAGGTTTTAAGAAAAAAACAAAATAAAAAAAAAAAACTTTAAGATCACATGACAAAGATACTCGTTTGGGAAAATAAGTACACAGCACTAAGAATGTGACAGTACAAGGCCAGGTTTGGTGGCTCACACCTGTAATCCCAACACTTTGGGAAGCCAAGGTGAGTGGATCACAAGCTCAGGAGTTTGAGACCAGCCTGGGCAACATGGCGAAACCCCAGCTCTACTAAAAATACAAAAATACGCCTATAGTCCCAGCTACTCAGAGGGCTGAGGCAGGAGAATCACTTGAGCCCATGAAGTCGAGATTGCAATTAGCAGTGATTGCACCACCGCACTCCAGCCTGAGCAACGGAAGTGAGACTGTCTCAAGGAAGAAAAAAAAGAATGGGAAAATACAGAAGGGTCTTTCCTCCTCTTTTTTTTTTTTTTTGAGATGGAGTCTCACTCTTTCGCCAGGCTGGAGTGCAGTGGCGCAATCTCAGCTCACTGCAATCTCTGCCTCCCAGGTTCAAGCAATTCTCCTGCCTCAGCCTCCCAAGTGGCTGGGACTACAGGTGCATGCCACCACACCCAGCTAATTTTTGCATTTTTAGTAGAGACGAGGTTTCACCATGTTGGCCAGGATGGGTCTCGATCTCCTGACCTTGTGATCTGCCCGCCTCGGCCTCCCAAAGTGCTGGGATTACAGCCGTGAGCCACCGCGCCCGGCCAGGTCTTTCCTCTTAAAAGAAAAACAGAGCGACTACAAAAGAGGAAACCATAGTACCATCAGAGAGTGAAACCAAAGGAGGGCAACATAATGAGACCTCATCTCTACAAAACACAAAAAAACAGCCGAGCGTGGTGCGCACGCCTGTGGTCGTGGCTTCTTAGGAGGCTGAGATGGGAGGGTCGCTTGAGCCTAGGAGGTTGAGGCTGAGGTGAGCTGTGATTGTGCCACTACATTCCAGCCTGGCTGACAGAGTGAGACCATGTCTCAAAAAAATTATTTTAAAGAAGAAAAGAGAAAGAGGTCAATTAACTTAAAGGAAAAAAAAACCCAAGAGCTGAGTTCTCGGAGCACTCCAAATTCATCACTTATGGGACACAGCTATAAGTATTTTATCTTGTACAACACAATTTAGCAGTTTAAACATCAATACAAACATACTGAGCCAGAGTGAGACCAGGCGACAGTAACACAGGTGCAGGCACCAGAGTCCCTATGGCTTGGATTTGAATTTGAACCCCAGTTTCCCTAATTATTAGTTATGTGGACCAGGCAAATCTCTAAGTCCCTAGCCCACTTTGTTAAAGGGAAACATAACTGGACCACTTCCTAATGTTATACCTGAAGCATCAACACAGCACCCAGCAAGAAACTCTCAGTGATGTTCATCTTTCTTTTTTTTTTTGTACAGACAGGGTGGGTCTTGCTATGTTGCCCAGGCTGGTCCTGAACTCCTGGCCTCAAGTGATTCTCTCACCTCAGCCTCCCAGTGTTGGAATTACAGGTATGAGCACTGCACCTGGCCAATGTTCATCTTTCTTACTGATAATCAGGGAAGAGCTTGAGATCATTAGCAACTGAACTGAACAGGGAGTTCCCTCCTGACTTCTCATCCTCCCTTCAGCATAGCACTGAAAACATCTATAAATGTTTTAGACAATGAATCTGAAGAACAGAATTCTTTCCAGAGAAAAGAATAAGATGGGCTCTTTTCACAGCTGTCAGCGTTTTAGAGCTAAAAGGGTCATCAGATATCATCTTATATCAAACTCCTCCTTTACAACGTCATTGTCAGCCATAGCCTTCAGGCTTCTATGAGGCCTTGAGAAAGACAGGAACAAGGGCAGCTACAGCTCTCACAACTGTCCTTGGCAAGTGCAGCTGGCCACAAGAATCAACAAGAAGTCTGAAGCAAGCTCCATGTGAACACAAGAAAATGACTAGAGAGCAAAGAAGCAAGTCTCTGAGGTTAGCCTGCCACAGGTTGTCTGAGTTGTTCTAATGGACTTTGCCTCGCAACACACAAAAAATGCTCTTGCACTTAACCAGGTACTAAAAGGAAACCACTACTATTGAGAAAGAAAATTGAAATATCATATCTTTCAATTATCTCAGTGTCTTATAAGTATCTAATCATTATTTTGAGATAGAGTACCAGTGATATGAATAAATGTGGTGAATCAGTAGGTCAGGGCCAGCCGGGACTGTTTTATTATATTAGCTAACCACGCCAGGACTAGAGTTCTCCACTCACAGTTTTAAGGAGCCCAAACTCCCATTGTGTAAAAAGCATACAGAGGCCAACGGCCCCATAGTGGTTAGGGTTGGAAAACCTACTGTCCTAAGGCACTGGCCTACCATATCCAAGGCAACCCAAAAACATACCAGCAGGCTAAGATGCAGAACCCCGTGAAGAGGATGATGGGGATGGGATAGGATGCACAGAGGAGCCCATGGTTGTAGAAGGCCCGAGATATCTTCTCACGCAGCCTTTCAGTCAGGGTCATCCTCAGCCGAAGTCACCTTGCTGCCATCCCGGAAAGTGACCATGGATCACCCTGGCACACACTTGACAGCACTGACAAAGAACAACATGTGCAGGTACCTGGTAAGAAAGGAGAAAAGCCAGTTAACAAAGAGTACTTGGCTCTGCACACTAGGGCTGCTGGAGGGAGGCGATAGTTACGTGGCTGGGGAATGTTTCAGAATGCCTGTATGCAAGGTCTAGCAACATCAATCCCAAAATACATACACACACACACACACACACACACTCTCTCTCTCTCTCTCTCCCTCCCCGCCCAACTCCCTCTCTCCTATATTCGGCAATGCTAAAAGGCCACTCCCCAAAGGGCATTTTTCTCATGTGTGGCACAGGAAGCCATGCCTGTATAACAGACGTCACCTTCAGCTGCTCTCTGTCAAACAGGCATTCTTCCCCACTCTTCTCTATGCACGAATCCCACTGAGAGAAGTCCTTTACATAGGGATACAGAGAAAACCTTTACATAGGAATGGCCTCCTCAAAACACACTGTTGTACAAATAGTGATTCACTCATGAAGAATGTCGAGTGAGGTCAGCCCTCAACATAAAAACACCAAAAAGCTTAGGTCTCTGACATAATGGTCACCAAGCAAAATTCACTCTGGTAGAACTCTCTGCTCTTGGTCCTATAGTTGTTCCTGGGAGCGTAAAGGCAGACAGCAGCTCCTGTTCCTGCCTGCCCAGTAGCTGTCCCCTTCTATGAGTTAACAGCAACCTGGTGTGGCTCAGGGGAACCACCTCGCTCCACAGGATTTAGCCTGGATTAACTATGAGTCAAGGTGCCCCGTGCTGACCCAAGCAATACCAATTGGGCCTCTCTCCCTGGACTTTGACTTCTGAACACAAAGAAACAGGAACTTGGATATTCATGATGTTTATTCATCCCACAGAGGTTCCTGCTCCCAAGATCCCCAGGCTGTTCTGCCTCGCATCTTTTCTGAGGACTGGCTCATCAACTTTTCTTTCCATTTTGTAAGCTATTCTATACCCTTCTAATAAATTATCTTTTTGCTTGTGTTGGCCAAAGTTAATTTCTGGTGTTTTCAAACAAATAACATTAAACCAATAAAATCAGAATAGAAAACTCTAGGAGGCCCAGGGATCTAGAATTATCTTCCCTACTGAGCCCTCTAATGGAATCCAAGTTTAAACCTACTTCTCTTGTTCCATGTTGCTGTTTTCTTCTGTCTGTGCTACAGGGAACCTGCCCAGACACATGTCTTGGCTTGACTGTACTCACTGATGAAAACACAGACTCAAAGATGACTCCTCATAAGTGTCAAGACCAGAAACAAGAAGCAAAAGGAGTCACACCACAGCCAACTCAAAAGCCAAAAGGAACGCCTATTGCTCGTTCTACCTTTCCAAAAGCAGAAGCCTTAAGTGCACATGCAAGTTTCCAATCCAGGAACCTTTTTTTTGGACACAGAATCTCACTCTATCGACCAGGCTGGAGTGCAGCGGCACTCTCTTGGCTCACTGCAACCTCTGTCTCCCAGGTTCAAGTGATTCTCCCTAGTTTCCCAAGTAGCTGGGATTACAGGTGTGTGCCACCATACCCCGCTAATTTTTGTATTTTTTTGTAGAGACAGGTTCTCATTATGTTTTCCAGGCTGGTCTCAAACTCCTGGGCTCAAATGATCCAGCTGCCTCAGCCTCTCAAAGTGCTGGGATTACAGGCACGAACCACCATGCCCCGCCAGTACTTCATTACTTTTTTTTTTTTTTTTGAGATGGGGTTGCCCAGGCTGGAGTGCAGTGGCACAATCTTGGCTCAATGAAATCTCCATCTCCTGGGTTTAAGCTATTCTCCTGACTCAGCCTCCCAAGTAGCTGGGATTACAGGCGCCCGCCACCACACCTGGCTAATTTTTGTATTTTTGATAGAGACCAGGTTTCACCATGTTGGCCAGGCTGGTCTCAAACTCCTGACCTCAAGTGATCCGCCAGCCTCGGCCTCCCAAAGTGCCGGGATTACAGGCATGAGGCACTGAGCCCAGCCACTTCATTACTTTTTATGGCTGAATATTTCATCAAATGGGTATGCCACATTTTGTTTATCCATTCATCAGTTGATAAACATTTGGGCAGTTTCTATGTTTTGCCTATTGTGAATAGCGCTGTGATGAACATTCTAACATTCCTGTATTTGTTTGAATACCTGTTTTCAATTTTTTTTTTTTTTTTTTTTTGAGATAAAGTTTCGCTCTTGTTGCCCAGGCTGGAGTGCAGTGGCGCAATCTCAGCTCAATGCAACCTCTGCCTCCCAGATTCAAGCGATTCTCTTGCCTCAGCTTCCTGAGTAGCTGGGATTACAGGTGCCTACCACTACGCCCAGCTATTTTTTCGTATTTTTAGTAGAAATGGGATTTCATCATGTTGGCCAGGCTGCTCTCGAACTCCTAACCAGGTGATCCACCCGCCTCGGCCTCCCAAAGTGCTGGGATTACAGGCATGAGCCACCACGCCGGGCCACATTATTCTTGTTTACTTGTTCTCGAACTCAAACTTTTTTTTTGAAACAGAATCTTGCTCTGTTGCCCAGGCTGGAGTGCAGCAGCGCGATCTCAGCTCACTGTAGCCTCTGCCTTCTGGTGGTTTAAACAATTCGTGCCTCAGCCTCCCTTGTAGCTGGGAGTACAGGCGCACGCCACCACGCTTGGCTAATTTTTGTATTTTTAGTAGAGATGGGGTTTCACCATGTTGGCCAGACTGGTCTAGAACTCCTGACCTTAGATGATTTGCCAGCCTGGCCTCCCAAAGTGCTGGGATTACAGGTGTGAGCCACCGCACCCTGTCTCAATTTTTTTTTTTTTTTTTTTTTTTTGAGACAGAGTCTTGCTCTATCACCAGGCTGGAGTGCGGTGGTGCGATCTTGGCTCACTGCAACCTCCGCCTCCTGGGTTCAAGCAATTAACCTGTCTCAGCCTCCTGAGTAGCTGGGATTACAGATGCGTGCCACCACACCCAGCTAATTTTTGCATCCTTAGAAGAGACGAGGTTTCACCATCTTGGCCAGGATGGTCTCAATTTCTTGACCTTGTGATCCGACTGCTTCAGCCTCCCAAAGTGCTGGGATTACAGGCATGAGCCACTGCACCTGGCCAACCTTTTTTTTTTTTTTTTTTCCAGATGGAGTCTCGCTCTGTTGCCCAGGCTGGAGTGCAGTGGCACAGTCTCAGCTTACTGCAACCTCCACCTCCTGGGTTCAAGCGATTCTCCTGCCTCAGCCTGCCAAGTAGCTGGGACTACAGGCATCCACCACCACAGCCAGCTAATTTTTTATTTTTAGTGGAGACGAAGTTTCACTATGTTGGCCAGGCTTGTCTTGAACTGCTGACCTCATGATCTGCCCTCCTTGGCCTCCCAAAGGGCTGGGATTACAGGCGTGAGCCACCGTGCCCGGCCCCCCTCTAGTCTTATGTTTACTTTTTTGTTGTTGTTTTTCTTCAGTTGGGGTTTTTGTGTTTTTTTGTTTGTTTGTTTTCTTTTGAGTATATTCATTCTTAGGAGTGGAATTGCTTGGTCATAAGGTAATTTTCCCCAATGTCTTCTCCTAAAAATTTGTAGTTGCACATTTGTTTAAGTCTGTAATCCAGCTGGGTGCAGTGACTCATGCCTGTAATCCCAACACTTTGGGAGGCTGAGGCGGGAAATCACTTGAAACCAGGAGTTTGAGACCAGCCTGGACACTGAGACCCTGTCTTTACAAAAAAAAAAAAATTAACAATTAGCAGGGCAGGGTGGCACACGCCTGTAGTCCTAGCTACTTGGGAGGCTGAAGTGGGAGGATCACTTGAGCCCAAGAGTTTGAGGCTGCAATGAGCTATGACCACACCATTGCACTCTAGCCTAGGCAACAGAGCGAGACTGTGTCAAAAAATAAAAATAAAAATCCGTGATCCATTTGAGTTAATTTTTAGATAAGGTGTGAAATATAAATTCCTTTTTTTCCCCTTTGGTCTAAAGATAGCCAATTGTTCCAGCACCATTTGGTGAAAAGACTATCCTTCCTCCATTGAATTGCTTGGCATCTTTGTCAAAAAGCAGTTGTCTGGGCCAGGCACAGTGGCTCACACCTGTAGTCCCAGCACTTTGGGAGACCGAGGTGGGCAGATCGCTTGAAGTCAGGAGTTTGAGACCTGGCTAACATAGTGAAACCCCTTCTCTACTAAAAACAGAAAAAATTAGCTGGGTGTGGTGGCACACACTTGTAATCCCAGCTACTTGGTAGGCTGAGAATCGCTTGAACCCAGAAAGCAGAGGTTGAGCAAGCCGAGATCACGCCACTGCACTCCAGCCTAGGTGAGAGACTGTGACTCCATCTCAAAAAAGGAGAAAAAGGCTGGGCGCAGTGGCTCACACCCGTAATCCCAGAACTTTGTGAGGCCAAGGCGGGCGGATTACAAGGTCAGAAGTTCAAGACCAGCCTAGCCAGTATGGTGAAACCTCTTCTCTACTAAAAATACAAAAATTAGCCGGGTGTGGTGGCGAGTGCCTGTAATCCCAGCTACTTGGGAGGCTGAGGCAGGAGAATTGATTGAACCCGGGACACGGAGGCCACAGTGAGCAAAAGACTGCGCCACTGCACTCCAGCCTGGGCAATACAGAGAGACTCTGACTCAAAAAAAAAAAAAAAAAAGAAAAAAGAAAAAAAAGGCCAGGTGTGGTGGCTCATGCCTGTAATTCCAGCACTTTGGGAGGCCAGGGTGTGCAGATCTCTTGAGGTCAGGAGTTCAAGACCAGCCTGGCCAACATAGTGAAACCCCGTCTCTATGAAAAATACAAAATAGCCGGGCATGGTGGCATGCGCCTGTAATCCCAGCTATTCTGGAGGCTGAGGCAGGAGAATCGCTTGAACCCAGGAGGCAGAAGTTGCAGTAAGCTGAGATAGTGCCACTGCACTCCAGCCTGGGCAAGAGGGAGACTCTGTCTCAAAAACAAAAACAAAAACAAACAAACAAAAAAACTTAATAGAATTTTGATAGAAACTGCATTAAACCTGTTTATCAAATTTGCAAAGAACTGGCATGTTGAGTCTTCCAATCCATGAACATGATATATTTCTCCATCTATTTAGATCTTTGATTTCTTTCATCAGCATTGTATAGTTTTCAGCATACATGACTGTACATGTTTTGTCAGATTTATACCTACCATTTCACTTTTTGGCAACTATGTTTTCAATTTTGATTTTCACATGTTCATTGCTAGTACACTGATTTTTTTATGTTAATCTTTTATCCTGCAACTGTCCTGAAATCACTTATTAGTGCCAGAGTCTTTGTGTGTGTGTGTGTGTGTGTGTGTGTGTAGATTCTTTGGAAATTTCTACGTAGACTTATCATGTTATCTGTGAACAGAAACATACTTATTTACTCCTTTCCATAATTTCTTCAAATATTTTTTCTGCACCACTCTTTCTACTCTCTTTTTGAGACTTCAAAAACATAAAAGATAAACTTTCTGTTATTGTCCCATGGGTCCCTGAAGCTCTGTTCATTTTTTTTTCATTTTATTTCAATCTCTGTTGGTCGGACTGGATAATTTCTATTACTCTACCTTCATGTTCACTGACTCTTCTGTCTTCTCCATTCTGCTATTGAGCCCACCCAATTAATTTTTCATTTAGATTGTCATATTTTGCAGTAAATAAATTTCTGATTTACTGTTCAAGAGTATTCACCCTTACTTGTTATAGCAAGGTTTTAATTAATATTTTAATTATACTTTGGCTTTTAATTTTTTGATAATTTAACATCTGTGTCATGTGGTTGCCATCTGTTGGCTGTCTTTTCCCCTTATGATTTTCCTGATTCTTCATAGCTGAAGTAATTCTGAATTACTGGACATTTTGAATATTATGCTATGTGACTCTAGCTCTTGTTTAAGTCCCACGAAAAATTTTGAATTTGTCTTTGCAGCAATCAACCTAATTAGGTCCAGTCCACAAGTTCCTACCCACCTTCTGTGGGCTGTGGTACCAATATGAGATCAGTTTTCAAAGCCTTTTAAGTATTATTTTGATTTTTCCCAAGCATACTGTCCAGGGGCCAGTGCAGAACTACTTGAGCAGTAATCTACTCCACAGTTTGGTCCTCAAAGCCTTTGGTATGCTGTTTAGGGTCAGATGCACGTATATGAGTTCTGAGGAACAGCCCAAGAGTTCATATGCAACTTTATGAGTTCAATTTGTTGAGCTCCTTCCTCTACACAATCTTCCTAACACTTTCCAGATCCCAAGGGCCCCTTTCCTGGTCTTCTAGCTAAAAGTCAGGGGTTTAATTTCCCTAACCTGCTGAGTACCTCCCACAACTGTGACTACCTCCAAGGAAAAGCAATGAGAGAAAGGAAAGAACAAAATCAAGGATTCCCTCCATGCTCCTGGAACCACAGTCCCTATAAATAGAAGACTTCCTCTCCTATCCATTTGCCAATGTCACTGCTGTCTCCACCACTACAGAATTACATGGAGGGCCAGAGCAAGAGAAAAGGAGAAAAGACAAAGCAAACAACAACGAGATTTCTTCCTCCATCCCCATTCCTGACCCATGAGGATCCCCTTTCCTACTCCTCAAACTAGAAAGATGGCTTCTGTTAGACCTCTTTCTGTGCACATGCAGCACACATTTCCAGGTATGGGGCTAACTTTAAGTTCAGGCTGGAAAACATTGTATGGAGGAAAAAAAATTATGGGAAACTCACTACCAGTTCACTGGTATTTGGAGTTCTGGTTTCCTTCTCCAATTCACGTGCTAACATTTATCTTTCTGGGGTTACTCCACTGATCCATGCATTCTGTCCAGGGATTTCAGTTGCTCTCTGTCAGACATAAAGAGTGGAGTATGTTTACTCCATCTTTATCACATCAGAACTCTTAAATTTTTTTAATGTGAAAATCTTCCTACATTTCAGGATTCTTTGCCTTCAAAGAAACTTTTTTTTTTTTTTGAGATGGAGTCCTGCTCTGTCACCCAGGCTGGAGTGCAGTGGTGTGATCTTGGCTCACCGCAACCTCTGCCTCCTGGGCTCAAGCAATTCTTGTGCCTCAGCCTCCCAAGTAGCTGGAGTTACAGGCGTGCGCCACCCCACCCAGCTAATTTTTATATTTTTGGTAGAAATGGGGTTTCACCATGTTGGCCAGGCTGGTCTCAAATTCCTGACCTCAATCAATCTGCCTGCCTCAGCCTCCCAAAGTGCTGGGATTACAGGTGTGAGCCACTGCTCCTGGCCCTAAGGAAACTTTTCACACTATGCCTACTGGCATTTTTCTGTCAATCACATCATTTCATTGTGAGAAGCAGGTAGTACAAGTTTTCTACAAAAAGCACACATTACTTTCACAATTTGAAAAAATAAAAATTATATACAAAAAGTGCACAAAAGGAGAATAGAGGGAAACGTTAGTAGTGGTTGCTTGTCTTTGTGTAATGTGATTATATGCAGGGTTTTTTTTTTTTTTTTTTGCTTGAGACAGAGCCTCACTCTGTCACCCAGGCTGGAATGCAGTGGCAGGATCACAGCTCACTGCAGCCTCAATCTCCCAGGCTCAGGTGATCCTCCCACCTCAGCCTGCCTATAGGCACGTACCACCATGAGAGATAATTTTTGGTATTTTTAGTAGAGACACGGTTTTGCCATGTTGCCCAGGCTGGTCTCAAACTCCTGGGCTCAAGCAATCCTCCTGCCTCAATTTCCCAAACTGATTATAAGCGTGAGCCACAACACCCAGCAGAGAAATTTTTTTAACTCAAATCTCAATATCTTTACATTTTTCACTATAAGCATTTATTTATTTTTCTTTTTTTAGAGATGGGGTCTCACTCTGTCACCCAGGCTGGGGTACAGTGGCACTATCATGTCTTACTGTAGCCTTGAATTCCTGGATGCAGTCCTCCCAGCTCAGCCTCCTGTGTAGCTAGGATTACAGGCATGTGCCACCATGGCCAGCTAATTAAAAAAATATATATATTGTGGGGAGACAGGGTCTCACTATGTTACCCAGGCTGGTCTTGAACTCCTGGTTTCAAGCAATCCTCCTGCCTCAGCCTCCCAAAGTGTTGGGATTACAGACGTGAGCCACCATGCAAGCCTATTTTAAATAAACTTTTGAAGTTTAGTATAACATATCACAGAAAAGCATACAAATTATAAGCACACAGCTCCATGAATTACCACCAAGTAAACAAAGCCATGTAACCTAAACACCATTCCATCAAGAAACAGAACATTACCCCAAAGGTCCCCTTTATGAGCCCCAATGCTGACTATTTTTCAATTATAAAAGTAAAAATATACATGTTTATATTCAAATATCCAAACAGTCCTGGAAAGCCTTTTTTTTTTTTTTTTTTTTTTTTTTTTAAGACAGGGTCTCACTCTGTCACCCAGGCTGGAGTGCAGTGGCACAATCATGGCTCACTGCAGCCTCCACCTCCCAGGCTCAATCAATTCTCCCACTTCAGCCTCCCAAGTAGCTAGGACTATAGGCGTGCACCACCACACCCAACGAAATGTTTGTATTTTTAGTAGAGATGGGGTTTCACCATGTTGCCCAGGCTGGTCTTAAACTCTTAGACTCTAGCAACCCTCCTGCCTCAGCCTCCCAAAGAGTTGGGATTACAGGCTGAGCCACCCACCATGCCTGGCCCTCACAGACCCCTTCCTATCCCTTTACAATTCGTCTTATCTCAGAGGTCAGAGTGGACACAGATTCTACTAATGCTGTGAGGTGGATACCCTTCTGCACTTAGAACAAAGCCCAAATGCCTCCCCCCAGCTCTCAGGGCTCTGCACAACCCACCCTGGTCCTCCCCAACTTCACCTCGTGTCATCTCTCCCTGTTCTGGTCTCTTCCAATGCCTTATGTGTGCCAACCTCATTCCCATCTCAGGGGCCTGGCACATACTGTTCCGTCCTCTATTCCCTCTTCTCCTTATAGGCTGGTTCCTTTTCATTCTTCAAGTCTCAGCTGAAATATCACTTCTACAAAAAGACCTCCCTTGACCATATGTTTTCCAGTAGTTATCTTTATTGTTCCTTACAGAGCCTATTTCTTCTTTTTCAGGGCATTTAAAACTCTGTAATTGTACAAATGACTTATTCCCTGGTTCACTATCTGTCCTCTGTCAAGACTATAAATAAACTCCCTGTCTGTTCTTCAGGGTCTTTAATAGTACTTGGCATGTTAAATTTTTATTAAATGCACCTATAATCCCGGCTACTCGGGAGACTGAGGTGGGACAATCCCTTGAGCCCAGGAGTTTGATGCCAGCCTGGGCAACATAGTGAGACCCTGTCTCTGAAAACAAACCACTTGTTGAATAAGTGATGAGCAAACCAACCAACTCAACCAGGATCAGATATTATTAGGACAGTGCTCAGTACATATCTTCTCAACTTCTAACTGTGATACAAAGCACCTCAGGCATTCTGGAAGAAAGAGAGAGAGCTAATAATCCCCTCTCTCTGAATGAAATCATAAACAAGGAACACTTCATCCATCCTCTTCTTTACAAATGTCCCAATCTAAATCCTTGTTAGAAATGCAAATTATTGGGCCTATCCCAGACCTGGTGAATCAGCAAATCTGGGGGTGAGGCCCAGAAATCTCTATTTAACACACCCTCCAGCTGACAGTGATATGCTCAAATTTGAGAAACACTGCCCTACCAAACCTGGAGCCCAAGAGTTGCCTAAGTCAACTCTATGGTGCCCACATCTTGAACATATGTCTAAACTGGACGAGCAGGGCAGGCATCGTAGCTAACTAATGTCTGTAATCCCAGCAGTTTGGGAGGCTGAGGCAGGAAGATTGCTTGAGGCCAGGAAAGTTCAAGACCAGCCTGGGCAACATACAGAGATCCTGTCTCTACAAAAAAAAAAATTTTAAATTAGCCAATTGTGGTGGCTCATGACTGTAGTCCCGGCTACCTGGAAGGCTGAGTGGGAAGGACTGCTTGAGCCCAGGGGGTCAAGGCTACAGTAAGCTGTGATTCCGCCACTGCACTCTAGCCTGGGCAAAACAGCAAGGCCTATCTCAAAAAATAAAAAATAAAAAATGAACTGAACTAGTGGCAGATATCCAGAACCACCAACCTGAAAAATTCTAATAGTCTCCTACCTGATTTTGCTACCTACATTTGCACTTCACTTCTGGTATGTCTTCCCACATGGTCAGCATGGACAGCTTCCTAAAATAAAGACCTGCTTATGGCCAGGTGTGGTGGCTCACACCTGTAATCCCAGCACTTTGGGAGGCTGAGATGGGAGGATTGCTTGAGCCCAGAAGTTCGAGACCAGCCTGGGCAACATAGTGAGACCCCCCATCTCTTTAAAAAAAAAATTTAATGGAAAAAAAAAAGACCTGCTTATGTCACCCCTTGCACAAAAGTTCTGAATGGCTCTCCAGTGCCTGCATATCTGAGGCCATACTTCTTTGCTTATTATACAGGTACACTCAAAATATACTGAAACCTCTTTCCAGCTTTATTCTTTTGTCAAATAAAAATAACTAGTATTTACAAACCATGTGTCAGCCTCTGGCCTAAGACTTTTGCCTACATTATCTCCTGAATCCTTATAAAAACCCTTAAACTAATAACTACTTTTACTATTTCAATTCCACAGATGAAGAATCTGAAGTCCAGAGGTGTAATCTGCCCCCATGTTACCCATCTAGAAGGCCCTCATGAATATCACAGTAATCTTGGGATGTTGGCATTCTTCCCCAAAATAACCTGCATTCCCACTTTCTACACTTTTGCACTCAAGGCTCTCTCTTTACTGAATGCCCTTTTCCTATCTTCCCACTCTAATTTCCCACCTCTAATTTTCTCCATTCAGCCTTCAGGCACTAGATAAAATACCATTTCCTCCATAAGCCTTCTCTAAACATCATCCTATTCATTTTGTCTAAACATCATCCTATTCATTTTGTGCTAGAAACATGTAAGTACTAATGTTAAAACAATGTTATGTTCAACTTATTAACAGAGATCATCTCCGACAATGCTGAAGACATCTGATAAAATTCAACCCTCATTCTTTTACAATAAGAATAGACAGGCCGGGCGCGGTGGCTCACGCCTGTAATCCCAGCACTTTGGGAGGCCGAGGCGGGCAGATCACGAGGTCAGGAGATCGAGACCATCCTGGCTAACACAGTGAAACCCCGTCTCTACTAAAAATACAAAAAATTAGCCAGGCAAGGTGGTGGGCGCCTGTAGTCCCAGCTACTGGGGAGGCTGAGGCAGGAGAATGGCGTGAACCCTGGGGGGCGGAGCCTGCAGTGAGCAGAGATCGCGCCACTACACTACAGCCTGGGCAACAGCGAGACTCCATCTCAAAAAAAAAAAAAAAAAAAGAATAGACAGATGTTTAGTAGATATGTGTATGCTGATTTACATACATACATAAATACATACATATAGGCCAGGCACGGTGGCTCACACCTGTAATCCTAGCACTCTGGGAGGCCAAGGAGGGTGCATCGTTTGAGGTCAGGAGTTTGAGACCAGCCTGGCCAACAAGGTGAAACCCCGTCTCTACTAAAAAATACAAAAATTAGCCAGGCATGGTGGCGGGCACCTGTAATCCCAACTATTTGGGTGGCTGAGGCAGGAGAATCGCTTGAACCCAGGAGGCAGAAGTTACAGTGAGCCAAGATTGTGCCACTGCACTCCAGCCCGGACGACAGAGACTCTGTCTCAAAAAATAATAATAAAAATACATACATACACATATATATAAAAAATAAATATAGACTTCAACTAAATGTTTACATCTTTCTCAATCTCACAGCTAAAATCAAGCCCAATGGGAACACACTAGAAGTGTTCTCACTAACATCAGGGGCCATACAGGCTATGCATTTAACCATCATTATTTATTACTATTGTGGAACTACTAGTTATCACAATTAGGCAAGACAAAGAAAACACAGGTATACAACTGGAAAGGAAAAAGTTAAATTATCATTATTTGCAAATGATATTATATACAAAATCCAAATATATATACAAAAAAATTATATATATATATATAATCAACTGAAAACCTTTTACAGTCGATAAAAGAACCACCATAAGGTAGTGAAATCTAATATATATCAATGCCTTCAAATACATCACCAACAAGCAGGCAGAAGTAAAATAATGATAATATTGATTATAATAATGATTCATTAACACTAAAATATATAACAAAACCAAAAACTTGAAAATAAACTTAAAAAGAAATGTTAGAAATCTCTGAAACTCCCAGCAGGACACGGTGGCTCACGCCTGTAATCCCAGAAATTTGGGAGGCCGAGGTGGGCAGATCACCTGAGGTCAGGAGTTAAAGACCAGCCTAGCCAGCATGGTGAAACCCCATCTCTACTAAAAATACAAAAATTAGCTGGGCATTGTGGCACGTTCCTGTAATCCCAGCTACTCAGGAAACTGAGGCAGGAGAATCACTTGAACCTGGGAGGTGGAGATTGCAGTGAGCCGGGATTGCACCACTGCACTCCAGCCTGGGTGAGAGAGCAAGACTCCATCTCAAAAAAAAAAAAAAGAAACCAAAAGAAATCTCTGAAACTCTGAAAGACAGAAAAGATGACTTCAACAAAAAGAAAAACATGCCACATTCTTATTGAGGAAAAGTCAATATAACGTAACCAAAGTGTCACTCTTCCTACATTCATCTAGAAATATAACAGTCCCAATAAAAACAGGACTTCTTTAACTAAACAAACTTAAAGTTTACACAGAAAAACAAATATAGCCAAGAAAGTTCTGGAAAATAAAGATGATGAAAGGGAACTAATTTCACCAAATAACAAAACATGCTAGAGTAATTAAAACAGTGTGGTCCTAACACAGAAACACACAGATTAATGTAACAGAACAGAATATCCAGGAATAGACCAAAATGTACACATATGGCAAAGTATATTATATACAGTAAATGATAAACAAGTAGGAGAAAGATTAATTGTGCAACAAAAGGTGTTGCAACAAATGGGTAGCCACGGAAAAAAATTAAGTTGGATCTAACACTTCACATCAAAATAAATTCCAAAAAGCACAGTGGCTCAGGCCTATAATCCCAGCACTTTGGGAAGTCAAGGCAGACAGATCACTTGAGCCCAGAAGTTCAACACCAGCCTGGGCAACATAGCAAAACCCTTCTCTACCAAAAGTACAAAAATTAGCTGGGCATGGTGATGCACACCTGTAGTCCCAGCTACTCAGGAGGCTGAAGTGGGTGGATTACCTGAGCCTGGCAAGGTCCAGGCTGTAGTGAGCCATGATCATGCTACTGTGCTCCAGTATGGGCAACAGAGCAAGACCCTGCCTCAAAATAAAAATAAAAAATAAAAATAAATTCCAAACAGAGAAAAGATTTAAAGGTAAAATATGAAATATAAAAATTACTTTAAGCCAGGTGCAGTGGCTCATGCCTGTAATCCCAGCACTTTGGGAGGCCGAGACAGGTGGATCACCTGAGGTCAGGAGTTCGAGACCAGCCTGACCAATATGACAAAACCCTGTCTCTACTAAAAACACAAAAATTAGCCGGGTGTGGTGGTGCACGCCTGTAGTCTCAGCTACTCAGGAGGCTGAGACAGAAGAATCGCTTGAACCTGGGAGGCGGAGGTTACAGTGAGCCGAGATCATCCGAGATCGTGTGAGATCGTGCCACTGTACTCTAGCCTGGACGACAAAGCAAGACTCTGTCTCAAAAAAAAAGATAAATAAGATCTGGAAAAATACAACTACAATTCGTATCAGTGACAAGGTGCTAAGTTCCTGCATATATAAGCAATTTTGACAAAATCAATTTAAAAATACCAAAGTCCGGCTAGGCACAGTGGCTCACACCTATAATCCAAGCACTTTGGGAGGCTGAGGCGGGTGGATCACCTGAGGTCAGGAGTTCAGACCAGCCTGGCCAACATGGTGAAACCCTGTCTCTACTAAAAATACAAAACTTAGCCAGGCATTGTGGCGAATGCCTGTAATCCCAGCTACTCAGGAGGCTGAGACAGGAGAATCGATTGAACACAGGAGGTGGAGGTTGCAGTGAGCTGAGATTGAGCCACTGCACTCCAGCCTGGGTGACAGAGATGAGACTCCATCCCAAAAAAAAAAACACAAAGCCAAAGTCCAACAGAAAAGTCGTCAAGGATATGAATAGGGTTTTTGTGGGGTTTTCCTGAGACAAGGTCTCACCCTGGCTGGAGTGCAGTGGCATGATCTCAGGTCACTGAAGCCTTGACCTCCCAGGCTCAAGCAATCCTCTCACCTCAGCCTCCTGAGTAGCTGGGACTAAAAGCACACACAACCATGCCCAGTTAATTTTTGTATTTTTTGTACAGATGGGGTTTTGCCAGGTTGCCCCGGCTGGTCTTGAACTCTTGAACTCAAGCAATCCGCCCACCTTGGCCTCCCAAAGTGCTGGGATTACAGGCCTGAGCCACCATGCCCAACTTGAACAGTTTTTTTCACAGAAAATAAAACATAAATGGTCATTCAACCTTACTGCAACCAAAGAGAAATAAATTAAAACTCCTCCTGAGATAATATGAGTGTTCATTCTACTACTCTTTCAACTTTTCTATAGGTTACACTAAAAAGTTTGGGGTTGGGGTGGAATCTAAACAGAGAAACTAATTTTTCACTCATCACAATGGCAAAGATCAAACCGTGTGGTACCACAGTGTTGGTGAGGGTGTGGATAAACAAGCACTGCCCATGCACTGCTTAGGAGCACATGTGGATAAAACCACTATGGAGGTTTATCTGGTAAGAGTTATCAAAATTACAAAAGCAAATCCTCTTCAACTCAGCACTTCTGCCTCTAGTAAGTAACTGGATAGATACACTTGGCCATGCATGGACTGATTGATGCACACAGGAAGTTACTCATGCCAGTGTTGTCTGCACTAACAAAACTTAAAATTCCTCTACAATTCCATCAATAGAGCTCTGACTAAATAAATTAAAGGACATCGTGAAAATGGAATATTATCCAGTTATAAAAGACAACAAGGGGCCAGGTGCAGTAGCTCAACGCCTGTAATCCCAGCACTTTGGGAGGCCGAGGCAGGCGGATCACTTGAGGTCAGGAGTTTTGAGACTAGCCTGGCCAACATGGTAAAACCCTATCTCTACCAAAAATTTAAAAAATTAGCCGGGTATGGTGGCACGCAGGCCTGTAATCCCAGCTACTCAGGAGGCTGAGGTAGGAGAGTCGCTTGAACTTGGGAGGCGGGGATTGCAGTGAGCCGAGATCATACCATTGCACTCCCACCTGGGTGACTCCATCAAAAAAAAAAGAATAAGACAATGAGGAAACTCTTATGTATTAATGATAAACTATCATAAAGAAACATTCAGAGAAAAAAGCAAGGGAGCAGTGTC
This sequence comes from Pongo pygmaeus, assembly GCF_028885625.2. Taxonomy (NCBI): domain Eukaryota; kingdom Metazoa; phylum Chordata; class Mammalia; order Primates; family Hominidae; genus Pongo; species Pongo pygmaeus. The sequence continues at coordinate 106,181,964 of NC_085930.1, read as the reverse complement.
CTACTTTCATGTAAGAGAACAGAAGTCTCTGCTTATTTGTCTACAAATGCATAAAACACCTGAGAATGGACACATAAGAAGTGGCAGCACCAGCAGCCTGGGGAGAGGATCTGGTAGCCAGGTGCAGGATGGAAGGGAAACTTTCCCATGTAGTTTACCTTTCCAATTTGTGTCATGTAAATGTATTTCTACATTGAAAAGCTGAAATTAAAAAATAATGAGCAAAGTTTCCTGTGGAAGCAGCAGCCCTCTTCTCTGAGCTTCTCTAACTATGAATTTCCACCTTGCTCATTCTGACTCTCTCAGCCTCCTGGATTGACTGCGTTCCCCTTCAGGAGAAGGGCATAACTGAATCACCTTGTGTTCCCTAGAGCACCCAGCACCTCACCTGGTGCTGAGCAGAAAGTCACTACAGGTCTGCTCACTGTGCTAAACTAGTCCACTGGTGCAAACAATTCATCCCTTTGGGGTAATGTTTTTCTGAAAGTTGTCAAGTGGACCAATGCTAAGGGCAGAAAATTGCTTCTCTGGGCCAGGTGCGGTGGCTCACGTCTATAATCCCAGCACTTTGGGAGGCCAAGGCGGGCGGGTCACAAGGTCAGGAGATCGAGACCATTCTGGCTAACATGGTAAAACCCCGTCTCTACTAAAAATACAAAAAATTAGCCAGGCCTGGTGGCGGGCGCCTGTAGTCCCAGCTACTCGGGAGGCTGAGGCAGGAGAATGGCATGAACCCGGAAGGCGGAGCTTGCAGTGAGCTGAGATGGCGCCACTGCACTCCAGCCTGGGCAACAGAGTGAGACTCCGTCTCAAAATAAACAAATAAATAAAAAGAAAATTGCTTCTCTAAGCTTCAAAATTAGCCAGTAACCTGGGAGAATTTTCAGCAGATCAAGTTAATAGTATTGAAAAAAGGTCGGGCATGGTGGCTCACACCTGTAATCCCAGCACTTTGGGAGGCTGAGGTGGGCAGATCACCTGAGGTCTAGAGTTCAAGACCAGCCTGGCCAACATGGTGAAACTCCGCCTCTACTAAAAATACAAAAATTAGCAGGGCGTGGCCAGGCGCCGTGGCTCATGCCTATAATCCCAGCACTTTGGGAGGCCGAGGCAGGTGGATCACAAGGTCAGGAGTTCAAGACCAGCTGGCCAACACGGTGAAACCCCGTCTCTACTCAAAATACAAAAATTAGCTGGGCGTGGTGGCACGCGTCTGTAATCCCAGCTACTCAGGAGGCTGAGGCAGAAGAATCGCTTGAACCCTGAAGGCAGAGGTTGCAGTGAGCTGAGATCGCACCACTGCACTCCAGCCTGGGCAACAGGAGCAAAACTCTGTCTCAAAAAAATAATAATAATTAAATAGTATTGAAAAAATAAAGGAATTTCAGTTAATGAACAAAAGCTGATTTCAGAGAATTTAAAGCCTAAAAACACACATATTCAAGAAGATGAGTACTGGCACATTTTAGAGTAATTGTTGGGATGGCACAGCAACACCCAAATTGAAGGGAGACCAAATTATATTAGTTGGTTGTAATGGTTGTCACAAATAACCGCATGCATAATGTCAACCCTCTTCACAACAGAACATCAACAAACCTATTAAAGATTTTCTTCCACAATGCCAGTTACCTGCATTCTTACTCCCTCTTGACCTGGTCAGGAATGACTAACAAAGGGACTGAACTGCTGCTGCTAAGAATCAGTTTTATTTTTATTTATTTATTTATTTATTTTGAGACAGAGTTTTGTTCTTGTTGCCCAGGCTGACGTGCAACGGCATGATCTCGGCTCACTGCAACCTCGGCCTCCTGGGTTCAAGCAATTCTCTTGCCTCAGCCTCGCAAGTAGCTGGGATTACAGGCATGCGCCATCATGCCTGGCTAATTTTTTATTTTTAGTAGAGATGGGGTTTCACCATGTTGGTCAGGCTTGTTTCAAACTCCTGACCTCAGGTGATCTGCCTGCCTTGGCCTCCCAAAGTACTGGGATTACAGGTGTGAGCCACCGTACCCAGCCAAGAATCTGTTTTAAAGCTAGAAACAACTTGAGAGCCCATGGGGGAAGCCTTGTCATTTCACACAATGTCTTGGCCCATGGACAGAGTGTCCTCAGCCTCGGCTCCAGCAGGTACTTGTAGGAGCACAGCCAGGACCAGCCTCCTGCCACCAGCTACACATGAGCATATCAGGCCACACAGGCTAAAGACCCTTTGCCTGATTTCCTGCAAGAAGTGTGCTTTGCTGGAGGGCATCAAAGCTCTTGACAGTTTTATACAATCAAATCCCAAAATGGGAGATGTGATGAGTCTCGTATTACTACTTTAGTATCAGGGGAACCCACCCCCAATATTTCAACATAGGTTCTTTCTACTTTCCGTAAGTGTCGGCCGGCTCAGAAATAAAGAGAAACAGTACAAAGAGAGAAATTTTACAGCTGGGCCTCCAGGGGTGACATCACATATCGGTAGGACTGTGATGCCCACCTGAGCCGCAAAACCAGCAAGTTTTATTAAGGATTTCAAAAGGGGAGGGGGTGCAAGAACAGGGAGTAGGTCACAAGATCACATGCTTCAAAAGGCAAAAGGGAGAACAAAGATCACATGCTTCTGAGGAAACAGGACAAAGGCAAATTCAGAACTACTGATAAGGGTCTATGTTCAGCTGTGCACGTATTGTCTTGATAAACATCTTAAACAACAGAAAATAGGGTTCAAGAGCAGAGAAGCAGTCTGACCTCAAATTTACCAGGGCGGGGTTTCCCAATCCTAGTAAGCCTGAGGGTACTGCAGGAGACCAGGGCATATTTCAGTCCTTATCTCAACCGCATCAGACAGACACTCCCAGAGCGGCCATTTATAGACCTCCCCCCAGGAATGCATTCCCTTCCCAGGGTCTTAATTATTAATATTCCTTGCTAGGAAAAGAATTTAGCGATATCTTCCCTACTTGCACGTCCGTTTATAGGCTCTCTGCAAGAAGAAAAATATGGCTGTATTCTGCCAGACCCCACAAGCAGTCAGACCTTATGGTTGTCTTCCCTTGTTCCCTAAAATAGCTGTTATTCTGTTCTTTTTCAAGGTGCACTGATTTCATATTGTTCAAACACACGTTTTACAATCAATTTGTACAGCTAACACAATAGTGGTCCTGAGGTGACGTACATCCTCAGCTTATGAAGATAACAGGATTAAGAGATTAAAGTAAGACAAGCGTAAGAAATTATAAAAGTATTAATTTGGGGAAATGATAAATGTCCATATTAAAAGGAAATCTTCACAATTTATGTTCAGAGATTGAAGTAAAGACAGGTGTAAGAAATTATAAAAGTATTAATTTTGGGAACTGATATATGTCCATATTAAAATGAAATCTTCACCATTTATGTTCCTCTGCCACAGCTCCAGCCAGTCCCTCCGTTCGGGGTCCCTGACTTCCCACAATACTTCAAGAACTCTTTTTTGGTTTTTTGTTGTTGTTTTATTTTTGAGACAGAATCTCACTCTGTCCCCCAGGCTGAAGTGCAGTGGCACAATCTCAGCTCACTGCAACCTTTGCCCCCCCCCACAGGTTCAAGTGATTCTCCTGCCTCAGCCTCCCGAGTAGCTGGAATTACAGGTGCCTGCCACTGTGCCCAGCTAATTTTTGTATTTTTAGTAGATATGGGGTTTCACCATCTTGGCCAGACTGGTCTTGAACTCCTGACCTTGTGATCCACCCGCCTCGACCTCCCAAAGTGCTGGGATTACAGGCATGAGCCACTGCGCCCAGCAAGAACTCTTAATATAAATGTTGCATGGAAGATGGTTCCAAACACAGTGCAAAGAGGGGAGGAGTTTGTGAGGGGAAATGTGGCAAAGAAGAAAGCCAAGAGATGAGGCTCACCTGGGCCCCTTTTCCTTGGGGTGAGGGTCCAGGAGCCCAGAGCTCTCTCCAGCACACCAGACTTCACCAGCCCCTTCCACCACCTTATCTCCCAGGAGAGCCTCCCCTCTGTACCCCCTTCATGCCCACCAGCTTCTAAGAGCCTTTCATCCTGCTCACCGCTGGCCCTAAGACTCCCTCCACACTCTTCAAGGCAAAGGGTGGTACTCTGGGCTCACAAACCTAAGTGCTGTGGGTTCCTGTCAAGTCACAATGTGTGAAGCCTCACAGATAAACAAATCACATCTACATGGTGCTCATTCCCAAATATTTGGTCAAAGTCTAAAAAACAAAGATTTTGTTTCTGTCTCAAATTGTAAGGCCTGCTATATGTTTTAATTGCTTCTTTTTCATATCTATAATCTGGTACTAAGTAAAACTTTCCAGCTAACAGGACAGCTGTGGACTGTGATATGCACTGGGACCACACAATTCTTCCAAATGTTCACAGTCACTTCTCAGACTGGAACTTGCTTGCCTTCCAGACATTTATAGAGGCAAAGGAACAGAAAGCTACCAGATTTCAGAGCTAGGAGAGATGGGATCCTCCAGCACAATATCCTATCGGTAAGGAAGAAACTGAGGCTTACGGAAGGTCATGCCAGATGACCCAGGTCATGTAGCAAATGACAACAGTCAACACTCTGGTTCCAACTCCCAGCCTGGGGAACATTTCCATGACAGAGTTGATTCCGCCGCACCTCCCAACAAAATAATTTGTTTTAACCTATGTAAGAGCAGTCTAGGCTGGGCACGGTGGCTCACTCTTATAATCCTAGGACTCTCGGAGGCCAAGGCCGACAGATCACTTCAGGTCAGGAGTTCGAGACCAGCCTGAGCAACATGGTGAAACCCCATCTCTACTAAAAATACAAAAATCAGCCGAGCCTGGTGACGGGTACCTATAATCCCAGCTACTTAGGAGGCTGAGACAGGAGAATCACTTAAACCCAGGAGGCAGAGGTTGTAGTGAGCTGAGATCACGCCACTGTACTCCAGCCTGGGCAACAGAGTGAGACTCCATCTCAAAAAGAAGCAACTAGCACTCAGATTTAAATGTTTACTATAATCAGTGACAAAGTATTCTACTTCGTTTGTGGCAAAAAAATTAACATAAACATCATTTTAACCCCTTTTAAGGGTACCGTTCAGTGGCATTAAGTACATTCATATTGTTGTGCAGCCATCACCACCATCCATCTTTTTTATCTTCCTAAACTGTAACCTTTTGTCTTAGCTAGAAGATCAACTTTTTCTTTTAACTAGTTTACTAAATAACTTGTCAAAGGTTTTTCTGTAAAACAGTCATCTGACAGCCTCTGCCCCATCAGCTATACAACCTCTGCCCCATCAGCTAGTAAAGGCACACGCAGTGAAGCCTCCATTCTTTCAATCTAAGGACCTGCCCGCTTGAAGACAGACTGTAAAACACCTTCATGGATGAGTTATGACTTATGATCAAACACCATGAGAGGCAGCCACTGAAAGGGCTGACCATGAAGACACTATGCCGAAATGAGAAACGCCTACAACCATCCTGGCTAACATGGTGAAACCCCGTCTCTACTAAAAATACAAAAAATTAGCCAGGCATGGTGGCACATGCCTGTAATCCCAGCTACTCAGGAGGCTGAGGCAGGAGAATCGCTTGAACCTGGGAGGTGGAAGTTGCAGTGAGCCAAGATCGTGCCATTGCACCCCAGCCTGGGCAATAAGAGCGAAACTCCGTCTCAAAAAAAAAAAAAAAGAAAGAAAAAGAAAAATACCTACTTATTTCCTAGTTGTGAGTGACATCATGTCCCTACTGATGTCCTAGAAGGTTGTGCTTCTCAGCCTCCCTTCCTGCTTCCCTATAGGCTTTGTTCCTGGCCAGCTTTCCTCATCTACCCTTTCTCCCCAGGGCTTCTCAGCCTGACTCCTGGCTCCAAGTCTCATCTGTTTGCTGATGTCTCTCACATACACACCTCTCAAGCCTCTCCCCTAAGCTCCTTATTTACACTATGTCCACTTGGCATCTCCACTCAAATGCCTAATAAGCACTTCAAATCTAACAAGACCAAAAACAGAACTCTTGATTTCCCTACAGTATCTGTTCTTTCCCAGCTATCTCAGTTAATTATACCACTAGCTACCCTGTTTATTCCTCCGGCCGAAAGTTTAGGAAACATCCTACAACAAGCCCACATCTGAAACAGCTGGTTACAACAGTTTTACCTCCAAGTCAGATCCCCAACCTGACCAACCATCATCATCTCCCTGGCTACTCTCCCATCACTGACCATGGGGACAGCAGGAATGCCTCTATTCATTCCTGCCTCATTCCATCCTCGATAAATCTTTCTAAAGTACAAATCACCAATGTCACTACCCTGCTCAAAACACTCCAGTGGGCCGGGGTGCGGTGGCTCACGCCTGTAATCCCAGCACTTTGGGAGGCAGAGGCAGGTGGATCACTTGAGGTCAGGAGTTTGAGACCAGCCCGGCCAACATGGTGAAACCCCATCTCTACTAAAAATACAAAAATTACCTGAGTGTGGTAGTGCCTGTAATCCCAGCTACACGGAAAACTGAGGCACGAGAATAACTTGAACCCAGGAGGCAGAGGTTGCAGTGAGCTGAGAATGCATGACTGCACTCGAGCCTGGCAGCCTAAGTGACAAAGTGAGACTGTCTCTAAAAAAAAAATTAAAAATTAAAAATTAAAAGAAAGCAGGGGCTTAGCCTTCTTGTTCACTGCTGAATCCCCAGAACTTTAACAGTGGCTGACACCTAGGAAGAATTCAATAAGCATCTGCTGACTTGGAAGTTTTTTGGTTTTTTGTTTTATTTTTGAGATAGGGTCTTGCTCTGTCACCCAGGCTGGATGCAGTGGTACAATCGTGGCTCACTGCGGTCTCGACCTCCCAAGTGATCCTCCCATCTCAGCCTCTCACACTGCTGGGACTACAGGCATGAGCCACCACATCTGGCTAATTTATTTTATTTTATTTTTTAATATTTATTTATTTATTTGAGACAGAGTCTCGCTCTGTCACCCAGGCTGGAGTACAGTGGCATGATCTCAGCTCACTGCAACCTCTGTCTCCCAGGTTCAAGCGATTCTCCTGCCTTAGCCTCCCGAGTAGCTGGAATTACAGGTGCTTGCCATTATGCCCGGCTAATTTTTGTATTTTTAGTAGAGATGGGGTTTCATCATGTTAGTCAGGCTGGTCTCGAACTCCTGACCTCAGGTGATCCACCTGCCTCGGCCTCTCAAAGTGCTGGGATTACAGGCGTGAGCCACTGTACCAGGCTTTTTTTATTTTTTGTGAGATGAGGGTCTCACTATGTTGCCCAGGCTGGGACTGATTTGGTTTTTTTTCTTTAAAGTAGATATTAAACATACATCTCAGATGACAAGTGGAATTTATTCCCAAAGTGCAAGGATGGTTTAACAAAAATCAATTAAGGTAATACGCCACATTACTAGAATGAAGGAGAAAAACAATGATCATCCCAACTGATGCAGAAAAAGCATTTAACAAAATTCAAGATGACTTTTTGATTAAAAAACACTCAATGAAATAGGAATAGAAGGCAATATCCTCAACATAATAAAGGGGCATATATGAGAATCTCACAGCTTGACGGTGAAAGACTAAAAGCTTTTCCCCTAAAATCAGGAACAAGACAAGGATGCCCACTTTTGCCACTTCTATTTAATCCAGTACTGAAAAGTTCTAGCCAGAGAAATTAAGCAAGAACCTTCTCACTGCCTCATTTACCCTTTCTCTCCAGGCATCTCAACTGGACAGGAAGTAGTAAAATTATTTCTGTTCCTAGATGACATGATCTCACATGTAGAAAACCCTAAAGATTACACACACACACACAGCTAATAAATGAATTCAACAAAGTTGTAGGATGCAAAATGAATATGCAAAAATCAGTTGCATTTCTATTGTTCACTGACAGTGAACAATCTAAAAAAAATTAGGAAAACATTCCATTTATAATAGCATCAAAAAGAATAAAATACTTAGGAATAAATTTAAGCAAGGGAGACAAAAGACATAAACTGAAACATTGCTGAAACAAATTAAAGATGTAAAATAAATGGAAAGAAATCCCACTTTCCCACTTTCATGGATTGGAAAATGATATTCTTTTTTTTTTTCTTTTTTTTAGACACAGTCTTGCTCTGTCACCCAGGCTGGAGTGCAGTGGCACAATCTCAGTTCACTGCAATCTCCGCCTCCCATGTTCAAGCGATTCTCCTGTATCAGCCTCCTGAGTAACTGGGATTACAGGTGTACGCCACCACACCTGGCTAATTTTTGTATTGTTAGTAGAGACAGGGTTTCACCATGTTGGCCAGGCTGGGAAGACAATATTCTTTAAATGACAACGTTATCCAAAGCTATCTACAAAAGCAATCCATATCAAAATGCGATGCAATCCTTATCAAAATTCTAACAGCTGGCCAGGCACGGTGGCCCATGCCTGTAAACCCAGAACTTTGGGAGGTCAAGTGGGGAGGACTGCTTGAGCCCTGGAGTCCTCAAGACCAGCCTGGGCAACACAGTGAGACTCCATCTCTACAAAAAATTTTTTAATTAGCCAGGCACAGTAGTACATTCCTGTAGTTCCACCTACTTAGCAGGCTGAGGTGGGAGGATCACTTAAGCCTGGGAGCTCAAGGCTGTAGTGAGCAGTGACTGCACCAATGCATTCCACCCTAGGTGACAGAGCAAGTCTCCGTCTCAAAAAAAAAAAGAATATTGTCTTCCAATCCTTGAACGTGGGATTTCTTTCCATTTACTTGTAAAAAAAAAAAAAGCTGGGCACAGTGGCTCACGCCTGTAATCCCATCACTTTGGGAGGCCAAGGCAGGTGGGTCATGAGGTCAAGAGATCGAGACCATCTTGGCCAACATGGTGAAACCCCATCTCTACTAAAAATACAAAAATTAGCTGGGCGTGGTGGCAGGTGCCTGTAATATCAACTACTCAGGAGGCTGATGCAGGAGAATCGCTTGAACCCAGGAGGTGGAGGTTGCAGTGAGCCAAGATCACGCCACTGCACTCCAGCCTGACAACAGAGTGAGACTCTGTCTCAAAAAACAAACAACACACACAAAAAAAGAAATTCTCCCCATTACTTTGTCCAAAGAAAAAAGGGGGAACCCTGAATAGCCAAAACAATCTTGAAAAACAAGAACTAAGTTGGAGGACTCACACTTCCTGATTTCAAAACTTACTATAAAGCTACAGTAAGCAAAACAATGTGGTACTGGCATAAGGTCAGACATATAAAACAAAAGAGAGCCCAGATCTTCTGTAGTTCATCAGTATGATACCTGGGTGTTTCACACACATGTGAGATGAGTCATTCTCGAACCTTGTTATGATGTCAGCACTACCCATCTAACCTGAAAAAAAGAAAAAGAAGAAGAAGAAAAAAGAACCCAAAAATAAACTCTCACAAATATGATCAACTGATTTTTGACAAAGGTGCCACGACCAGTCACTGGGGAAAGGACAGTCTCTTCAACAAATGCTACTGGGAAAACTGGATAGTTACATGTAAAAGTGAAGTTGGACTCTCATACACAAAAATCAACTCAAAATAGATCAAATAAATGAAAGAAGAGCTAAAACTATAAAGCCCTTAGAAGAAAATGTAAGAAAAAGATCTTCATGATGCCGAATTTAGCAAGGATTGAAAAGTATAGGCAACAAAAGAAAAAAATTGATAAACTGGAATTCATAAAAATTAAAAACTTTTGGCCGGGTGTGGTGGCTCACACCTTAATCCCAGCACTTTGGGAAGCCAAGGCAAGCGGACTGCTTGAGCTCAGAAGTTTGAGACCAGCCTGGACAACATGGCAAGACCCTATATCTTCAAAAAAATATATACAAAAAAATTTAGCCAGGCGTGGTGGTGTGCACCTGTAGTTTCAGCTACTTGAGAGGCTGAGGTGGGAGCACTGCTTGAGTCCAGGAAGTGGAGGCTGCAATGAGCCAACACTGTAGCACTGCACTCCACTCTGGGTGACTGAGGGAGACTTAAAAAAGAAAAAAAAAAAAGTTAAAAATTGTGCAAATCACACAATAAAGAGAGTGAAATGCTAACCAACAGAATGGGAGAAACTATTCGCAAATCATATATCTAACAAGGCTTTAATATCCAGAATTTGTAAAGAATTCCTACAACTCAACAATAACAACAAAATAACAATTAACAACTCAAAGTGAGAAAAGGACTTGAAAAAACATTTCTCTAAAGAAGACATACAGGCTCAGTGGGGTGGCTCATGCCTGTAATCCCACCACTTTGGAAGTCTGAGGTGGATGGGTCACTTGAGCTCAGGAGTTCAAGGCCAGCCTAGGCAACATGGTGAAACCTCATCTCTACAAAAAATATGAATATTAGCCAGGCATGGGGGCACATGCCTGTAGTCCCAGCTACTCGGAAGACTGAGGTGGGAGGATCACTTGGGACCAGAGGCTTGAGGCTGCAGTCAACTGTGATTGTGCCACTGCAGTCTGGGCAACAGAGCAAGAAGACCCTGTCTCAAAAAAAAAGAAAAAAAAACCCAAACAACAACAAAAAAGAAGATATACAAATGGCCAATCAACAAATGAAAAATTGCTCAACATCAATATTCCTTAGAAAATACAAATCGAAATCACAATGAGATACCAATTCCCACCCACTGGCCCTAGGGTACATGTGCACAACATGCAGGTTTGTTACATATGTATACATGTGCCATGTTGGTGTGCTGCACCCGTTAACTCGTCATTTACATTAGGTTTATCTCCTAATGCTATCCCTTCCCCCTCCAGCCCCCCCCATCCCCCGGCAGGCCCTGGTGTGTGATGTTCCCCTGTGTCCATGTGTTCTCATTGTTCAATTCCCACCTATAAGTGAGAACATGCGGTGTTTGGTTTTCTGTCCTTGCGATAGTTTGCTCAGAATGATGGTTTCCAGCTTCATCCATGTCTCTACAACAGACATGAACTCATCCTTTTCTATGGCTGCATAGTATTCCATGGTGTATATGTGCCACACTTTCTTAATCCAGTTTATCATTGATGGACATTTGGATTGGTTCCAAGTCTTTGCTATTGTCAATAGTGCCGCAATAAACATACGTGTCTTTATAGCAGCATGATTTATAATCCTTTGGGTATATGCCCAGTAATGGGATGGCTGGGTCAAATGGTATTTCTAGTTCTAGATCCTTGAGGAATCGCCACACTGTCTTCCACAATGGTTGAACTAGTTTACAGTCCCACCAACAGTGTAAAAGTGTTCCTATTTCTCCACATCCTCTCCAGCACCTGTTGTTTCCTGACTTTTTAGTGATCCTCATTCTAACTGGTGTGAGGGCATCTCATTGTGGTTTTGATTTGCATTTCTCTGATGGCCAGTGACGATGAGCATTTTTTCATGTGTCTGTTGGCTGCATAAATGTCTTCTTTTGAGAAGTGTCTGTTCATCTCCTTCACCCACTTTTTGATGGGGTTGTTTGATTTTTTCTTGTAAATTTGTTTAAGTTCTTTGTAGATTCTGGATATTAGCCCTTTGTCAGATGGGTAGATTGTAAAAACTTTCTCCCATTCTGTAGGTTGCCTGTTCAGTCTGATGGTAGTTTCTTTTGCTGTGTAGAAGCTCTTTAGTTTAATTAGATCCCATTTGTCAATTTTGGCTTTTGTTGCCATTGCTTTTGGTGTTTTAGTCATGAAGTCCTTGCCCAAGCCTATGGCCTGAATGGTATTGCCTAGGTTTTCTTCTAGGGTTTTTATGGTTTTAGGTCTAACATTTAAGTCTTTAATCCATCTTGAATTGATTTTTGTATAAGGTGTAAGAAAGGGATCCAGTTTCAGCTTTCTACATATGGCTCCTGGATCAATAGTTTCTATGTAGAATAATGAAAACATTCTGGAAATGGATAGTGATGATGGTTGCATAACAATGTGAATACATTTAATGTCACTAAACAGTACACTTAAAAATGTTAAAATGGGCCAGGCGCGTTGGCTGACACCTGCAATCCCAGCACTTTGGGAGGCCAAGGCGGGCAGATCACTTGAGGTCAGGAGTTCAAGACCAGCCTGGTCAACATGGTGAAACCCCATCTCTACAAAAAATACAAAAATTAGCCAGGTATGGTGGCCCATGCCTGTAGTCCCAGCTACTTGGTAAGCTGAGACAGAAGAATCGCTTGAACCCGGGAGGCAAAGGTTGCGGTGAGCAGAGACCGTGCCATTGCATTCCAGCCTGAGTGACAAGAAGATTCCGTCTCAAAAAAAATCACCAAATAATTTTTGTTTGTTTGTTTTGAGAGTCTTGTTCAGTCACCCAGGCTGGAGTGCTGTGACACGATCCTGGCTCACTGCAATCTTCACCTCTGGGTCCAAACAATTCTTCCTCAGCTTCCCAAGTAGCTGGAATTACAGGTGCGCAGCACCATGCCCCTGCTAATTTTTGTATTTTTAGTACAGGCAAGGTTTCACCATGTTGGCCAAGCTGGTCTTGAACTTCTGACCTCAAGTGATCCACCCACCTTGGCCTCCCAAAGTGCTGGGATTACAGGCATGAGCCACTGCACCCAGCCACCAAATAATTTTAAAAGTATAATGAGCAGAGGCTTGCCTGCCACCATGTAAGACATGCCTTTGCTCCTCTTTCACCTTCTGCCATGATTGTGAGGCCTCCTCAGCCATGTGGAACTTATATTCATTGCTCAACAAGGAAGAGACCTGCAAGGCTATTACCCTGGGCAGCTGGCAAGACTCCATTTTGATCATAGTGCAAAGAGAGCTCCCAGATTGGAACCAGAAATTAGCCACAGTTTCACTGAATCCTTGACCTCTTAGTTCACTGCCAGAGCTCTACTATTGTGAAGAGAGAAGCGGTTTTGAAAGAAATGCTTTTAAATTAAAATAACCAAGGCATTTGAACAAAATAACATTTGGCATTCTTAGGTGACTCTTTTAGACTAAGGTAATGGTAGCAAAACTACTTTTAAGTGTGTATACAGATGGCTGTAATCCTAAAGTATTTACATGCTGCAAATTATTTTCAGATTAAGTTGGTTAGCTTACAATAGGGGATCAAGATCTAGCCTTAAGAGAACTTGTTTTTTACCCCATTACCAGTCTTATTGCTGATGCTGGCAAACCATCATACATTTAGGCCAATGGTTATATGTAGGATCAGGTAAGAAGATTACTGCATCTGCTCAGTAAGTGCATCACCGTTGGGAAAAATAAAAAAGAACCTAGGGGACGTAGTCAATGAGGAAGAAGACTGGCACTAGAGACCCTAAAGGGGCTTGGGATGGAGAAACCCAGGTATAGCATAGGGCTGTAGTGAGATGTGGGACTGGTAAAAAGGATTAAGTGAACGTCTGTACACAGGAGTTAACACCCTTATCTGGGCAAGAAGAAAGCCTGACAACTAGGCATCAGCTCCTCAGGCAGAAAGCTAAAGGGTCTTCTCTAAGGACAGGAAAGGATCCCAAAGAAAAGAACCTTGGCGGGGCGCAGTGGCTCACACTTGTAATCCCAACACTTTGGGAGGCCGAGGCAGGCAGATCACCGGAGGTCAGGAGTTCAAGACCAGCCTGGCCAACATGGTGAAATCTCGTCTACTAAAAGTACAAAAATTAGCCAGGCGTGGTGGCAGGTGCCTGTAATCCCAGCTACTTGGGAGGCTGAGGCAGGAGAATCACTTGAACCCAGCGGGGCGAAGGTTGCAGTGAGCCGAGATCGCACCACTGCACTCCAGCCTGGGTGACAAGAGCAAGACTCTGTCTCAAAAAAAAAAAAATCTTACCAGTTCCCCAGCATACTAGTTGGCTCCCTCCTCATTTACCCCAAAGTAACACCTATCAATTAATAAACTTCTCCCCCCACAAAAAAAGTATAATGAGGATTAAAGGATATAGATGAAACAAGAGTGTCCCCAAGTTAATAACTAAGCGACAGACGTAACTGAGTGATAGGTACACAAGGGCTTATTGCTTTCTATTTGGATGTATATTTGAGTTTTACTACAATAAATATTAAAAAACAAACAAGTCTTCAAAATGTGCAAAGCTTTTCAAGAATTTATCCCCTTACAAATTTTGCCAAAAATGAGTACAGAGGAGGAGGCAGGGAAAGGCAAGGCTCAGAGGGATTCAACAGTATAAAAAATAAAAGATAATAAGAATGAGAACAAAGATTTGGCTATAAGAATATGATCATAGTAATATTTAGAACAGGACAGAAATGTGTTATGTATTTTATTGTAAAACCTAGACAAAGAGCAGAAACCATTAAAAACAATCTAGAAGATTAAAACACTAAGTGCAAGCTGGAAGACCCTGGATACAAACCTGACTCTGAGCTTCCTAGTGGCCAAGGCAGAGAGAGGAAAACATCAACATAGTTCCAGTATACTTAGAAGTATACTACAGGCGCATGCCACCACACCTGGCTAACTTTTGTATTTATAGTGGAGACGGGGTTTAACACATGTTGGTCAGGCTGGTCTCGAACTCCTGACCTCAGGTGATCCTCCCGCCTCGGCCTCCCAAAGTGCTGAGATTACAGGCATGAGCCACTGCGCCTGGCCAACACCTTGTATATTTTATGCTTTCTGAAAATGCTAAATATCAAATAAACCACTGGTTCCCAAATGTTTTGATCATGAATGCCCAACAACAAAAATTCAAGTATATGCTCCCAATACATGTACACTTACATATAAATTATATATATGTACTACAGTGATAATACAGTGTACATTATAAAGTACATAATAAAAATTATTATGGTGGTTCATGCCTGTAATCCCAGCACTTTGGAAGGTTAAGGTGGGTGGATCACTTGAGGCCAGGAGTTTGAGACCAGCCTAACCAATATGGTGAAACCCCATCTCTACTAAAAATACAAAAATTAGCCAGGCGTGGTGGTGCACACCTGTAATCCCAGCTACTCGGGAGGCTGAGGCAGGAGACCAAGATTGCAGTAAACCAAGATAGCATCAATGCACTCCAGCCTGGGCAACAGATTGAGACTCCATCTCAAAAATAATAATAATAATTAAATGAGGCTGAAATAAACAGGAAAATTAGTTTTATTTTTTTCCTGAGATCCACGTGCATCTTTATGCTTACACACCAACTTTGGACCCCACTGCAAAGCTTCCTTATGATTTAGCATCCCTGCAACCATTCTAAGTTAGTGCCCTTGACTGCTTAAGCAGAAACTGTCAAATGGCAGTGGTCAAATTGCTGTTACCTTCTTGCTGAGTTCCACCATCCCCACACTCGAGTCAGTGAAGCTGGCTTCCTCCCACCACCCCTACCACCTTCTTCCACTACCCTTACTTGCCAATGAGCAACAGAAAAGACTGTGGGCTGGGTGCAGTGGCTCACGCCTGTAATCCCAGCACTTTGGGAGGCCAAGGCGGGCAGATCACCTGAGATCGGGAGTCTGAGACCAGTCTGACCAACATGGAGAAACCTCGCCTCTACTAAAAATACAAAATTAGCCGGGTGTGGTAGTGCATGCCTGTAATCCCAGCTACTCAGGAGGCTGAGGCAGGAGAATCGTTTGAACCTGGGAGGCGGAGGTTGCCGTGAGCTAAGATCACGCCATTGCACTCCAGCCTGGGAAAGAAGAGCAAAACTCCATCTCAAAAACAACAACAACAACAAAAAAACCAGACTGTGGAAGCCAGCAGGTACAAGAACAGCATAAAAGGATGGACTCTTTTGTCAGCCAAATCTCAGTTTGCAAACACACTCCGTCTCAAATTCACTAGGTGACCCAGGGCCAGTCAAATAACTTTTCTAAAACTCTCCGTAAAGGTGGTGATAACAGTGTTATCTCATCTGGTTATTATGAAAACTAAGTGAGATAAGCTAATATTACAGTACCTAGGACACTGCCTAAACGGCACAAGCGCTCGATATCACCCAGAATTATTACTTCGAGTGGCAAAAGACGACACCTGAACCTTCTTTCTTTAGCCAACTCAGTAAGGTAGCAAGTTCTAACGGAAGGAGCTCAGGTGGCAGAGGTGTAGCAGACCTGGTTTGAAGGATGATCCACCCTTGACAAGCTGGGTGACCTTGTAAGAACCCAGCTTCTCTATGAGGAGTCCTCTCATCTGTTCAACGGGGGTGATGACACAAACTGTATATGAAGTACCTGTCAGAGCCGGTAAAACACTGGCAACCACCAATGGTGAGAGTAAGCAAACAGCACATGAACCTGTCATTCCAGGATCCCTGAGGCACATTCACATGCATGGCTAGATTCTGAGAGAGAAAACATCCCTAAAGTCTACCACCAAATGTTAATATACATACATGCAGTGAAGCCCACAGGCACGGTTCCTTTCCCAACTGGGTAGTTTATTTGTTCATATACGACCTCAGGCAAATCACAATCTTTATGCCTCCATTTTCTTTCCTTTTTTAGTTTATTTAATTCCTGAATCGCATATGCCTCCATTTTTCTAGTCATAAAATTGGAGTAAACTTTTTACCCACCTAATGACAGTGACTGAGGGAACGGGGGAAGGGCCCCAAACCAGTGATTATAAAGTCCATGGAGATCTCTAGAAAGGGGCTGTTTTTGCCGCAATAGCAAAAGAAAAGAGAGAGCGTTCAAGCCAGGCGCAGTGGCTCACGTCTGTAATCCCAGCACTTTGGGAGGCCGAAGCGGGAGGATCATGAGGTCAGGAGATAGAGACCATCCTGGCTAACACGGTGAAACCCCGTCTCTACTAAAAATACAAAAAAGTAGCCGGGCATGGTGGTGGGCGCCTGTAGTCCCAGCTACTCGGGAGGCTGAGGCAGGAGAATCGCTTGAACCCGTCAGGCGAAGGGTGCAGTGAGCCGAGACGGCGCCACTGCACTCCAGCCTGGGCGACAGAGCAAGACTCCATCTCAAAAAAAAAAAAAAAAAAGAAAGAAAGAAAAGAGAGAGCATTCAAACATCAGATCAGTTCATAATAAATTTAAAAAGCCTAATTCTTTCCATTTCAATTTATGACCAAAAGAATAAATATGGAAATATATTTATACAGTGTTAAATATATTTATATAGTGTTTTTTACATCATGTGCTCAATGGGAATACTGCAAATGTGTAAAACACCTAAAATGTAAACTATATGAACACACATTTTAAAAGATATAGGTCTTGGCCGGGCACGGTGGCTCACGCCTGTAATACCAACACATTGGGAGGCCATGGCTTGTATAACGCTTGAGCCCAGGAGTTAAAGACCAGCCTGGGCAACACAGCAAGACCCCCATCTCTACAAAAAATACAAAAATTAGCCGGGCGTGGTGGCACACACCTGTTGTCCCAGCTACTGGGGAGGCTGAGGTGGGAGGATCACCTGAGCGCAGGAAATCAAGGCTGCAGTGAGCCGAGATCGCGCCACTGCACTCCACTCTGGGAGACACAGTGGGACCCTGTCTCCAAACAAACAAACAAAAAACAAGTCTTTGGGCATCACTGAGGAACATCTAAAATGGATACAGCACTAACTAGACACTCTCGACCCTGACTCCCTAATAAAAGCGTCAGTCTTTTGCTCAATATCCTGACCTGACAGCAAACCAATAAAGACACCGCATAACGAAACTCCACGAATTTTTGGCCAAATAAAAGAAACGCAAAGCTAACAACATTAAACCTTTTCTATGGCCGCTTCACAATAAGTATTACAAAATCCCCAGAAAGAGTTTATTCACCTAGCTCCGACTGTCGCCATACAAGGTGGAGCAGTGAGTGACCCGAACCAGGGGCTGACTCCTGCCAGAGCCCCCACAGCGACTCACTGCCCCCCCACCCCCTCCGCATTCCCATCTGCACAACTTTCTGGGATTCAAACAGTCCGGATCCAGGGCTCCCTGCAACTAACGCTATCGTGACATTATAAGCCGGTTTAATACTGAGGTCATAAACTCACTCAGAAGTAAACAGAAGCAACATTAGTGAGCAAAGTTGAGGTTTAAGCAATATGGAAAACTAGAAACAAGCAAAACCAGCAAAGCAGCTAGCGTTGTCTCTCAATAAGATCTTCCAAAAGAGGCAAAGTGGAGAACATGCTCTCCCCCTCACTCCGGGAAACCCAGACAGCACCAAAGCAGGTTCTACAACAGCTGCCCGGAGCAACTAGGCCAGGGGATGCGACGGCGCGCATCTCCCCCCGTCACACCAGAGGCCCGCGGAGATCTGGTGGGGACGCGGAGCTCCAGGGGCCGGCCGGTGCAGGGGCGCGGCCGGGTTGGGGGTGGGGACGCGGCGGCCCTGCCTCCTTACCGGCCTGCGGTCTCCAGGGCCGGCCCGCACGGCTGCTGGACAGCGCCATGCCCACGCACCCCCGCCCCTAGCGGCCCCCATTCCGGAACTCCCAGCTCCGCGCGGCTGGGGTCGAGCTGGGGCCCGCGGGCAGGCGCCCTGGGCACCCGCGTGACGGTACCTGTGGTGGCAGCAGCTCCCGAGCTGCGGCGGCGGCGGCGGCGGCGACGGGGTAGGCAGGGGGGCGGAGCGCTGCGTGCGCGCTCTCGGCCCGCAGTCCGGTGCGTGGCGCCCGCCCTCTCCCTCCTGGCCGCCGGGCGCCCGCCCCTTCACCTCTCACCTCCTACCTTTACCCTCCTGCCCCGCCGCCCTCCGCACGTGCTCCCAGCGGCGTGCGCATGCGTAGTCGAACCCCATTCGCGGCTCCCGTTCGCCCTCTGGTGGACACCGGAGGGAAGTATGGACGGCCGGGCCGGGCCGGGCGGAGCGTGAAGCCGGGTTAGGGCCCGCCGGGTTAGGGCCCACCGGCCCTCATCGGTCATCAAGAACTTGCAGAAAGCCGGGCATGGTGGCTCACGGTTGTAATCCCAACACTGTGGGAGTCCAAGGCGCGAAGATCGCTTGAGCCGAGGAGTTACAGACCAACTTGGGCAACGTAGGAGACCTCCGTCTCCACAAGTAAAATTAATTAGCCGGCTGTGGTGGCGCGCACCTGTGGTCACAGCTACTCAGGAGGCTGAGGTAGGAGGATCACCTGAGCCCGGGAGGTCGAGGCTACAGTGAGACAAAAAACAAAAACAAAAAACCCACCCTGCACAAGATGCTCATGTTCCCTGTTTTATAACGGCAAAAAATTAGAAGCAGCCGGGCCGAGATACACTGCAAATGCAGATGAAAAGAATAAATAATGTCCATAAAACTAGTTTCCCTATAGACATCTAAAAGCATAAGTTGGCATTTAACCATTTTCCACAGGGAACAGGTATTTGTTATAATAGCAACAGCTATGTTCACTGTTTACTAGGTGTCAGGTGCGGAGCTGGTATTGTACGTGTCCTCGCATTTGGCCCTCCTGAAAACCCGAGGTAGGCCTTGTTACAGGGCCTCACAGAAGGGAAAGGGGAGGCTGCCTCCCCCCGAGGGAAACACAGGTCCCCACCTGCCCAGCTCTGGCCCAACCAGAGATGCTGCCCGGACCACTCTGGGGGGACTTTGATCATGCTACTGCATGCCCTTGCTGTACCCAGGTCTTGTGTCAGAGGTAAGCCTCCCCTCAACCCCTCCCTACTGCCCTGGACACCCGCACCCACCCCAGGGCTACCTGGATAAGGCAGGCCCTGTACCTGCCCTCAAAGGCACCAGCAAACTTCTCTAGGAGTTCCAGAAAGTGCAGATCTAGTCACCATTGCAAGGCAGAAATCAGAGGTGGCCCTTCTGACCGCACCAGCCCCCTGACCCACTACACATTCTTCAAATACCTCCTCCTAAAACCCAGTTCCCACCGGACTCTGGCCTCCCTCCTTGCCCACCACACTATTGTCACAATGAAAGTAACAATGGGGACAGTGGGCCTTGGCCCAAAGTGACTTTCAGGGTTATGCCATCTTCAGCATTGTCTTTTGGCTTAATATGGGAATTTTTATCCTATAAAGAAAGTATTTGCTGGGCGCGGTGGCTCACGCCTGTAATCCCAGCACTTTGGGAGGCCAACGTGGGCAGATCATGAGGTCAGGAGATCGAAACCATCCTGGCTAACACGGTGAAACCCCGTCTCTACTAAAAATACAAAAAAAAAAAAATTAGCCGGGCGTGGTGGCAGGCGCCTGTAGTCCCAGTTACTCTGGAGGCTGAAGCAGGAGAATGGCATGAACCCGGGAGGCAGAGCTTGCAGTGAGCCGAGATCATGCCACTGCACTCCAGCCTGGGCGACAGAGCGAGACTCCGTCTCAAAAAAAAAAAAAAAAAAAGAATTTTTTAGGTTATTTTTATTTTTACATTTGAGGTCTCACTCCTTTACCCAGGCTGGAGTGCAGTCGTGTGGTCATAGCTCACTGCAGCCTCGACCTCCTGGGCTCAAGTGATCCTCCCAAGAAGCTGGGACTACAGATGAGTGCCACCATACCATTTTTGTTTTTGTTATTTTTATCAAGATGGGATCTTTTGCTGTGTTGCCCAGGCTGGTCTCAAACTCCTGGGCTCAAGCAGCCTTCCCATGTTGGCCTCCCAAACTGCTAGGATTACAGGCGTGAGCCACTGTGCCCATCCTGTTTGTTGTATTAAATGAGAGAGAAGCAACAATAGAGAGCATTCAGGGGAACTTACCTACACCCCTTACCTATCCTGACATCACTCTCTCCAGGTCTGATCCCTTGAAATACCATCATTTGTCCCCTCAGAAACCTTGGGCATGAAGGAGTCCTCCTGAGCCCTAGGCCCACTGTACCAAAGTCTTCTCTCCAGAGAGGGTCGGGAGCCTGTCTTCTAACCACCTCCATGGCAGGACTTACCCAGACTGCCTTGGGAGCTGCTGTCACTCTCCTCACTCACCACCTCTTCCCACCCAACCACTCCATCAAAGCTGTGTTTGCAGAGGACTGACCTTCAGCGAAGTCTGGACACTCTCCCACAAAAAATAAGAGGCTCCAAAACTGACAAGCACCTAGCTAAGTACCTTTGTGCCTTGAAGCATGGCAAACAATCCTCCACTGCCCTAAGAGGACCCACTGAGAACCCTGTGGAGCCTCTGAGGAAGCTGGGGCTTATGGAGCCCTGGTAAATCTGCTACAGAATGTCCCCCATGGAGTATAATGAAGTGGACACGATTTTAGGGCTTCTCCCACAACATTTTTTTTTTTTTTTTGAGACACAGTCTCACTCTGCTGTCCAGGCTGGAGTGCAGTGGTGAGGTGTTGGCTCACGGCAACCTCCCCTCCCAGGTTCAAGTGATTCTCCCACCTCAGCCTCCTGAGTAGCTGGGATTATAGGTGTGCGCCACCATGCCTGGCTAATTTTTTTTGCATTTTTAGTAGAGACAGAGTTTCGCTATGTTGGCCAGGCTGTCTCAAACTCCTGATCTCAGGTGGGATCCACCCACCTCGACCTTTCAAAGTGCTGGGATTACGGGCGTGAGCCACCTCGCCTGGCCCTTTTTTTTTTTTTTTTTTTTTTTTGAGACCAAGTCTCTGCCACCCAGGCTGGAGCACAGTGGCACAATCTTGGCTCACTGCAACCTCCACCTCTCAGGTTCCAGCGATTCCCGTTCCTCAACCTCTTGAGTAGCTGGGACTACAGGCTTGCGCCATCGCGCCAGGTTTTTGTATTTTTAGTAGAGACTAGGTTTTGCCATGTTGCCCAGGCTGGTCTCGAACTCCTGGGCCCAATCGATCCATCCGCTGTAATCCCGGGATTACAGGCATGACCCACCATGCTCAGCCTCCTACAACATTTAATATGAAAACATAACAGAAAAGTTGAAAGAACCATACAGTGAACACTCATATACCCTAGATTCTACAACTATTAATGTTTTGCTTAGTATCTCATGTCTATCTAAAAAAAATCTATCCTTTTATCCATCTATCTGTAATTGCCCAAGGGTTCTTCTTGCCCACTGCACAGACAAAATCAATTCACTGAGGCCTTGGCATTGCAGTAAAGAGTTTCACTGACGCAAGGCTGGCGATGCACAAGGCCACGCAGAAGATGGAGCTATTACTCAAATCAGTCTCCCCAAAGGCTTAGAGGTCAGGGTTTTTCAAGGATAGTTTGGTAGGCAGGGTGCTAGGGAATGGGAAATGTTGATTGGTTGGGGATGCAATCATAGGGGGGATCCTCAAGCGCTGAGTCAGCCTCTGGGTGGAGTCAGCAGAAATGCAAAAGTCTGAAAAGAAACACCTCAAGGCCGGGCGCGGTGGCTCACGCCTGTAATCCCAGCACTTTGGGAGGCTGAGGCAGGTGGATCATGAGATCAGGAGATCCAGACCATCCTGGCTAACACGGTGAAACCCTGTCTCTACTAAATATACAAAAAATTAGCCAGGTGTGGTGGCGGGCGCCTGTAGTCCCAGCTACTCTGGGGGCTGAGGCAGGAGAATAGCATGAACCCAGGAGGCGGAGCTTGCAGTGAGCTGAGATCATGCCACTGCACTCTAGCCTGGGCAACAGAACGAGACTCTGTCTCAAAAAAAAAAAAAAGAAAGAAAGAAAGAAAAGAAACATCTCAAAAGGCAAAAAGGCAAGTCTTAGGTTCTACAATAATGATGTTATCTATAGGAGTAACTGAGGAAGTTACAAATCTTATGACTTCCAGAGCAATGACTGGTTATCATTTAACTACAGCTACACCTTAGCAGAATTCAGGCCCCTCCTATAAAAATCCTAGCCTTGTGGCTTTTCATTAGTTTTACAAAGGCGGTTTAGTTTTGGAAAGGGCTAATGTCATCCTTGCTTTAAGGTTGAACTATAAATTCCTCCCAAAGTTACTTTCGCCTATCCCCAGGTTGGAGGTTAGAAGCAAGATAGAGCTGGGCACGGTGATTCACTCCTGTAATCCCAGCATTTTGGGAGGCCGAGGCAGGCGGATCACCTGAGCAGGAGTTCGAGACCAGCCTGACCAACATGGAGAAACCCTGTCTCTACTAAAAATACAAAATTAGCCAGGTGTGGTGGCACATGCCTGTAATCCCAGCTACTCAGGAGGCTGAGGCAGGAGAATAGCTTGAACCCAGGAGGCAGAAGTTGCGGTGAGCCGAGATCGTGCCATTGTACTCCAGCCTGGGCAACAAGAGCAAAACGCTGAGAGAAAAAAAAAAAGAAAAAGAAAAGGAAGCAACATGGAGTCAACCATGTCGGGTTTTTCTTACTGCCATAATTTTGCAAAGGTGATTTCATATCAATCCTTTATTTTAAGAGACAGGGTTTTGCTCTATGGTCCAGGCTGGAATGCAGTGGCACAATCACAGCTCACTGCAGCCTTGACCTCCTGGGCTCAAGCAAGCTTCCCAAGTAGCTGGGACCACAGGTGGGTATGTCCACTCCCCGCTAAATTTTAGAGTTTTTTAAATAGAGATGAGGGTCTCTCTGTTGCCCAGGCTGGTCTTGAACTCTTGGCCTCAGGCAACTCTCCCATCTTGGCCTCCAAAAGTGCTAAGATTATAGGTGTGAGCCACCATACTCAGCCCCTATCTTATTTCTGATGCACTTCCAGTTAAGCTGCAGAAACCTGATTTTAGTTTTTATATATAGTAAATCAAATGGAACAGTTCCATTTAGCCCTAACTAGGTAGAGCTCAACTTTACTTCAGATTGTTCCCCATAAGAAAGGTGAATTCAGGCTGGGCACGATGGCTCATGCCTGTAATCCCAGCACTTTGGGAGGCCAAGGCAGGCGGATCACGAGGTCAGGAGATTGAGACCATACGGGCTAACATGGTGAAACCCCGTCTCTACTAAAAAAAATACAAAAAATTAGCCAGGCGTGGTGGTGGGCGCCTGTAGTCCCAGCTACTGGGGAGGCTCAGGCAGAAGAATGGCGTGAACCTGGGAGGCAGAGCTTGCAGTGAGCCGAGATTGCGCCACTGCACTCCAGCCTGGGAGAAAGAGCAAGACTCCATCTTGAAAAAAAAAAAGAAAGAAAGGTGAATTTGAATTCAGGCCAGCCACGGTGGCTCACGCCTGTAATCCCAGCACTTTGGGAGGCCAAGGCGGGCGGATCACTTAAGGTCAGGAGCTCGAGACCAGCCTCCCAACATGGTGAAACCCCATCTCTACTAAAAATACATAAATGAGCCGGGCGTGGTGATGCATGCCTGTAATTCCAGCTACTTGGGAGGCTGAGGGATGAGAATCTCTTGAACCTGGGAGACAGAGATTGCAATGATCTGAGATCACGACACTGCACTGCAGCCTGGGCAACAGAGTGAGACTGTTGTTGTAACCGAGTGAGTTATAGAGAAACACCACACTTTGAGATGAATTGAGGAGTCCTTTATTAGCTGGCGACCGAGAGACAGCTAGCACTCAAAATTCTCTCAGCCCCAAAGAAGGGTCTAGATTTTCTTTTATACTTTGGTTTGGCAAGGGGAAGGGAAATCGAGCTGAAGCAATCTCACAGAAGTAAAAACAGGCAAAAAAGTTAAAAAGACAAATGGTTACAGGAAAACAGTTCCAGATGCAGGGGCTTTAAATTCATCACAAGGTGATAGGTGCGGGGGCTCTGGGTGCTATCTACAGGACACAAACGCGGGGGCTTAGGATACTATCACCTGAGCGAATTTCTGGGAATTGTGGACAGAGCTTGCCACAGTACCTTATCAGTTAATTGCACTCTTTGATGTGCTGGGAGTCAGCTTGCACAAGTTTAAGTCCTTGAGGAAGGGGGTGGGTAAGGAGCCCTTGATGTCTTGCAAATGAAGGAGCCAAATGGAGTCTGTCCGGCTTTCTCAGCTAAGGAAGAGTCTATTCATATTAAAACAAGGTAAGGTATCACACTGTCTCAAAAAAAAAAAAAAAAGGAAAGGTAAATTCAAAAACTTTAAAAACTAAATGTAGCATGGAAATCAAGAAATGATAACAATTTCTAATACTTGAGCTTCTACCCTGGGCCAATTCTCAAACCTGATCTCAATTAATCCTCAGAACAATCTTGAAATATAGAGGCTGAGTTTATTTTACAAATGTAGAAAATTTCTCTGCAGAGGGGAGATGATGTGTCCAAGGTCACTCTGAGAACTGAACAGAGGGCCGCCTTCTGGGACCCAAGACTCCAGGTTCCAGCCCACTGCCCAGCTGCCTCACCCTGTCATGAGCACAATAAAGGGAGTTTCATGATTATGTGGATGTGTCTTTGCAATCACTCACACTGAGGATCATGCTTATCATGAATTAGCCATTAGTGATAGCAGCTGGCAACATCTTAAAGTGGAAAGAGCTGCTTCAGGGCCAGACTCCTTTTATTCAAATCCTGGCTCTGACACAAGCAGTACCTCTGTGGCTGGGAGAATTAACTTCACCTCAGGGAACCTCGAATTAGGAGTCAGGTTCCAAGATGCAAACAACACCAACAGCTGTGGGTTTTGAAAACAATAAAATTGGAGGGTGAACACATGTAAAATGCCTACATTGAAATAAATGGTATCTTTTTTTTTTTTTTTTCTTTTGAGACGGAGTCTCGCTCCATCGCTCAGGCTGGAGTGCAGTGGCGTAATCTCGGCTCACTGCAAGCTCCGCCTCCTGGGTTCACGCCATTCTCCTGCCTCAGCCTCCCGAGTAGCTGGGACTACAGGCGCCCACCACCATGCCCGGCTAATTTTTTGTATTTTTAGTAGAGACGGGTTTTCACCATGTTAGCCAGGATGGTCTCGATCTCCCCTGACCTCGTGATCCGCCCGCCTTGGCCTCCCAAAGTGCTGGGATTACAGGCGTGAGCCACCGCGCCCAGCTTTTTTTTTTTTTTTTTTTTTTTTGAGATAGAGTCTGGCTCTGTCGCCCAGGCTGGAGTGCAGTGGCACGATCTCAGCTCATTGCAACCTCCACCTCCTGGATTCAAGTAATTCTCCTGCCTCAGCCTCCTGAGTAGCTGGGACTGCAGGCACGCGCCATCACACCCAGCTAATTTTTGTATTTTTAGTAGAGACAGGGTTTCACCATGTTGGCCAGGATGGATGGTCTCAATCTC
Organism: Pongo pygmaeus; assembly: GCF_028885625.2. Taxonomy (NCBI): domain Eukaryota; kingdom Metazoa; phylum Chordata; class Mammalia; order Primates; family Hominidae; genus Pongo; species Pongo pygmaeus. The sequence goes on along the minus strand of NC_085930.1, from coordinate 106,156,064 downwards.
CTCGTGATCCGCCCGCCTTTGCAAAATGCTTTGCAAAATCCCAGCTTTGCAAAATGCTGGGATTACAGGCATGAGCCACCGCGCCTGGCCCCAATGGTAGCTTCAATAACCATGATACAATCATTTAAAAATATTTAAAATGTCAAAGTTGAATGAATACATTTATTCAATGTCTTTATTACCTATCAAATTCCTACCATGTGCAGAGACCAGGAATACAATAAGTTAATTTCCTGTACTAAAGAAGTTAACTGTCTTAGTGTTGAACCTTTAAACAAAACCTTATAGGCAATATAAGGGTTATTACAGAGGTCATAATAGCCCATAATAATAACCAATTATTGATTGGTGGGTTCTTGCCAGAAGCAGGTTTTACGATATATTTATCTCAAATAATCCTTGTGATGACCTTTAGAGGCAGGTAAGATAAACCCCTTCTTTTTTATTTAATTTTTTTTTTTGAGACGGAGTCTCGCTCTGCTGCCCAGGCTGGAGACCAGTGGCAGGAACTCAGATCACTGCAAGCTCCGCCTCCCAGGTTCAAGCGATCCTCCTGCCTCAGCCACCCCCAGTAGCTGGGATTACAGGCACACGCCACCATGCCCGGTTAATTTTTGTTTTTTGTTTTCTCAGTAGAGATGGAGTTCCGCCATGTTGGCCAGGCTGGTCTCTAACTCCTGACCTCAGGTGATCCACCCGCCTCGGCCTCCCAAAGTGCTGGGACTATAGGCGTGAGCCACCGTGCCTGGCCGATAAACCCCATTTTAAGTTGTAAAAACCACTGCATCCAGAGCTCTGACAACTTCTCTGAGGTTCCACAGTTGCTGTGTTGCAGAGGCATCATCAAATGTTGATCCACCTATCCCCAAAGCCCCTGCACTTCTGCCACTGAGCTTGCAAATGCTATGAGGAAAAGGGAATTGGAAACCAAAGACCATGAATCACGAAGAAGATGCTGATGTGATTTTGAGTAGGTCTTTATAGGGTAAGAGCTTGTCAGGCAATAAGAACAACAGCAGTCAGCCAGGCGCGGTGGCTCATGCCTGTAATCCTAGCACTTTGGGAGGCCAAGGTGGGCAGATCACCTGAGGTCAGGAGTTCGAGACCAGCCTGGCCAACATGGAAACCCCATCTCTACTAAAAATACAAAAATTAGCTGGGCGTGGTGGTGCACGCCTGTAGTCTCAGCTACTCAGGAGGCTGAGACAGGAGAATTGCTTGAACCCAGGAGGCAGAGGCTGCAGTGAGCCAAGATCATGCCACTGCACTGTAGCCTGGGTGACAGAGCAAGACTCAGTCTCAAGAAATAATAATAATAATTAATAAAAAGAACAGCAGCAGTGGCTAATCCTTAAACCAGTTACCAGGCCTACTTTACATGTCATTGCTTACTGATCCTAAGAACCCCAATAAAACCCATGAAATGGGCATTCTTGTCTCCCCATTTTTTTTTTTTTTTTTTGAGACGGACTCTTGCTCTGTCGCCCAGGCTGGAGTGCACTGGCACAATCTCCACTCACTGCAAGCTCCACCTCCTGGGCTCACACCATTCTCCTGCCTCAGCCTCCTGAGTAGCTGAGACTACAGGCACAAGTCACCACACCCGGCTAATTTTTTTTGTATTTTTAGTAGAGACGGGGTTTCACCGTGTTAGCCAGGATGGTCTCGATCTCCTGACCTCGTGACCCACCCACCTCAGCATCCCAAAGTGTTGGGATTACAGGCGTGAGCCACCGCGCCCAGCTTGTCTCCCCATTTTATAAATAAAATAAACTGGGGCCTAGAAATGTCCCATCGCGGCCAGGCGCGGTGGCTCACGCCTGTAATCCCAACACTTTGAGACGCCAAGGCGGGCAGATCACGAGGTCAGGAGATCGAGACCATCCTGGATAACAAGGTGAAATCCCGTCTCTACTAAAAATACAAAAATTAGCCGGGTGTGGTGGTGGGCACCTGTAGTCCCAGCTACTCAGGAGGCTGAGGCAGGAGAATGGCGTGAACCCGGGCAGGTGGAGCTTGCAGTGAGCCGAGATTGCACCACTGCACTCCAGCCTGGGCAACAGAGCTAGACTCCATCTTAAAAAAAAAAAAAAAAGAAACCCCGTCTCTACTAAGAATACCAAAAATTTGCCGGGTGTGGTGGCAGGCGCCTGTAGTCCCAGCTACTCAGGAGGCTGAGGCAGAAGAGTGGCGTGAACACAGGAGGCGGAGCTTGCAGTAAGCCAAGATCGCGCCACTGCACTCCAGCCTGGGCAACAGAGCGAGACTCCGTCTCAAAAAAGAAAGAAAGAAATGTCCAATCACTTGAGTAAGATCACTATAGTCGGTTATTTCGTTGTTGTCTTCTCTGTAAGCTGATCATACACATGCACCCCTTGCCCAATGTCCAGTGGTTGTGGAGCTCCCAGCTGGATGAGTGCACCTCCCCTCTCCATTGTCAGCCTTGGCCAATAAAGCGTGAGTGAACACGACCTACACCAAGTCTAGCAGAAGCTTTAAGAGCCACTGCTTGTGTGAATGTGCCTCTTGTTCTTCCCCTTAGCCAGGAGAACATAGTCCTCTGTTGGAACTGTTCCTTCAGACCAGGTGCCAGGATGAGAAGCCTTGTGGAGCAGAACTGCAGCACATGACCCATGGTCCCCGATATGTAATGTGAGTGAGGAATGTGCTGGCCGTTTTAAGCCAACTGGGATTTGAGGGCTGTTTGTTACTACAGGAGAGCTGTAAGTGGCCAAGTCAGGATCATAACCTCAACAGATGTAAACACCATAAAATTCACCCATTGTCCAGTGTATATTTCAGTGACTTTCAGTAAATGTATGGTGAAACTATCATCACAATCTTCTTTTAGAACATTTTCATCACGCCCTTCCCATTCGCACTCCCAGCCTCAGGCAACTACTAATTTATCATCTATCTCTATAGAATTACCTTTTCTGGACATTTCCTATACATGGAATCATAACATATATATATGTGTATATATATTTATATATACATATATGTATAGTGTCATACTATATATATCTATTTTGAACATATTTAATTGAATATATATAAAAATATATTTATATATATATTTTTGAGATGGAGTCTTGCTCTATCACCCAGGCTGGAGTGCAGTGGCACAATCTTGCCTCACTGTAAACCTCCGCCTCCTGGGTTCAAGCAATTGTCCTGCCTTAGCCTCCCGGGTAGCTAGGATTACATGAGCCCACCAACACACCCGGCTAAGTTTTGTATTTTTAGTAGAGATGAGGTTTTACCATGTTGGTCAGGCTGGTCTCGAACTCGTGACCTCAAGTGATATGCCTGCCTCAGCCTCCTGAAGTGCTGGGATTACAGGTGTGAGCCACTGCGCCTGGCCTATCTTTTGTATCTGGCTTAATGGTTTTTGGTCTCACTATGTTGCCCAGGGTGGAGTGCAGTGGCTATTCACAAGACATGATCACAGCACATTACAGCATTGAACTCCTGGGCTCAAGTGATCCTCCTGCCTCAGTCTCCTGAGTAGCTGAGACTACTGGTATGTGCCCGACTAGCATACTGCTTTTGAGGTTCACTCATGTTGCAGAATGTATCAGTACTTTAATTCCTTTTTTACTGCTAACATTCCACTGCAGAGATATACTACATGATGATTTTTATCATCAGTTGATGGACATTTGGATTTTTTCCACTTTTCAGCTATTATAATAAACACAGCTGTGAATATTCACATGCAAGTTATTCCATGAAAGGGCCATATATGCAAAATGACCCCCAAATGCAGAAGGAGCTGAGAAACCAAAGAACAAGGCAGACAAATCCAGTTTGTCAGCAGAGGGCAATTTATTAGGGAACTTATGGACACAAGAATGGTCTTGGTCAGCAACAAGTCAGGTAGATCTCCACACCATTATTCCCCAGACCCAGGACTTATATACCATAGGAAAAAGGGTATGTGCACTACAGAGACAATGAAAGGCAACCCTCTAGAACAGGCCAGAATGAGTTGCGCAATAACATCAAGGTTGCTTTGACCTAAAGGTAGGATATATTGTGAGTACATATTCTTACATTAAAGACAGTAAATAAACAAGGAATCAGGAGGCATTCACAGGACTGCGGTTAATCTGAGGTCAACATGGCAGATTAGCATCCAATATGGAGTCACTTTTGTCACCACACAAGAGTTTGTGTAGAACTATGTTTCCATTTCTTTTGGGTAGATAGCTATGAATTGAATGGGTTGAGTCATACAGTATTTATTTATTTATTTAGAGACAGGGTCTTGCTCTGTCACACACTGGAAGTGCAGTGGCACGATGTCAGCTCACAGCAACTTCCGCCTCCTGGGTTCAAGCAATTCTCGTGCCTTAGCCTTCTGAGTAGCTGGGATTACAGGTGTGTACCACCACGCTCAGCTAATTTTCTGTATTTTTAGTAGAGATAGGGTTTCACCATGTTGGCCAGGCTGGTCTCAAACTCCTGGGCTCAAGTGATTCGCCTACCTCGGCCTCCCAAAGTGCTGGGATTACAGGCTTGAGTCACTGAGCCCAGCCTCGGTTTAACATTTTAAGAAACTGCCAAACTATTTTCCAAAGTGACTGCCCCATTTTACATTCCCACTAGCAATGTATGAGGGTTCCTATTTCCTCTCATCCTTGCCAGCACTTGTTACTGTCAGTCTTTTTGATATAGCCATTTTAGTGGCTATGTAGTGGTATCTCATGGTGGTTTTTTGTTTGTTTGTTTGTTTTGAGATGGAGTATCGCTCTGTCACCCAGGCTGGAGTGCAGTGGTGTGACCTCGGCTCACTGCAACCTCCGCCTCCTGGGTTCAAGCGATTCTTCTGCCTCAGCCTCCCGAATAGCTGGGACTATAGGCTGGGACCACCAAGCCTGTCTAATTTTTGTATTTTTAGTAGAGATAGGGTTTCATCATATTGGCCAGGCTGGTATCGAACTCCTGACCTTGTGATCTGCCCGCGTCGGCCTCCCAAAGTGCTGGGATTACAGGCACGAGCCACTGTGCCCAGCCCTCATTGTGGTTTTAATTTTTAATTCCCTAATAATGTTGAGCACTTATATACACATTAGCCATTCCGATGTCTGCTTTGATAAGATGTCTATTCCAATATTCCGCCTTTTTTTCTTTTTTTTTAAAGAGACAGGGTCTCAGCCTGAGAGACCCTGAAGGGAGGCTGAAGTAGGAGAATCGCTTGAACCTGGGAGGTGGAGGTTGCAGTGAGCCAAGATCGCGCCACTGCACTCCAGCCTGGGCAACAGGGCAAGACTCTGTCTCAAAATAAATACATAAATAAATAAAAATAAAATCCTGGACTCAAGTGATCTGCCTGCCTTAGCCTCCCAAAGTGCTGGGATTACAGGCATGAGCCACCATGCCCGACCAACATCAGGTTTTAATTGATAAGTAAGCAAGGATAAGGAACAGATTCTGTATACATGGAAAAATACAGAGAAAATTATATGCTAGTGATTAATGTCCATTTTCACACTAGAATCATTTTTATGGACCATATCACACCTTATGATCCTGCTTTTCTACCCCTGTATTAGTCCATTCTCACACAACCACCACTATTAAATTAATTAAAAATAAGTTAAACCCAAAGTTGACAGAGCAAAATCTCTGCATCATTGTCAACTGGCTCCATCATTCTGAAGAACAACCTGATAATGTGCCAGGGCCAGTTCCCCCTGTAATTCAGTAATTCCATCAGAGGGTATGGACTAAAATGTCATCACCCCTCACTTCTCACAGGCCCCTGTGCTGGTTTATTTATAGCACTTATTGTGGTCTAAATTAAATATGTCCTTTGTCGATTCTGTTGATTGCCTGTCTTCTCCTCCAGAACATAAGTTCTATGAGCTCTGCCAGTGACCTGGTTTGTCAGGTTCTAAACAAACAAGTACTTATCCTCACCCACAATAGGTAGAGTATATAAAATTTATAACACCATAATTGATAACTGTAAAAACCAGAACCTACATGCCCAGAGGATAAACAAACTAGAATATAATGATAGCATAAAATGCTGAATAGCTTTTTTTTTTGAGACTAAGTTTTGCTCTTGTTGCCCAGGCTAGAGCACAATGGTGCGTTCTCAGCTCACTGCAACCTCCGCTTCCCAGGTTCAAGCGATTCTCCTGCCTCAGCCTCCCAAGTAGCTGGGATTACAGGTGCCTGCCACCACGCCCAGCTAATTTTTGTATTTTTAGTAGAGATGGGGCTTCACCATATTGGCCAGGCTGCTCTTGAACTCCTGACCTCAGGTGATCCACCTGCCTTGGCTTCCCAAAGTGCTGGGATTACAGGCGTGAGCCACTGTGCCCAGCCCTGAATAGCTATTAAACATAAAATATTTAAGGGGAGGCTGAGACGGGAGGATCTCTTGAGCCCAGGAGTTCAAGACTACCCTGGGCAGCAAAGCAACACCCCGTTTCTACAAAAAAATTAAAAACTTAGCCAGGCATGGTGGTGGGTACCTGTAGTACCAGCTACTCAGAATGCTGAGGGTAGGAGGATCACTTGGAATTCAAGTGAGCTAAGAAGTGCCACACTGCACTCTAGCCTAGGCAACAGAGAGAGAGAAACTGTCTCAAAAAAAAAATAGTGAAAACATTTATAAACTAAGTGAAGAAACATGACAGCAACATTTATATCATGTAAAAAATGGTGCCTTGCCCACTCAAAACCGCAGCTCAAATGAAGTTTGCATAAATACTGAAGTCTTAGTCAAAGAATCATTAGATTCTTTAATAACTACTTTCTCTTAATTGCACTCATAACTTTCAAATATTCTATCAGGTCTACAGTATTTTGAGAATAAAAGCAGCTTACTGTTTCAGAGGGATAACATACACAATGGTATGATTTGAAGAGAAGTGTGATAAATTTTTCCCAAAGACTAAAAATCCAAAAAGTTAAAATTAAACAACAGATATGAGCTGGGCATGGTGACACGCACCTGTAATCCCAGCTGCTTGGGAGACTGAAGTGGGAAGAGCCCTTGAGCCCAGAGGGTCGAGGCTGCAGTGAGCTATAACCACACCACTGCAGTTCAGCCTGAGCAAGAGAGAGACCATGTCTCAAAACAAAGAAAAGAGGCTGGGCACGGTGGCTCATGCCTGTAATCTCAGCACTTTGGGAGGCCAAGGCAGGCAGATCACCTGAGGCCAAGAGTTCAAGACCAGCCTAGCCAATATGGCAAAACCCCGTCTCTACTAAAAATACAAAAATTAGCTGGGCACAGTGGCATGTGCTTGTAATCCCAGCTACTCGGGAGGGTGAGGCAGGAGAATAGCTTGAACCCGGGAGGCGAAGGTTGTGGTGAGCCAAGATCACGCCACCACTGCACTCCAGCCTGGGTGACAGAGCGAGACTCCATCTCAAAAAAAAAAAAAAAAGGCCGGGCACAGTGGCTCACACACCTGTAATCCTAGCACTTTGGGAGGCCAAGGCAGGCTGATCACGAGGTCAGGAGATCAAGACCATCCTGGCTAGCACAGTGAAACCCCGTCTCTACTAAAAATACAAAAATTTAGCCAGGCGTGGTGGCGGGCGCCTGTAGTCCAGCTACTTAGGAGGCTGAGGCAGGAGGATGGTGTGAACCCAGGAGGCGGAGCTTGTAGTGAGCCGAGATCGCGCCACTGCACTCCAGCCTGGGCGACAGAGCAAGACTCTGTCTCAAAAAATAAAAAATAAATAATAAATAAAAAATAAAAAAAAGAAAAGAAAAAGAAAATAACAGCTATGTAAGTTCCTTAGTATACAGCAAAATAGTATTTTTTTCATTTTCTTTAAGATAAAATTCATCATAGTATAATTTATATACCAAAAAAGTAACCATTTTAAGAGAATACACCTGGTGTCTACTCTGAGATGACCTCAGCTGAGGGGCTGAGTGGGACTAGTTGTCATCTACAGGATGCGGGGCAAGAGTTCACCTCCTGCAGTCTTCACAGGTGAGGGAGGCACCAGCTCCTCGCCAAGGCCCGATCCGCCTGGCAGCAAGAACATCCCTTACCCCTCTCACCAAGGCCATACACACCTGCACCTACACAGGGCCTCATGTGGCCAAGGCCCTGGTGCCAGGCCCTTGATGGCCAGGATTTGTTGGCATAAAGGCAAGGTACCACAGAAACTGGAGAAGCCAAAGGTCCCCACCTTTGGGTGGGGAGCTGGCCTCTGGGTTCCATGACTGTCAGTCAGCAAGTGTGGACTGCGGAGTGAGGCACAGTTACTTACAGCCTGCTGTGCAGCCTGTGTGCTTCCAAACCTCTCTAGGTCTGTTTCCTCACTGTACTCATAGGGAAAGGGAAAGTACCTTTCCAGGATGGAAATTGAACAAGACAACCCACAGGAGGCCCCAGTGTGGAAACTTACTTTATTCTAGCCATGATTATCCTAGTTGTCACCTTGCACACCTGCCATCTGGTGCCATCTCCTGGCTGGCACATCTATACCCACTCTGGCTCTGAAAGGCATGTCAACCAAAAATGGGCAGCTGGGGCTAAGGCATATTTAAACAAAGGCTCCGAAGGACCCCTTTCACTTGGGTCTAGCATCCAGCCTCTCTCTCAGCAGAGGCAGGATCGTGGTCCCTTGTGTTTTCTGAACAGGGCCCAGGGCAGCCAAGGCATGCCATCACTGCAGCACTCAACTCCACTGGTCACAGTGGAGTCGCCAGTCCAGCCCGAAATATTACTACAGAGGAGAAAGACCCATTCCTGCTATGTTGCTCTATCTTCCACGTCCAAAAACAGTCCTATGTAGCTTCAGCTGCTCCAAAATCAGGTCACAGAACAGCAGGAGACATTCCTTTGGCAAAAAAGGACACGCTTTTGTCCTGTATCTTATACTGGTAAGTGAAGCTCTGATCCCGCTGGGCTGTGGACTGTGATGGTCTCCTCCACAGGATCCTCAGCTACAGAGACAGAGAAGAATGAAAGAGGAGCAGCCACCCCAGGACCTGCTCTACTAGGAACCCCACCCTACCTTCTCTGTGACCTTCAGCTGAGGCCTCCATGAGATGACAGTCAGACGTGCTATCTGGTAATGGGGTCAACTTGTAAAATAAAGCCTATAACCAGCTAACTACAAATAAAGGGTTCCCCTCCATTACAGTAGTCGTATTGGCTCAATATAGAAAATGTGAAAGAGGAAAAAAAAGAAAACGGAAGGAAAAAGTCTTTCAGAGGAAGGCCCTTAAAGTATTTTATGTTTGTTTGTTTGTTTGTTTGTTTTTGAAGCAGAGTCTCACTCTGTTGCCCAGGCTGGAGTGCAGTGGCGCAATCTTGGCTTACTGCAACCTCTGCCTCCTGGGTTCAAACAATTCTCCTGCTTTAGCCTCCCAAGTAGCTGGATTACGGGTGCACATCACCATGCCCAGGTAATTTTTGTATTTTTAGTAGAGGTGGGGTTTCACTATGTTGGCCAGGCTGGTCTGGAACTCTGACCTCAGGTGATCCGCCCACCTCGGCCTCCCAAAGTGCTGGGATTATAGGTGTGAGCCACCGCGCCCAGTCCCTTTGTTCTTTCTTCTAAGCATGGTTTTGTACTAATTTTGAAAATCACATTAGAAATTGTACATTCAATACAGAGGCCCAGGAAGGCTAGATGCCTGTTTTGATGGTGTTTCTGCTGATTACAAAGCTCTGGGGGTCTGGCTGAAGAGAGGCCACAGCTGCCCAGCAGCACCTTCTCCTCAGGCCTTGCTGCAGCACTACAGACATAGCACTGCTGGGCTTGGTCCTCTGTGTGACCTACCAGACTTGCCTCTGAAGGACTCTGGGCCAAGACTCCAAGCCACTGTTGCTGGGTCAGGAGTGCTCAACTTAAGTGAACCAGGAAGCTGTGGTGGAGGCTTGGGAGTGGTTCCAGAAGAGAAGTTTGAGAAGGCGCAGAGCCACATGGCAGCCCATTTAGAGGGGTAGGATCCAGCTTCCCTCCCAGGGCAGGACTCGCAGTTTCTGCCCAAGTACTCCAATTGTCCTGGTAAGTGGCAGCAGTTGGGGCAGCAACCTGGTCCATGGGTACGGCCTCCCCAAGTCGTTTTTCTTTTTTCTTTTTTTAAGACAGAGTCTCACTCTGTCGCCCAGGCTGGAGTGCAGTGGTGCAATCTTGGCTCACTGCAACCTCCGCCTCCTGGGTTCAAGTGATTCTCCTGCCTCAGCCTCCCGAGTAGCTGGGACTACAGGCCCGCACCACCATGCCTGGCTAATTTTTGTATTTCTATTAGAAATGGGGTTTCACCATGTTGGCCAGGCTGGTCTCGAATTCCTGACCTCAAGTGACCAGCCCGCCTCAGCCTCCCAAAGTGTTGGGATTACAGGCGTGAGTCTCTACCTGTAAAAGGAACAGGCCGGGCACAGTGGCTCACGCCTATAATCCCAGCACTTTGGGAAGCAAAGTGGGGTGGGTCACGAGGTCAGGAGTTCAAGACCAGCCTGGCCAACATGGTGAAACCCCATCTCTACTAAAAATATTTTAAAAATTAGCTAGGCATGGCAGTGGGTGCCTGTAATCCCAAGTACTCAGAAGGCTGAGGCAGAGAATTGCTTGAACCCGGGAGGCGGAAGTTGCAGTGAGCCAAGATCACGCCACTGCAACTCCAGCCTAGGCGACAGAGCAAGACTCCGTCAAAAAAAAAAAAGGAACAGTGTTGACCTGAATAGACGATGCCTGCTGCAGTACTGCAGAGGAATTTTGCTGTTATTTGATAGCATGCCCCTGCATTCCACTCTAGACAGCTGTCTCCTCTTTAAGAGTGCTCCACTTTGGTCACAAATGGGACCCCCATGGAAAACGTGCGCTGGTCCATGAGGCTAAGTGCCACCTGGAGCACGTCTATTACCTGAAGTCTCACAATTTCCAGTGTTTCCCTTCCACCTGAAGTCATGTCCCAACCAGACAGTCCCTCAGGCCTGACTCTCCCCTGTGCAGTCAAGAATCATAGGTACACGGGCAAGCAGCCCGTTGCCCAGGAGGCCCCTGCATACCTGCCCATGTACATCCCTGCAGAAGCCAGTGGCCAGGCCCTCAGCCCGCAGGATCAGGTGGCTCTGATGACTGAGGCCATTCAGCAGGATGTCATTCTCCTCATCCTCTGCATCTCCACTGTCGTGCACAAGGACCACCATGTTTCCCTGCATCAGATACAAGATGGAAGCCTGCTCCTTACTGGAAGGGACACCCAGAGTCAGGGAGTGCCAGCCTCTCGTTGCCTCCACTCCCCTGTACATCCTCTCACAGATCACCCTCCCTGCTGCTGCTACAGCCAGCCCCTACCTGTGCTCCCAGACCCTAATTCCAGTCACCTACTGGACAACTTCACCCATATTTCACCCATAATGAGCCAACCCATATTTTCAGCTCACTTCATCTAAACCAACAGTCTTCAAAATTAGCTCAATATCCTGAATTCCTGAATGTTACTAGAAGTGTCACCATCCTGCCAGGCACCCATTCATTCAGTCGACAGTTCCTGAATACTTAGAGTGTACCAGATCCCACAGTAGGAATAACAAGTGAGAGATGTGGGCCCAGGAGACAGACAGATGCTGACAATACAGAATGATAAGACCAAGGGAGAGGGAAGCATGAGGTGTATGGGAGCACAACGAAGAGGCATCCCCTCTAACCCGGGGGAGCAGGTCAGGAGGTGAGCTCATGTGAGCTGAATCTCAGAGGTCAAGTAGGAGTTAGCCAAGCCAAAATAGAGGGGAAGGTCAACCCTGCCAAAAAGTGACAGCTTGAATAATGAGTCCTTTCAAAGGAATACTGTTCAGTTGTTAAAAAGAATAAAGCTGGCCGGGGACAGTGGTGCACGCCTGTAATCCCAACACTTTGGGAGGCCAAGGCGGGAGGATCATTGAGCCAAGGAGTTCAATACCAGCCTGGGCAACATAGTGAGACCCTGTCTCTATTTTTAAAGAATAGTAATAAAAGGCCAGGCACGGTGGCTTACGCCTGTAATCCCAGCACTTTGGGAGGCCAAGGTGGGTGGATCACCTGAGGTCAGGAGTTCAAGACCAGCCTGGCCAACATGGTGAAACCCCGTCTCTACTAAAAAAACACAAAATTTAGCCGGGCATGGTGGCATGTGCCTGTAATCCCAGCTACTCGGGAGGCTGAGGCAGGAGAATTGCTTGAACCCAGGAGGCGGAGGTTGCAGTGAGCCGAGATCGTGCCACTGCACTCCAGCCTGGGCAAAAGAGCAAGACTCCATCTGAAAAAAAAAAAAAAAAAAATTAGCCAGGCATGGTGGCAGGCACCTATAATCTCAGCTACTTGGGAGGCTGAGGCAGGAGAATCCCTTGAACCTGGGAGGTGGAGGTTGCAGTGAGCTGAGGTCATTGAGGTCGCACCACTGCACTCTAGCCTGGGCAACAAGAGCGAAACTCTGTCTCAAAAAAAAAAAAAAAAAAGTAATAAAAAAGGAAAAGAATAAGTGGCTCCTGTAGGGGTGCAAAAACAGCGTGGCCAGGCCGGGGTCTGAGCTGGGGTTCTGTCCCTGCTGGGCTACGGCCCCAGCTGGACTGCTGCCACAGAACTCAGCGCCGAATAACTCCAGAAGAAGCTGCAGTGGGACCCAGAGGCGAAGCATATTGAGGTGGAGGACGTGACCCTCAACCATTGTGCCTGCAGCTTCTGAGTCCTGGTGGTGTTGGCCAAGTTCAAGGGGAAGCTGCTGCTTCAGACACACTGGTGGGTAAACATGTGCCTAGCTGGAGGCTCTCGCACATCCATGCTTTTGAGCAGAAAACCCTCATCCCAGAGCAGTGGGCCTGTGAATGGCAGAAAGGAGGGACTGGCATCTGCATGGCCATTAAATTATAAATCAGGACCAGAAAAAACGGAAAAGAATGAAGCAGATCCATGTGTTATTTTTGGGCAATGGACAACAAAATATACTGTGTATTAATAAATGAAAAAAAAGAAATAGCAAACAGTGTGGATGGCAGGTTGCCAGTAATGTGAAGAAAAATGCAGGGAGACAAATATGTGCATATACTTCGAGAGGCCGAGGCAGGAGAATCACCTGAGCCCAGGAGTTCAAGATCAGCTTGGGCAACATAGTGAGACCAAGTCTCTACAAAAAGTAAAAATATAGAAAAAAAAAATGTTTTTTTCCTAAAATATAGAAAAAATATACAAAAAAATATTAAAAAAAACCAGACTGGCTGGAAGGATGCACGTTGGAGGGAGGGAGAGAGACAAGAGCACTTTTTGCTAAAGTACCCTTTATACTCTTCCTTCTTTTTCTCTTTTTTTAAACGATGCCCAAGTTTTACTTTTTCAACTAAAAGAAGTATTCTTACAAAAAGAGGGTGGTAGCAGGTCACAGACCCAGCTGGGCTGCAGAAGGTGGCTTTGGCTACTTACTGTCACCCCCTAATCCTAACTGTGCCTTCCACACCCCTAACAGTTCCTCCTCCTCCCATTCTTTCTGCATTACCCTGGTTCCTGGCTCTGCAACTGTAGCCAGGACGGCCTCAGAAGTTCCCTGAACAGAGCTTCCAGGCAGGACTTTGCATACAGGTGTTCAACACACACTGCTGGATACCCACACACCTGGCTAACTCAGTTAGCTTCTCTCTCCCATTGCTCTGTACGCTCAATCTGACCATACCATACCACTGTCCACACATTCCTGCCAGCTACACCATCACACACTGACAAGTGGCTACTGTGGGCCAGACACAGTGCTGGCATGTTACAAGCTTCATCTCACTTCACTCTTGCAGTCAGGTACCTGTGAGGTAGGCACCACAGCCATTCCTATTTTATTGATTGGCCTATTATTATTGTTAAAAACCCTATTATGGCTATTAAGTGCAGTAGTATTTACATCTAAATGATCACAACCAGTTACAGATTTCTTTGTTCCTTCTGTTCCCACTGCTGTACTTGACTAACCAAAAGAAAACAAAAACAAAAACTCTAAAACCTCTATTATGGCAAAAATCTCTATTTGTCCCTCATAACTTGGTGATCAAGGTAATATTGTATATCCTATACTTGTATTGCCCTTTACAATTTTTAAAGTAGTTCATACTCATTATCTTAGCTGATCTATAAAATACACTCAGGGACGATAATAACTTACCCCGGGACACACAGGCTATTCTGACAGACCTGGGACTGCAGCGGTGCCACACGTAACCAGCCCCACTGAATGCAATGTTGATCATCCCTTTATTTTGGGGGGCTTTACTTTTCAGCAATGGCAGGTAAGGGAAAGCAGGGTGGCTGCAAAAGCTTTCTGGGCCTGCTAGAGTAAAGCCAAAACCCCAAGCAAATAAAAAGATCACAGCAAGCAAGTGAGGTCTGGACCTGTCTGAGTTCTTGGAAGTCACAGGTGGGCGCAGAGAAGGCAGTTCCATGAGTACCTTTAGTTCCCAGCACACGGTGGCTCTGCAGTAGTGAATGAAGTCTAGCACGGCCACCGCCCCCATGCCCAGGCTCAGGAGCACACTGAGGTCATCCACCAGCAGCACCGGGTACGTCCACCGAGCCTCTCCACTGTCTACTGGCTTTAGGGCCTCCCGTACAAACTCAAACAATGGTTTCAAGTTCCCAGCATTAGCCTCCCTGGAGAGACAGGACAAAAGTTATCAGACTTCACTCTCTCTACAGATGTTTATCAAGGACCAAGTAGCACGACAGGAGAGGGCTAAGGTGGACAAAGAACTGTATCACAATTCTTGGCAACAAAAAGTTCATGATCTCGTTAGAAAGAAAAGGCATGCATGTGTACAGGAGTAATTCAAATATTTCCTGAGGCCTACTAGGTATAAAGCACTGTATTAGAAACTGGGAGACACAAAAATAAACAGCTCCTAGGGCCCTTAAGAGACACCACACATAGCTGGGTGCAGTGGCTAACACCTGTAATCCCAGCACTTTGTGAGGCTGAGGGGGGTGGATCACTTGAGGTGAGGAGATCAGCCTGGCCAACAAGGGTGAAACCCCGTCTCTACTAAAAATACAAAAATTAGCCAGGTGTGGTGGCGCACACCTGTAATACCAGCCACTCAGGAGGCTGAGGCAGAATTGCTTGAACCTGGGAGGCGGAGTTGCAGTGAGTCATGACTGAGATCATCCCACTGCATTCCAACCTGGGCAACAAAATGAGACTCTGTCTCAAAAAAAAAAAAAAAAGACACCATACAGCCTCTCAACCCAAGAGCTTAAGGAATCTGGAAGATCAACTTGGATTGGGCAGGCAGAAGCCTTCCCAGGAGGTCATACACAGCTGGAAAAAGTTAAACAGGCCGGGCACAGTAGCTCACACCTGTAATCCCAGCACTTTGGGGGGCCAGCGGGGAGGATCATTTGAGCCCAGGAGTTCAAGAACAGCCTAGGCAACAGAGTGGGACTGTATCTCTACAAAAAAAATTTTTTTTAAATTAGCCAGGCATGGTGGTACGCCCCTGTAGTCCCAGCTACTTGGGAGGCTGAGAGGAGAGGAGTGCTTGAGCCCAGGAGGTTGAGTTTGCAGTGAGCTGTGTTTGCACCACTGCACTCCAGCCTGGACAACGGAGCAAGACCCTGTCTCAAAAAAAAAAAATGAAAATAAGAAGTTAAACAGTAACTCAGATGCCCTGATGGTGAGTGGCAGTGGCCTAAGGCTTCTGTATATGTAACAGATTTGACCTGTTTCTGACACAAGCCAGCTTGCCTATCTCTGTCTTCTCCAGTGACTACCCCTGGCCATCATTTCTCAGCAATGAGTGGAGGAACAGAGCCCAGGGCCCAGGGCAACTGGCCTACTGCCTTATGCTCCAGGGATGAGCCCCTGGCATTGGGTTATCTTCATTAACAATGAGGACATCTCCCCATACCTTGGGATGAGGTATAACCAGCCCCTGCCTTCAAATGAGGAAACCCCAAGTCAGAGATGCTAAGGGGTGTGTGTGAAGTCACACACAGGGTCAGGAAACATGGCCTCACAGCCACTGCATAAGGGTGTGTGTGTCTGAGAGATAAGGCAGTGGGGGGAAGTTCCTGTGTGGACCACTTTGTAGTGGACGAAGAACAGCAGCCAAGCAGGGAGTCTTCACAGAGCTATGTTTGTGGCCAATGTTCAGAAACGAGGAAAAGCAGGAAAACCAGTCTCAGGCCTGTGATGTTGAATACCAAACCAGGGGAAAAATTTTTTCTTAAATGTCTGAAAAGTAAATATTTTAGGCTTGCAGGTCATATGGTCTCTGTCTCAACTACTCAACTCTATTTGTTGCTGTAGTGCAAAAACAGCCAAGGACAACATGCAAACAAATGAACGTGGCTGTATTCCAATAAAATTTTATTTAAAAAAAAAATTTTTAAAAAAAGGAATTTTTAAAAAGACAATTTAAAAAATATGAAACAAAACAAATGTATTTATAAAAACAGGCAGCTGACCCATAACCCATAGTTTGCCGTTGCAGAGTCTCCACTGTTGCAGAGCACAGGTGTATACTAGGGCTCTAAGCCAGGGCTGGAAAACACAGCAAAGCATATGGTTCTGCCATCCTTCCAGCAAATGATCCTCTCTATAGCTTTTGGGACAAATGTCCACCCTCAGCCCCATGATAAGAGCCAGCATTTGATGATGCTGCAACACCAGAGTAAGTGTCTGACTCCTGAAACCAGTTCCATCCTCCTGCACAATAAGAAGGAATTACACAGCAACCAGGAACCCTGCCTGGGCCCACCTGCCACATGTGTGCTTCTGGGCTGGGCTGCAGGCTGACTGACCTGAGAAACTGCAGGGGTTGTGGCTCCTTTTGAGCCTGGAAGACGACGTCCACTGCAGACTTGAGTCCCTCGAGGAACACAAGCTGCCCACGCTCCCGCGCCATGGTCAGGCTGACACCCTAAACATGAAAAAGAGAGTGAGTTACTGTGCCTTGTAGGGGAACCCATCAGACTAGATGCCAGCTTGCAAGAGGGCACAAGACACCTTCCAAACTTGGCAGAAGTGTATCTGATCACCCAATGTACAGGCCTGTCTTCATTCCCCTGGGTGCTCCCAAACCAACAATCCCCCATCTGTTTTCAGATGTGTATTTCCATTTAATTGTCACATTAAAAGAAAAACTAGCCAGGCATGGTGGCACATGCCTGGAGTTCCAGCTACTTGGAAGGCTGAGGCAGGTGGATCATTTGAGCCCAGGAGTTTGAGACCAGCCTGGGCAACGTGGCGAGACCTCGTCTCTAAAAAAAAATTTTAAAAATTAAAAAAAAATTAGCCAAGTATGGTAGTTTGCGCCTGTAGTCTCAGCAACTCAGGAGGCTGAAGTAGGAGGATCACGTGTGCCCAGGAGGTCAAGGCTGCAGTGAGCCATGATCATGCTGCTGCACACCAGCCTGAGCAACAGAGCGAAACCGTCTCAAAAAGACAAAAAACAAAAACCTAGGCCGGGCATGGTGGCTCACGCCTATAATTCCAGCACTTTGGGAGGCCAAGGTGGGCAGATCACCTGAGGTCAGGAGTTCAAGGCTAGCCTGGCCAACACGGTGAAACCCCATCTCTACTAAAAATACAAAAATTAGCCAGGCGTGGTGGCGGGTACCTGCAATCCCAGCTACTCAGGAAACTGAGGCAGGAAAATTGCTTGAACTGGGAGGTGGAGGTTGCAGTAAGCCAAGATCACACCAATGCCCTCCAGCCTGGGTGACAAGAGTGAAACTCCGTCTCAAAAACAAACAAACAAACAAAAAAAAAACAACAAAAAAACCCCACAAAATACGGGATGCAGAAATTTAGTATGCCTATCCCTGCTCAGACTAGGACTTCATTTTTTGCTTGTCACTGACTTGAAGCTCAAGGACTTTTTTTGTTTTTGAGACAGTCTCTCACTCTATTGCCTAGGCTGGAGTGCAGTGACGCAATATCAGCTCACTGCAACCCCTGCCTCCTAGGTTTAAGCGATTCTTGTGCCTCAACCTCTTGAGTAGCTGGGATTACAGGTATGCACCACCATACCTGGCTAATTTTTATTTATTTATTTATTTTGAGATGGAGTTTTCGCTCTTGTTGCCCAGGCTGGAGTGCAATGGTGCGATCTTGACTCACTGCAACCTCCACCTCCTGGGTTCAAGCGATTCGCCTGCCTCAGCCTCCTGAGTAGCTGGGATTACAAGCATGTGCCACCACGCCCACCTAATTTTTGTATTTTTAGTAGAGACAGGGTTTCTCCATGTTGGTCAGGCTGGTCTTGAACTCCTGACCTCAGGTGATCCACCCGCCTTGGCCTCCCAAAGTGCTGGGATTACAGGCGTGAGCCACCGTGCCCGGCCTAATTTTTTTATTTTTAGTAGAAACAGGATTTCGCCATACTGACCAGGCTGGTCTCGAACTCCTGGCCTCAAGTGATCCACCTGCCGATATCAGGGAACCTGCCCCGATAGTCACGTAGGTTCTTTTCTATTTTCCCTAAGTGTCGGCCGGCTTGAGAAATAAAGGGACAGAGTACAAAAGAGAGAAATTTTAAAGCTGGGTGTCCGGGGGAGACATCACATGTTGATAGGTTCCATGATGCCCCACAAGCTGCAAAACCAGCAAGTTTTTATTAGGGATTTTCAAAAGGGGAGGGAGTGTATGAATAGGGTGTGGGTCACAGAGATCATGTACTTCACAAGGTAATAGAACATCACAAGGCAAATGGAGGCAGGGCGAGATCACAGGACCACAGGACTGGGGCGAAATTAAAATTGCTAATGAAGTTTTGGGCACCATTGTCATTGATAACATCTTGTCAGGAGACAGGGTTTTGAGATCAACCCGTCTGACCAAAATTTATTAGGCGGGAATTTCCTCTTCCTAATAAGCCTGGGAGCGCTATGGGAGACTGGGGTCTATTTCACCCCTACAGCCTCGACCATAGAAGACGGCCACGCCCAGGGGGGCCAGTTCAGAGACCCACCCCCAGGCGCGTATTCTCTTTCCCAGGGATGTTCCTTGCTGAGAAAAAGAATTCAGCGATATTTCTCCCATTTGCTTTTGAAAGAAGAGAAATATGGCTCTGTTCCACCCGGCTCACTGGTGGTCAGAGTTTAAGGTTATCTCTCGTTTCTTAAACATTGCTGTTATCATGTTCTTTTTTCAAGGTGCCCAGATTTAATATTGTTCAAACACACATGCTCTACAATTTGTGCAGTTAATGCAATTATCACAGGGTCCTGAGGCGACATACATCCTCCTCAGCTTACAAAATGACAGGATTAAGAGATTAAAGTAAAGACAGGCAGAGGAAATTATAAAAGTATTAATTTGGGGAACTAATAAATGTCTATGAAATCTTCACAATCCACATTCTTCTGCCATGGCTTCAGCCGGTCCCTGTTTGGGGTCCCTGACTTCCCGCAACATGCCTCAGCCTCCCAAAGTGCTGGGATTACAGGTGTGAGCCACTGCACCTGGCCTCAAGGACTTCTTAAATATGGTTCATGAACCACCATCCAATTAAGAAACCCTTTAAGATACCTGATTAAAATGTAGATTCCTGGCCGGGCATGGTGGTTCACACCTGTAATCCCAGCACTTTGGGAGGCCAAGGCAGGTGGATCACCTGAGGTCAGGAGTTCAAGACCAGCCTGGACAACATGGTAAAACCCTGTCTCTATGAAAATACAAAATTAGCCGGCTATGGTGGCACATGCCTGTAATCCCAGCTACTTGGGAAACTGAGGCAGGAGAATCACTTGAACCTAGGAAGCTGAGGTTATGGTGAGCTGAGATCACGCCATTGCACTCCAGCCTGGGCAACAAGAGTGAAACTCTGTCTCAAAAAAAAAAACCACAAAAGCAGACTCCTGGGTCTAATTCCAGAATGAGGGAAGAACTCAGGATCTACATCTCAGCAAACACCAGGGATGGTGATGCATTCTAAATGTGCAACCCACTGCTCCACCTGTGCAGAAATAGGTCACATGGGGCTCGGCATGGTGGCTCACACCTGTAATCCCAGCACTTTGGGAGGCTGAGGCAGGAGGATCCCTTGAGCTTAGGAGTTTAAGACCAGCCTGGGCAACACAGGGAGACCCATTCTCTAAAAAAAAAAAAAAAAAAAAAAGAAAGAGGCAAAATGTAACTCTTTAGACTTTCCATGCCCCTACATCAGGTCTCAATTGCTCATTCACACACAAAATGCCCAGGGTCTTCCAATGTCCAACACCATTTGTTCCAATCGCTGCAGCTGACAGAGAAAAGGACTCCTGATCATCACCCTTGCTCTTGCTCACTACCAGTCTATTTATGTAAGTGCAACAATATGCCATGAGTATAGAAGCTCACGCTCCAGTACTTCACATGTCAAGTACTGTGCATGCCATTCCTGCTGTGCTGATCATCATTCAAAGGTAAAAGGAAAAGTAGCCAGTTTAGATATGCGAACACACAGCTGTCTCATCCTGAAACAGATCCAGTGGCCATAAAGCCATGCTGCAGAGCCCTGGAATGCAACATGTTTTCTTTACATCCTGACTGTTCTCCCTGGGCTCCTGCCCTGATGTCTAACACAGGAAGTTCTCCCTTCTCTGCAAAGGATGGGAAAGAAAGAATCTACCATTCTCTTACCTCCTCATTTGCTTCTGCCCAACAGAGAAGAGGCAGAGACTTGGTCCAACAGTAAGACTGGATTTTATTCTTTTTTATTTGTATGTATGTATGTATGTATGTATGTATTTACTGAGATGGAGTCTTGCTCTTTTGCCAAGGCTGGAGTGCAGTGGCACGATCTTGGCTCACTGCAATTTCCGCCTCCCAGGTTCAAGTGCTTCTCATGCCTCAGCCTCCCAAGCAGCTGGGATTATAGGCATGAGCCACCATGCCTGGATCCTGAGAAATAAATGAGTAGAATGCACGCCCCATGAGTGAGATGATCCCAAAGTGTTAGGATTAAAGGTATGAACCACCACCCCTGGCAGCCAAGAATTTTTATAGTGACTAGGCCTTGGGTTTTGTCAAATGCTTTTTTTGCATTAAGTGATATGATCATATGAATTTGTTTCTTTAGCCTATTGACATGGTGGATTACAATAGCTGATTTTCAAATGTTGAACCGGCTTTGCAAAACTGTAATAAACCCAAGTGTGGTGTATAGTTCTTCTTATACATTTCTGGATTTGATTTGCTTATGTCTTGCGGGGGCAGGGGCGGGGGAGTTGCATCTCTGGGAGATTTTTTTTTTCCTTTTTTTTTTTTTTTTTTTTGAGACGGAGTCTCGCTCTGTCTCCCAGGCTGGAGTGCAGTGGCGTGATCTCAGCTTACTGCAAGCTCCGCCTCCTGGGTTCACTCAATTCTCCTGCCTCGGCCTCCCGAGTAGCTGGGACTACAGGCGCCCGCCACCATGCCCGGCTAATTTTTTGTATTTTTAGTAGACACAGGGTTTCACTGTGTTAGCCAGGATGGTCTCGATCTCCTGACCTTGTGATCTGCCCACCTCAGCCTCTCAAAGTGCTGGGATTACAGGTGTGAGCCACCGCGCCCAGCCTTTTTTTTCTTTTTATTGAAACGCTGTGTCACTCTATAGGAGCACGCCAACTGCCTGGCTAATTTTTGTATTTTTAGTAGAGATGGGGTTTTGCTGTGTTGGCCAGGCTGGTCTCGAACTCCCGACCTCAGGTGATCTGCCCACCTCGGCCTCCCAAAGTGCTGGGATTACAGGCATGAGCCACCATGCCCGGCCCAAGACTGGCATTTTAAAGATCACTGCTGAAGAGTAGCCCAGTTCTCTCCCTCTCTAAGCCTGGCCTGTCCAAAAACAACCAGAAAACAGCCCTTCAGCTTCCATTCTCAGGCAGTGAAGTCCACCTAGTAACAGGTAATGTCCCAGGCTAGGTCAGGAAGTTCATCAGCCTTTTGGCCATCTTATTCCTGCCTGCCTGTGTCTGATGTGGTGAGGGGCAGGAAATGAAAGTCCCTCTCCCCACATTGGGGTCTGAAGCCCTAGACTTAGGGAAAGACAGTGGGAGGCATCCAATTTAGCAGCAGACCAAAGTGTGATCTCCAACCAAGGAGGACGAAAATCAAAACTCATATGGAGAAGGAGAAAACCTTAACTTGTCCAGAATGAGTAGAGAAGGGTTTGATTAATTAACATCTACAAACAGCAGGTCTGGTTCTACGAAGTCTCAATTAATGAGACATGCTGAGATGCTACCTTAGCCCCTCAAATAAGGGGTTCAGGATCCCAAGATTTCTTTTTTTTTTTTTTTTTGAGACAGTCTTGTTCTGTCGCCAGGCTGGAGTGCGATCTCGGCTCACTGCAACCTCTGGCTCCCGGGTTCAAGTGATTTTCCTGCCTCAGCCTCCTGAGTAGCTGGGACTATGGGTGTGCACCACCACGCCCAGCTAATTTTTGTATTTTTAGTAGAGACAGGGTTTCACCATGTTGGCCAGAATGGTCTCCATCTCTTGACCTCGTGATCTGCCCATCTTGGCCTCCCAAAGTGCTGGGATTACAGGTGTGAGCCACTGCGCCCGGCCCAATATTTCTTTAGTCCGTCTTTTGCTAAGTTCTGTACAATGCAAACAGGAAAGCCAAGCTTTAGACCATGTGTGACACACACACTCACTCAGGGACCTCACCATGGAGCTCCAAAATATTTACCAGCTTCTGTCCCACGATACTGTAGTGGCTGAAGGACTGGATGAGGGCCACAAAGCAGACTTTACAATTAGCTAGAAAACAAAACAGTTGATTTTAAATAAATCCTCTGGTTACAACCAGACTCACTGATTTCATACCTCTGGAAACAAAAGCACTGAGGCAAATCTAGAGACCCAGAGGCTTTGCAACCTGACATACGCGATTTGATTCTAAGATGTACTTTTCTTCTTATTTAACAGTTATATCTTATTTTGCTGGTTCTAAGATATACTTCTGTTAGATGTAGTACTAGGTACTTATTATTATTATTATCATTTGAGATGGTCTCGCTCTGTTGTCCAGGCTAGAGTGGCACAATCATGGCTCACTGCAGCCTCAACCTCTCTGGCCTCAAGTGATCTGCCCACCTCAGCCTCCCGAGTGGCTGGAACTATAGGCGTGCCCAGCTAATTTTTGCATTTTTTGTAGAAACAGGGTCTCCCTATATTGCCCAGGCTGGTCTCGAATCTCTGGCTGCAGATTCTCCTCCCACCTGGGCCTCCTGAACGCTGGGGTTATAGATATGAGCCATCACGCCCAGCCATGCAGCAGCCATGTTCTTTAGGAAGCATCTACTGCCAGGACAAAGTGTCAATGGGGTCGAGTGCCCAGAGACCTCGAGATACACAAAGACCAAGGAGCAACAAAATCAGGAGGCCACACAGGACCTCAGTGAGGCAATGTCCACACAGTGGGTGGAGAAGGGGAAGGTAGGACACAGAAACAGTGAGCACATGCCACTCTTTGGCAGGGCTGGGGAGGGAACGAGATGGCCTAGTAATCTGTTATCCTGATAAAATAGCCCCCTAGGTATCCCAACACCAAGGCTTGGCTTGTAAATGCTGTTATTGCTTCCTTAAATAGTTTTGGTTTTTATTATTTCTGCACCGATCTTGGGTTTCTTTTCTACAGCATCAATAAGTCCCATACCTTTGAGGTAGAAGGAGAGAAAGTGGTGTACAAGGAAACTCCCATCTGTCTTGGCATCACAGAGTAAAGTCAGTTTCCCCTAAAAGTTACAAGGAACACAAAAAGGTTAGATTCCCTGGAAAGAGGTCAGCTTAGTGTAGCAATCTAGTCAATTGTGTCCACACCTAAATTTCTACACCTGAAGAGTTTTTTTTTTTAATGATATATATGCTAAGGTACCCTGAAAAGATGGAAATAAGTGAAAATTATGGAAAATCCATGATTAAAGTTATCACTTATTGTTACTCATGATAGGCAAGTACATCTCAGCCTCCACCTCCTCAAAGCAAACAGAGAATAAAATTATTTCTCTTCCTCACTTCTCACATTAGTCACTCAGGAACCAGTCTTAGGAAGAATTGGATCCTGAACAAAGGATGCTTTTACCATCAGACTCCAGTGAAAATCAGATTGCTAGGACTGGAAGAGGCCTTCAAAAGGCCTCCCCGCCAACTACTTTATATTCTGATGCCAATTCTATTCTGTAGGGTGAGGGACAAGGGAGGAAGAAGCAGTTGCTGATAGAGATGTCTGATAACAAAGTTCACCCAATGGCCCTGCTTCAGAGGCCTGATCATGGAGAGCTCTAGAAAGACTTCTAAGAGTGGTCTCTGCAGAGCCTGACTGTCCTGCTCCATTCACCTCTATTTCTGTCAGTGACAGGGAAGGTCAGGATCAAGTGATATCATGCATGCCACCTCCTTGCCGTGTGACCTTCCACAAATGCCTAACTTCTCTGGGCTTCAGGTTTTTTCACTTACAAAATATGAAAGATCGTCAGACCTTCAGGGTTACCCCTGGTGCTGTCATTTCCTGGTGCCCACTTGATTTACTCCATTCTTTCATCTGGCCCTAGGCTGACTTTGGAAGTGCCAGTGGTAACTGGCAAGGTAATCAGAGTCATCTGGACAAGAACTGCCTGGCAACTAAAATCCACAAGGATCTACTGAAAGCTACAATTTGGCACTATGGGGTCATAAAAAGGCTTTAGACACATAGTATCCTGGTAGCCTGGAGGAGTTTACCATTTCATTAGGAAGACAAAGATTATGAATAAACCAGGCTGGGCGTGGTGGTTCACGCCTGTAATCCCAGCACTTTGGGAGGCAGAGGTGGGCGGATCACCTGAGGTCAGGAGTTCCAGACCAGCCTGGCCAACATGGTGAAACCCCGTCTCTAACAAAAAATACAAAAAAAAATTAGCCGAGTAATTAGCCGGGTGTGGTAGCGCACGCCTGTAATCCCTTCTACTTGGGAGGCTGAATAAGGAGAATCACTCGAACCCGGAAGGTGAGGTTGCAGGGAGCCGAGATCGAGCCAGTGCACTCCAGCCCAGGCGACGGAGCGAGACTCCATCAACAACAACAACAACAACAAAAATAAAAGAGAGAATAAGCCAGAAGATACGCTCCTGAAAGAGGTTACTCCTACGTTAAAATGTGAAAGGTTTCAAGGTGCCCCGGAGTGTGAGCAGGAGGGTGGAGAGAACAGGTCAGCCTGGGGTGCCAAAGACGGACTTGGTCCAAGCCAATGTTGGCTACGTCCTGCTTCTAACAGTTCTATTAGAAACCACAAGGAGGAATAGTAAGAACAGCAGCGTTCAATACAATGTGCCGATTGCTCCGGGGCGAGGTGGCGGTTAGGAAGCTCGCCCATGAAGATGGCGGCGATACGAACACCCCTGTCCTCTCAGGCCTATTCCGCAGTCTCCTCTAAGCGCCTGGGACCCCCACCCCAGTGAACACGCACAGTGCGCCACAGTTCACGTTCGCGAATATAACTCAACCCCACTGTCGGCCATGCTTCCCAGGGACATTTTTTTTTTTTGGGAGGGGGGCGGAGTCCCGCTCTGTCGCCCACGTTGGAGTGCGGTGGCGAGATCTCGGGTCACTGCAACCTCCGCCTCCCGGGTTCAAGCAATTCTGTCTCAGCCTCCCGAGTAGCTGAGATTACAGGCATGCGCCACCACGCCCGGCTAATTTTTGTGTTTTTCGTAGAGACGGGATTTCACCATGTTGGCCAGACTGGTCTCGAACTCTTGACCCTGAGGTGATCCACCCGCCTCGGCCTCCCAAATTGCTGGGATTACAGGGGTGAACCACCGCGCCCGGCCGCTTCCGGGGACTTTTAAGGACACGCACGGCCTTTGAGAATATGCGAGATGGCCCAGAAGCCCACTTTCGGCGGGCCCAAGTCTCCAGTCCAATCCCCGGGTCGAGCCTCTGCGGACTACAATTCCCAGGTGCCCCGTGCCGGGTCGTCGCGCCATTCACCGGGGTCGTGCGCACCGCCTCCCGGATGCAGTATTCCGCTGCCCTGCCAGGTCCCGCCCGCTTCCGGGCAGCGGGACCTCTTACCTGCTCCGCCCTGTCGGGGGTAGTGTTAAGCAGGTTATTAAGTTCCACGAACATTCCGAGCTCCTGGGACTAGCGCTCTGGAGGAGAACCCGGGGTTCTGCACAGACGACGGAGACTGGAAAGCAAAACACACCCAACAGCCCGGCTCGCGCAAGGAAGCGCGCATGCGCAATGCCAGTTTTGCGAGCCAGCCACAGCCAATGAGGCGGGTGCCTCGATGGGGCCGCTGCGCACGCGCGTAGACGTGCGTCGAGTGCCAGGGTGGGAAACGATGGGTTTCTCTGTGCGACTGCCAGCGGCCTCTGGCGGCTCATTCCGCGCAGATCTGCGTGGGGCCCGAGCCCTCCCAGTGGCCCCCAAGGCTCCACGCGACCGAATATTCTCCTTCCCTTGGCCTCGCTCTCTGCCCAGCCCCGGGCTCCTTTCCTCCACACGTGGCTGTCAAGCGCCTTCTGTATGCCCCACACTCCTGGGAGCTTGGGCTACATCGGTGAACAAAAACAAGGGACCCGGAATTATTATGATTATTATTGTTATTATTTGTTTAATTGAGACGGAGTCTTGCCCTGTCGCCCAGGCTGGAGCGCAGTGGCGCGATCTCGGCTCACTCTAGGCTCCGCCTCCCGGGTTCACGGCATTCTCCTGCCTCAGCCTCCCGAGTGTAGCTGGGACGACAGGCGCCCGCCACCACGCCCGGCTAATTTTTTGTATTTTTAGTAGAGACGGGGTTTCACCGTGTTAGCCAGGATGGCTTCGATCTCCCGACCTCGTGATCCGCCTGCCTCGGCCTTCCAAAGTGCTGGGATTACAGGCATGAGCCACCGCACCCGGCCGACACGGAATTACATCTTGAAAAGTTGTGTGGGGAAAAGCAAAGCGGGATTAGGGAGTACCAATGGGGGCAGGGGTAGGTTTCAGAATTAAAGAGGTTGTCAGAGTGGGTCTCACTACGAAAGTGTGGTTGCAGCCGGGCGCGGTGGCTCACGCCTGTAATCCCAGCACTTTGAGAGGCCTGGACGGAGGGATCACGAGGTCAGGAGTTCGAGACCAGCCTGGCCAACAGTGAAACCCCCTTCTCTATTAAAAATACAAAAAATTAGCCGGGCGTGGTGGGGGGCGCCTGTAATCCCAGCCACTCTGGAGGCTGAGCCAATAGAATCGCTTGAACCCGGGAGGCAGAGGTTGCAGTGAGCCGAGATCACGCCATTGCACTCCAGCCTGGGCAGCAGTGCGAGACTTCGTAAGAAAAAAAAAAAGTGTGGTTGCAACACGCCCTGTATGCCTGTCCTCAGAGCCTTTACACTAACTCTTCCCTCTTCCTGGAATGCCCCTTTTCCCAGATATTCAGCTGATTTTAAAATTCCCCACTTCCTTCAGGTCTTTGCTCAGATGTCACTTTATTTGTGAGGCCTTCCCTGAGCACCTTACTTAAATCACAAACTGTCCTTTTCCCAACACTTCTTTTTCCTTGCTTTTGTTTTTTCCATAACATTTGTATCTATTATACCGCATATAGTTTTGTTCTAGCCCAATCAGCCTCAGATCAGTGGACAAACCTGTAATTCCACCAAAGTCAAGTTTATTAACAGTCACTAAAATAAAAGAATTGTTATATAATTTGGGAAAGAGTCGAATTCAGGTGAAATTTAAGTGAAGCAGTGTTTGATATGCTCAAAGCACAGCACAGCTGTGTGTGGAGGAGTCTTAATCTGGCGTGGACTACAAAGGGGACCCAGGGTCGTTTCTGTGGAAACTACAAGGTTAAGATCGATGTGGAATGTAATCATTAGCTGAAGCTCTGCACCTGGGATGGAAATCGAGGCTGCTTCTCTGTGTCAAAGGGACGTAGATCCTTCAGCCAAGAATGAGATGTTTCATGCTTATTGAAATGTGAGAAAGAGAAAAAAATATTGGCCTGACACTCACAGCTAGGTCTTGGTGTTCCTGTTGAGCATAAACAATTTCACAAAACACCAACATCAGACTGATTGTGACGGATCAAGACAAAACCAGAACATTCCATAGTCATGCTGAACACAAAACATGTACATTGTCCAAGCCACAACCAAACATCTCATTTCCCAGCAAATAAGAGTACCGCTTCTTTACCAATCTCTTTAGCCTGATACAAGTTCTTTTTTTTTTTTTGGCCTGATACCAGTTGTTTATCACATACTGGCTTTGCAAAGATGCCTCCCTGTAAATAAGATATATCAGGGTACCTAATCATAGAATTACCCCAATCTTCTGACAGCATCCATCCGCGAGCAGAGCTGTACTTCCTTAAACCCTCCCCTAAATCACTTAACAAGCCCAAATCCTATTATTATTTTCCAACACTCTCTTAATGAGACACCCCATGGTTTCCCCATGGTGTACATTCTCCCTCATAGCAATGAGTAATAAACTTAGTGTTTTCAGTAATGAGTATATTCCTGGTGGTCATTGCCTGGAGGGAATAGACATGATGTCAATCAGCAAAGTTTTAATTTTAGAGAACAAAGTTTCTTGCTAAGAAAGCAGTAGTTGCCACCGGGTGAGGTGGCTCATGTTACATGGGAGGCTGAGGCAAGACAATTACTTGAAGCCAGGAGGTGGAGGCTGCAATGAGCCGAGATCACACCACTGTACTCCAGACTGCGCGACAGAGCAAGGCTCTGTCTTAAAAAACAAAAAAAAAGAAAGAAAAGAAAAAGAAAAAAGGTGGTAGTCTCTCAAAGAAGGGGTTATTTATGAGACTACAGCTGCAGCATGTTTAATCCCAGCTACCTGGGAGACTGAGGGGGGAGGATCCCTTGAACCTGGGAGACGGAAGTTGCAGTGAGCTGAGATGGTGCCATTGCACTCCAGCCTGCACATCTATTAGCTGTGATGATAAATAGCAGGACAGGTTTTCACAGTTTGAGCTAATTTTACGTTTCTTACTTTCCTTATTTGAACTTTAGTACCAGCAGGCAAGAGGACAGGGATTTTTGCCTGTCTTCTTTGTTGTTATTTCCTCAGTGCCTAAAAGACTGCCAGGCATTGGGCCAGGCACGGTGGCTAACGCCTGTAATCCCGGCACTTTGGGAGACTGAGGTGGGCAGATCACTTGAGGTCAGGAGTTTGAGACCAGCCTGGCCAACATGGTGAAACCCTGTCTCTACTAAAAATACAAAAATTAGCTGGGCTTGGTGGCGCATGTCTGTAATCCCAGTTACTCGGGAGGCTGAGGCAGGAGAATCGTTTGAACCCGGGAGGCAGAGGTTGCGGTGAGCCAAGATCTCGCCATTGCACTCCAGCCTGGGTGATTATTTTCCAAAGTGGTTGTACCATTTTACATTCCCACCAGCAATGTATAAGCGTTCCAGTTCCTTGGCAATAGGTGGTATGGTCAATCTTTTTAATTTTAGCTATCTTGATATTACACTGCTTTTTCTTTTCTTTTACTTTCTTCTTTTTTTTTTAAAGACAGAGTCTTGCCCTATCGCCCAGGCTGGAGTATAGTCTGTGATCTCGGCTCACTGCAACCTCCACCTCCCAGGTTCCAGCAATTCTCCTACCCCAGCCTCCTGAGTAGCTGGGATTACAGACGTCCACCACACATCCAACTAATTTCTGTATTTTTATTTTTTTGTTTTTTGTTTTTTGTTTTTGTTTTTTGGAGACAGAGTCTCATTCTGTGGCCCAGGCTGGAGTGCAGTGGCACGATCTCGGCTCACTGCAAACTCCGCCGCCTCCTGGGTTCAACAGATTCTCATGCCTTAGCCTCCCGAGTAGCTGGGACTACAGGCACATGCTGCTATGCCTGGGTAATTTTTTGTATTTTAGTAGAGATGGGGTTTCACCAGTTTGCCCAGGCTGGTCTTGAACTCCTGAGCTCAGGCAATCCACCTGCCTCAGCCTCCCAAAGTGCTGGGATTACAGGCATGAGCCATTGTGCCTGGCCAATTTTTGTATTTTTAGTAGAGAGAGGATTTCACCATGTTGGCCAGGCTGGTCTCAAACGCCTGACCTCAAGTGATCCGCTCACCTCGGCCTCCCAAAGTGCGGGGATTACAGGCATGAGCCACCGTGCCTGGCCACATTGCACTTTTAGTTTGCATTTCTGTAGTAATGAATGATGTTGAGCGTTTTTTCGTGTGCTTATTTGCCATCCATATGCCTTTGGTGAAGTGTCTCTGTTCAAAGATTTTGTCTTTTTTTTTTTTTTTTAGACGGAGTCTCACTCTGTCACCAGGCTGGAGTACAGTGGTGCAATCTTGGCTCACTGCAACCTCCGCCTCCTGG
The DNA here is from genome assembly GCF_028885625.2 of Pongo pygmaeus. Classification (NCBI taxonomy): domain Eukaryota; kingdom Metazoa; phylum Chordata; class Mammalia; order Primates; family Hominidae; genus Pongo; species Pongo pygmaeus. Next base: position 106,125,823 of record NC_085930.1, on the reverse strand, counting down.
GTTCAAGTAATTCTCCTACCTCAGCCTCCCGAGTAGCTGGGACTACAGGCGTGTGCCACCATGCCCACCTAATTTTTGTATTTTTAATAGAGATGGAGTTTCACCATGTTGGCCAGGATGGTCTCGATCTCTTGACCTTGTGATCCACCCGGCTCAGCCTCCCAAAGTACTGAGATTACAGCCATGAGCCATTGCACCCGGCCAAAAGACAGTAGATTTCTGTATGTTGATCTTATCCTGCAACTTTGCTAAACGTGTTTATTCATTCTAGTAGCTTTTTGAAGATTTCCTTTGGATTTTCTGTATAGATGATTATGTCATCCATGAATAGACAGTTTTCTTCTTCCTTTCTAATCTAGATGCCTTTGATTTCCTTTTCTTGCTTGAGTGCACTGGCTAGAAATGGTGAGAGCAGACATCTTTTATTTCTGATCTTAGGGGAAAGCTTTCAGTCTTTCACCATTAAATATATGTTAGCTGTGGGTTTTTCATGGATGCCCTTTACCAGGTTGAAAATGTTCCCTCTTTTTGATATTCCTTTTTCTGGCCTTGGTAGTTTCCTTGTATGCCGAATGCTTCGTGACCCTCTGCAAGTCTCCAGGTTCTCTCTCTGTGCAACGCTGTCATCTCTGGTGCTCTGTCCTGTGAACTCCAGCTGCCTTGGTCTCCCCAGACTCTTAGCTCTGTCTTTTCTTTTTTTTTTTTTTTGAGAAAGAGTTTCACCCTGTCACCCAGGCTGGAGTGCAGTGGTGCAATCTCGGCTCACTGCAAGCTCCGCCTCCGAGGTTCATGCCATTCTCCTGCCTCAGCCTCCCGAGTAGCTGGGACTACAGGCGCCCGCCACTACGCCCTGCTAATTTTTTGCATTTTTAGTAGAGACGGCGTTTCACCGCGTTAGCCAGGATGGTCTCGATCTCCTGACCTCGTGATCCGCCCACCTCGGCCTCCCAAAGTGCTGAGATTACAGGTGTGAGCCACTGCGTCCGGCCTTAGCTCTGTGTTTTCAACTCAAGGAGTATTCCAGGGCCAGGTGTGGTAGCTCACACCTGTAATCCTAGCACTTTGGGAGGCCGAGGCGGGTGGATCATGAGGTCAGGAGATAGAGACCATCCTGGCTAACACGGTGAAACCCTGTCTCTACTAAAAATACAAAAAAATTAGCTGGGCGTAGTGGCGGGCGCCTGTAGTCCCAGCTACTCGGGAGGCTGAGGCAGGAGAATGGCGTGAACCCGGGAGGCGGAACTTGCAGTGAGCCGAGATCGCGCCACTGCACTCCAACCTGGACGACAGAGTGAGACTCTGCCTCAAAAAAAAAAAAAAAAAAATACAGCATGCGGGCATGGTGGCGCACACCTGTAGTCCCAGCTACTTGGAAGGCTGAGGTGGGAGGATCACATGAGCCTGGGAGGTTGAGGCTACAGTGAGCTGTGATTGCGCCACTGCACTCCAGCGTGGGCAACAGAGCGAGACTCCGTCTCAAAAAAAAAAAAAAATAAGGAGTATTCTAGGCTCCACCTTAGTTTCTCCTCACTGTCTGGAAATTCTTTCAAGGCAGTGTGAACGTAGACGATCCTAGATTCATCACATTATTTTCCCATCTCTCATGGATTATATCCTTTGCTGGGAATGGAAGTCTGTGGATTATCTTTTTGTTGTCGTTTTATTTTGCTTTGATTATCTTTTGAGATCCGAAGTTAAGAACATATTCCTTTACTGTTTGAGCTTATTGAGTTTTTTAAAAAAGGTCTTTCTTACCCCAAATATAAAGATATTCTCTTATATTTTCTTGAAAAGTTATAAAGTATTTCTTTTCACATTTAAGTCTTTAATCTATCTGCAATTGATTTTTGTGTTTGGTGTGAAGGAATACAGATCAATTTTAGAATAGCATGTTGCATTTAACTTTGCTGGTAAGTTGATTGGCATTATGTTGTATCTTTTTTTTCCCCTTTTTTTCTTCCATTTCTTTCTTCTTATTACTTTTTGGTTCTACTCTAATCCATATATATTGAATCTTAGATATCGTTGAGGATAATCAATATATTTTTAACATACAATATTGATTCTTCCTATATTTATTAAATCTTGTTTTGATAGTGATGGATTAGTTCTACTTATTTTCCCATTAGAAAGATGCCCTCATTGGCCAGGCGCAGTGGCTCACGCCTGTAATCCCAGCAGGTTGGGAGGCCAAGGCGGGCGGATCACTTGAGGCCAGGAGTTCAAGACCAGCCTGGGCAACATGATGAAACCTCGTCTCTACTAAAAATACAAAAATCAGCCAGGCAGACTGGGCGCGGTGGCTCACATCTGTAATCCCAGCACTTTGGGAGGCCAAGGCGGGCGGGTCACGAGGTCAGGAGATCGAGACCATCCTGGCCAACACGGTGAAACCCTGTCTCTACTAAAAATACAAAAAATTAGCCGGACGCGGTGGCTGGCGCCTGTAGTCCCAGATACTTGGGAGGCTGAGGCAGGAGAATGGCTTGAACCCGGGAGGCGGAGCTTGCAGTGAGCCGAGATAGCGCCACTGCACTCCCGCCTGGGCGAAAGAGCGAGACTCCGTCTCAAAAAAAAAAAAAAAAAAAATCAGCCAGCCATGGTGGTACATGCCTGTAGTCTCAGCTACTCAGGTGGCTGAGGTGGGAGGATGGCTTGAGCCCAGGAGGCAGGGGGTTGCAGTGAGCCAAGATTGTACCATTGTGCTCCAGCCTGGGCAGCAGAGCAAGACTCTGCCTAAAAACAAAACAAAACAAAAAATTATGCCCTCATTAACATACTAAACCATGTCTCTTGGTGAACATATGCAAGAGTTTCTCTAGTATCTGGAGTGGAATTGTTGGGTTATAGGCAGAGTTGAATTTATCATAAAGCTAATAAAGCTAATATACTGTTCATAATGTTGTATTCTTTTTGTCAAAGAGAACTCCCCTCCAATTGTATAAGCTTCAGGTCCTGGAATACTTGGATTTGCCCCCATTGTTGTTTATGCACATGTTGAACAGAATAGTGCAACTATGGAAAATTCAAACAGCTTCTCTGCAGGAAATTGGAGAGAATGGTGTTCGAAGGACTGGAGGAACAAAAGGGTGAAGGGGATTTTACATAGCAATTAGGAAGCTCCTATCTCCCCTGGCCTTGAGCGTTCTCCTCTGTGTTGAAGTGGGCTGGAAGCTTGTAAACTAAATCTTCCAGACTGCTTTTCCAGCTGGTTTCTAATGCAGCTCTGTCAGGGAGACACTGGCAGGAGACTGGAAGGCAGGAAGAAGGAATTTTTCTGTTCATGATCACTTCCCTGGCAGGGTCAGCATCAGTAGTGGGTGACTGGGCTGCAGCAGGCAGCAATAGTCTCAGCAGAGGCAGCAGGGGTGAGCACAGGTTCCTGGGTTCCAGCAGCCACGAGGGCAGCCACACCTCCCATGGTTCTGCAATTCCCATAGCTCCCTCTGTCCACAGTCCCCATCACGCCCTCAGTTCGCCATATATTCAGCTTCTTTTGGATCTACAGGCCTTCATCATCTGCAGTTTCTTTCCATTAGCTCCATTTGCTTCCGTCCCTAGCAGGAATCTATGAACTACCCTTGAACTCAGAGTTCTCTTGCAGGCACCTCAAAGTCTTCATCTTGTTGGCCTCCTGGGAATGGCACCTGCTCTGCAGCTCCCAGTCCTGGATGCATCCTGTAGCCCCACTTCTCTTCCAGGTGCTGGTGACCCTCACTACTAGAAAACAGCACGGGCCCTGCTAGCCCCAGTCCCCTCGCTGCTGCATGGACACCATGGCTCCCTGAGCCTCCCTGTCTCTCAGTTGATGAGTTGCTGCCTCATCAACAGGTTGTTGTCCGACACCTCTATCATCTGTGACAAGAGGGTTTTGTTTGTTTTTTTTTAATAGTACAGATGGGGGCCAGGTGTGGTGGCTCATGCCTGTAATCTCAGCACTTGAGGAGGCTGAAGCAGGCAGATCACTTGAGGTCAGGAGTTCAAAACCAGCCTGGCCAACATGGTGAAACCCAGTCTGTACTAAAAATACAAAAATTAGCCAGTGTGGTGGCGTGCGCCTGTAGTACCAGCTACTCAAGAGGCTGAGACACAAGAACTGCTTGAACCTGGGGATTGAAGGTTGCAGTAAGCCAAAATCACGCCACTGCACTCCAGCCTGGGCAACAGAGCAAGACTTCGTCTCAAAAAAAAAAAAATAATAATAATAGTGATGGAGTTTTGCCATATTGCCCAGGCTGGTCTCAAACTCCTGGGCTCAAGCGATCCTCCCATCTCAGCCTCCCAAAGTGCTGAGATTACAGGTGTGAGCCACCACGCCCAGCCTAGAGAGTTTTCATACCACAGAGTTGAAAGTGAACCTGTAGAACCCATAAACTTGACAAAAGAAAAAAGTAGGAAGCAGCCTTGGGTTATCTCCAGCACAGCCACCAGAGGGCAGCAGACACTGGCTAAAGCTCTTAGTCACAAGTCCTGAGTGCTTGAAACAGTTGCAATGGCCAGCCAGCACGTGGGCAGAGCCCACCGCAGACAGTCCTCAGAGGTCGGAATCTGCCGTGCATCTGGCAATCTCTCTGCTGCCCCTGCCCCAGCCTGCCCTTAGCTCCTCTCTCTGGAGCCCAGTGGTAGTCTTCATGGGTTCTCCTGCTTCAGGCTGTCCTGACTTAAGGAATGTCCCCACTGCCCTCATCCCTTCACAGCTCCTCTCCAGATCAGAGTGCAAGCCAGAGTCCTCACAGTGGCCTCACAGCCCTGGCTGCTTGGAATCCTTACCCGCTGCCCACTCACTGTGGCACCACCAGGCTCCACGCTGTTACTCCAGGCCTCAGACACAGGCACACTCAGGGGCCATGTGCTTCTGTTCCCTTTGTTTATGAGCTATTCCCCCAGGTGTCTGCAGAGCACGCTTCCTTGAACTCCTTCAGGCCTTCCCTGAGCACACTCTTGTAAGTACACACAGATGGCACCACCACATCCCTTTCAGCGGGACCCAGCGGAAGAGCAGTCACCAGACACCCTCCAGCTCTCTGTTCCTGCAGGGCCCAGCACGGCTGCATACAGCCTCACCTGAGGTCACACCCTTCCTAGGGCAGCCTTCATCTGGTGACTGAGCAAAGCAGGGGCTATAAAGAACTGGCCATTTCCATCTCATGTGGGACTCTGTCTGACTGTCTAACTTCTCCAAGACTTTGTTGGGTGCCCATCACTGTTCAAGTTCTCCTGCCCAATCCTGCTTCCACCTCCTTCCTTCCACAGGTGTTGGCCTCATATTCTATCTCAGTAAATGCCTCTGAAGAGCCCACACCTGTAATCCTAGCACTTTGGGAGGTCGAGGCAGGAGGATCACTTGAGGCAAGGAGTTTGAGACCAGCCCGGGCAACATAGTGAGACACTATCTCTACAAAAAATTAAATTAGCTGAGCATGGTGGTGCACACCTGTGGCCCCAGCTACTCAGGAGGCTGAGACTGGAGGATCACTTGAAACTAGGAAGTTGAGGCTGCCATGAGCCATGACTGCACCACTGCACTCCAGCTTGGGCAGCAGAGCAAGAACCTGTCTCAAAATAAATAAATAAAAAGAAAGTTGTTCCAGTCACCGGTCTAGCATGTGTACAGCTCTGGGAGACACTCTGCCGGCTTTTCCCAGACCCCAGCCAGCTCCTCCACTTTGACAACTCTTGCGTGCCCAGGCCTCTCCTACTTCTGCCTCACTCCCAGCTGGGGTTTCCTTCCTAATAAAGGACCTCCACTCAGCTCAGCCTCTGGGGAAACAAGGCTAAATACACTCTTTTGTCATCTTTTGCAACCCTCTTGCAAGCACATCTTTCTCCTGCTATACCATAGGTCCTTGTCTCATTACTCACATTTTTTGGCACCTACTGTATCAGAGGTATTCTTCTAGATGCTAGGGATACACGACCTCAGGTTATCTGCCTGCCTCAGCCTCCCAAAGTGCTGGGATTACAGGAGTGAGCCACGGTGCCTGGCCACCAGTGCATGGTTTAGACCAGCCACTGAAGCCACAGCACCGGCTGCCTCAGAAGGGGTGGGGCAGGAGGCTGGGAGGGGCTAAACCAGGACTTGCAGTGGGGACGGGGAGAGGAGAAATGTTAAAAAAAAAAACTATCCAGGGCCAGGCGTGGTGGCTCATGCCTGTAATCCCAGCACTTTTGGAGGCCAAGGTGAGAGGATCACTTTAGCCCAGGAGTTCAAGGTTCAAGTGAGCTATGATCATGCCACTCCACTCCAGCCTGGGCAACAGAGAAAAACCCTGTCTCAAAAATAGAAACACAGGCTGGGCACAGTGGCTCACACCTGTAATCCCAGCACTTTGGGAGGCCAAGGTGGGCGGATCACCTGAGGTCAGTAGTTTGAGACCAGCCTGGCCAACATGGTGAAACCCTGTCTCTACTAAAAATACAAAAATTAGCCAGGCATGGAGGCTGTAGTCCCAGCTACTTGGGAGGCTGAGGCATGAGAATTGCTTGAACCTGGGAGGTGGAAGTTGCAGTGAGCCGAGATCACGCCACTGTACGCCAGCCTGGGTGACAGAGTGAGACTCAGTCTCAAAAACAAACAAACAAACAAACAAAAACAAAAACAAAATAAAGCCTCTGGAAATGGTCCTAAGTGCATTCAGAAAATGAATAAATATTTATTCAAGTAAATCTACTAAAACTTGGTAGGATTAATCAAAGCTATGATATTTAAACCAGCATGCATGCCTTCTTTCTCCTTCCCAGTTCAGTCAGATGGAAAGTCCACTCCAGACTGGTTCAGCCAAGAACAAAGGATTCTCTCTCCAACTAGCTCCCAGTTGGAGAACTGTCTTCCCAAGAGGGATAGAATGCCAGCATTTTCCACCCGGCTCCCAGCTACCTGTTGCTGAGGCTAAGCCCTATATGAGTATGGCCCAGATGGTAGCTCTCTTAGTGCACCCAGGCCTCACGCAGGGAATAGACGCTACATTGTGTGTGGTGCCACTGAAAATACTGGGGCCCCTGATTGTCTTAATTCTGGCTCATAAGGCAGAGGCAAGCCAAGAAGACTTGAAGCTACTTCCCTACTCTCCACAGAGTGACAATCTCTTACAGCAGGTGTGTCACGCAGCAAGAGATGGGCCATTGTCCCTGACCCCAGCTCCAGAGCTGTGGCTCAGAGATTTTGCCTGGGTAAAGGGGAAGGCCGGGAGCTTCAGATTTTTTCCCAAACGAATTGACTTAGTTTGCAAGAATGTGGAGAAGTTCAAGCCTAATGGTGCTCTCAGAAAAAAATGGAGGTTCTGATAAAAAAAAATGCCATTAAGAGGAATTTGGAAAATAAATCAGAGATAGAAGCAAAACCATAGGTTGGCTAGTTTACTAGACAGGACCAAGGAAAGATACAGTTAAGAGCCATTCTGGAGTCACAAGTCTCAATCATTGACCTAAAGAGATATCCCTTCAGGCCAGGCACGGTGGCTCACACCTGTAGTCCCAGCACTTTGGGATGCAGAGGCGGGAGAATCACTGGAAGCCAGAAGTTCAAGACCAGCCTGGCCAACATGGCGAAACTCCATCTCTACTAAAAATATAAAAATTAGCCAGGTGTGGTGGCACACGTCTGTAATCCCAGCTACTTGGGTGGCTGAGGCAGGAGAATCACTTGAACCCAGGAGGCAGAGGTTGCAGTGAGCTGAGATCACACCACTGCACTCCAGCCTGGGGGACAGAGCGGGACTGTCTCAAAAAAAAAAAAAAAAAAAAAAAAGAGAGAGAGAGAGAGAGATTCTTTCAAAAAAAGCCCAGATATAACTGGATTCCTCTGTAGAGCAATTTGTACCCCAAGGAATTGTTGAAAACAGTAGAGCAATCAGACAGCAATTAGCGGAGTGTAACAGCTGTATGTGGTCAGGGAATGAGATCAAGTCCTGCTAGAATCACTGCCATCCCAGGGTGACTGTGGGCATACCCAAGGCTGTGCCCTCTGGTGAGCAACATAAGAAGCTTCACACTATGGGTGGTGATCGGGGTTGGGGTGGTGGCTGATGAATATAGACTTCACTAAATAATCCACTAGTCACCAAACAAATAAACAAAAACCAATAAGAAGCCATGGAACAGAGAAACCAGTGCCCAAAGTTTTACAATATATCACCTAAAATGTCCAGTTTCCAATAACAAATTACATACAAGACATGCAAAGAAACAGGAAGGTCTGACCCAAACCCCAGGGTAAAAAACAGGCAATAGAAACTACCTGTGAGAAAGCTCAGATGTCAGATTTAATGGAAAGACTTCAAAGCAATCTTTATGAATATTTTCAAATAACTACAGAAAACCATGATTAAAGAAGTAAAGGGGCTGGGTACTGTAGCTCACACCTGTAATCCCAGCACTCTGGGAGGCTGAGGTGGGAAGATCACTTGAGCCCAGGAGTTCGAGACCAGCTTGGGCAACATAGTGAGACCCTGTCTCTACAAATAATTTAATAAACTAGTTGGGTGTGGTGGCATGTGCCTCTGGTCCCAGCTAGTTGGGAGGCTGAGGTGGGAGGATCACTTAAGCCTGGGCAGTCAAGGCTGCAGTGAGCTGAGATTGAGCCACTGCACTCCAGCCTGGATGATGATAGAGCAAGATCCCACCTCAAAAAAAAAAAAAAAAAGAAGAAGAAGAAGAAGTAAAGGAAGGTGTGATGAAAATGTCCCATCAAATAGAGAATATCAGTTAATAGACACTGGGCGCGGTGGCTCATGCCTGTAATCCCAGCTCTTTGGGAGGCCAAGGTGAGTGGAACACTTGAGGTCAGGAGTTCAAGACCAGCCTGGCCAACATGGTGAAACCCCGTCTCTACTAAAAATGCAAAAATTAGCCGGGCGAGGTGGCGCATGCCTATAATCCCAGCTACGTGGGAGGCTGTGGCAGGAGAATCGCTTGAACCCAGAAGGTGGAGGTTGCAGTGAGCCAGCACACCACTGCACTCCAGCCTGGGTGACAGAGAAACACTTCATCTCAAAAGAAAAAAAAAAAAGAGAGAGATAGATAGAAATTATTATTATTTAAAATTTTTTTAGAAACAGCCTCTGTGCCCCAGGCTGGAGTACAGTGGAGTGATCCCAGCTGATTGCAGCCTCGACTTCCCAGGCTCAGGCGATCCTCTCACCTCAGCCACCACACCCAGCTATTTTTATTTTTATTTTTATTTTTTTAGACAGAGTCTTGCTCTGTTGCCCAGACTGGAGTGCAGTAGCATGATCTCAGCTTACTGCAACTTCCGCCTCCTGGGTTCAATCGATTCTCTTGCCTCAGCCTCCTGAATAGCTGGGATTACAGGCGCCCACCACCACACCCAGCTAATTTTTGTATTTTTAGTAGAGACGGGGTTTCCCCATTTTGGCCAGGCTGGTCTCAAACTCCTGACCTCAGGTGATCCTCCCGCCTTGGCCTCCCAAAGTGCTGGGATTACAGGCATAAGCCACTGCGCCTGGACTTTTTTGTAATTTTTTGTTTGTTTTTGTTTTTTTTTTTGAGATGGAGTCTCACTCTGTCGCCCAGGCTGGAGTGCAGTGGCACCATCTTGGCTCACTGCAAGCTCTGCCTCCCAGGTTCACGCCATTCTCCTGCCTCAGCCTCCCGAGTAGCTGGGACTACAGGCGCCCACCACCATGCCCAGCTAATTTTTTGTATTTTTAGTAGAGACGGGTTTTCACCGTGTTAGCCAGGATGGTCTGGATCTCCTGACCTTGTGATCTGCCCACCTCAGCCTCCCAAAGTGCTGGGACTACAGGCGTGAGCCACTGCGCCCGGCCCTTTTTTGTAATTTTTATAGAGACAGGGTCTCAATTTGTCCAGGCTGGTCTTTATCTCCTGAACACAAGTAATCTGCCTGCCTTGGCCTCCCAAACTACTGGGATTACAGGCTTGAGCCACTATGCCCAGCTCAGAAATTATTTTTTAGAAAAAGAATCAAATGGGCCAGGCGCAGTGGCTCATGCCTGTAATCCCAGCACTTTGGGAGGCCGAGGTAGGTGGACAATTTGAGGTCAGGAGTTCAAGGCCAGCCTGGCCAACATGGCGAAACTTCATCTCTACTAAAAATACAAAAATTAGCCAGGTGTGGTGGCACACGCCTGTAATCCTAGCTACTCGGGAGGCTGAGGCCCAAGAATCACTTGAGCCTGGGAGGCAGAGGCTGTAGTGAGCTGAGATCATGCCACTGCATTCCAGCCTGGGCAACAGAGTGAGACTCTATCTCAAAAAAAAAAAAAAAAAAAAAAAAAAAAAGAATCTAATGGAAATTTGGGAGTTGAAAAGTATAATAATTGAAATGAAAATTTTATTAGATGATCTCAACAGTAGATTTAACTGGCAGAATAAAAAATAGAAAACTTGACTGTAGATCAACAGAGATTATGCCATCAAAAGAACAGAGAGAAAGAAGAATGAAGAAAAACAAACATAGCCTCAGAGGAATGTTGGACACTGTTAAATATACCAGTTATATGCATAAGAATATCAGAAGGAGAAGGTAGAGAGAAAGGAGCAGAAAAAAATACTCAGAGAAATAATGGCTGAAAACGTCTGAAATTTGCTATAAAATGTTAATACATCCAAGACACTCGCTGAAATCCAAGTAGGGTAAACACAAAAAGATCAATGAACCAAAACATTATATTAAGAATTCTGAAAGGCAAAGACAAAGAAAAATCTTGAAAGCTGCAAGAGAAATATGACTCATCACTTGAAAGTGAATGCCAGTGCCAATAAGCCTTACAGGTGGCTTCTTTTTTTTTTTAGACGGCGTTTCACTCTTGTTGCCCAGGCTGGAGTGCAATGGTGCAATCTCAGCTCACTGCAACCTCCACCTTCCAGGTCCCAGTTCAAGTAGTTCTCCTGCCTCAGCCTCCTGAGTAGCTGGGATTACAGGCACGCACCACCATGCCCAGCTAATTTTTGTATTTTTAGTAGAGATGGGGTTTCACCATGTTGGGCAGGCTGGTCTCAAACTCCTGACTTCGTGATCCGCCCGCCTTGGCCTCCCAAAGTGCTGGGATTACAGGCATGAGCCACCACACTGGGCTACAGATGGCTTCTTATCAGCAACAATGGAGGCCAGAAGGTAGTAAGAAAGCACATTCAGGCCGGGCGAGGTGGCTCATGCCTGTAATCCTAGCACTTTGGGAGGCCAGGCAGATCACCTGAGGTCAGGAGTTGGAGACCAGCCTGGCAAACATAGTGAAACCCCGTCTCTACTAAAAGAATACAAAAAAATTATCTGGGCGTGGCAGCAGGTGCCCGAATCCCAGGAGGCTGAGGCAGGATAATTGCTTGAACCTGGGAGACGGAGGTTGCAGTGAGCCGAGATCGCATCACTGCACTCAGCCTGGGCAACAGAGCGAGACTCCATCTCAAAAAAATTTTAAAAAAGAGCATGTTCAAAGAGCTCAAAAAAAATGTCAATTAAGAATATTAGGCCAGGCATGGTGGCTCACACCTGTAATCCCAGCACTTCGGGAATCTGAGGCAGGAGGATCACTTGAGACCAGGAGTTCAAGACCAGCCTGGACAGCATAACAGGAACCCTTACCTCTACAAAATAATTAAAAATTAGCTGGGCACAGTGGTGAGCACCTATAGTCCCAGCTACTGTGTAGATTGCGGCAGGAGAGTTGCTGGAGCCCAGGAGTTCAAGATGACCATGAGCTTGATCATGGCACTGTACTCCAGCCTGGGCAACAGAGCAAGACCCTGCCTCAAAAAGAAAGAAAATAAAAAAAAAAAGAATATTATATTCAGTAGAGCCACCTTTCAAAATGAAGGTGAAATAGGCCGGGTGCGGTGGCTCACGCCTGTAATCCCAGCTCTTTGGGAGGCCGAGACGGGTGAATCACGAGGTCAGGAGATCAAGACCATCCTTGGCTAACACGGTGAAACTGCATCTCTACTAAAAATACAAAAAAATTAGCCGAGTGTGGTGGTAGGCACCTGTAGTCCCAGCTACTCGGGAGGCTGAGGCAGGAGAATGGCGTGAACCAGGGGGTGGAGCTTGCAGTGAGCCGAGATGGCACCACTGCACTCCAGCCTGGGCGACAGAGCGAGACTCCGTCTCAGGGAAAAAACAACAACAAAAAAAAGAAGGCGGAATAAAGACATTCCCAGATAAACAAAAACAGAATTTGTCACTAGGCTGCCTTACAAGAAATACTAAAGGAAATATTTTTAGCCTGAAAACAAGCAAATCCAGATAGTAATTTGAATCCATATTTTTTGCCTGTGTTTTCATCTTTTTTTTTTTTTTTTTTTTTTTTTTTTTGAGACAGGGTGTCATTCTGTCACCCAGGCTGGAGTGCAGTGGCACGATCTCGGCTCACAGCAACCTCCACCTCCCAGGCTCAAGGTATCCTCCCATGTCAGCCTCCCAAGTAGGTAGGACTATAGGCATGAGCCACCATGCCTGGCCATTTTTTTTTTTTTGAGATGGAATTTCATTCTTGTTGCCCAGGCTGGAGTGCAATGGCGCGATCTCAGCTCTCTGCAACTTCCTCCTCCCAGGTTCAAGTGCTTCTCCTTCCTCAGCTTCCCAAGTACCTGGGATTACAGGCATGAGACCACCACGTCTGGCTAATTTTGTGTTTTTAGTAGAGATGGGATTTCTCCATGTTGGTCAGGCTGGTCTTGAACTCCTGACCTCAGGTGATCTGCCCACCTCAGCTTCCCAAAGTGCTGGGATTACAGGCGTGAGCCACCATGCCCAGCCACCTGGCCGATTTTTAAATTACTTGTAGCAATGAGGTCTCACTACGTTGCCCAGGTTGGTCTCAAATTCCTGGGCTCAAGCAGTCCTCCAGCCTCAGCCTCCCAAAGTGCTGGGATTACAGGTGTGAGACACCACACCCGGCCTTACCAGTGTTTTCATTGCCTTTATACAGAGACAAATTTTTGGAGGTCCTACCATTTTTGCTGACATCATTATAAATTTTGTTGCTTTAGTTTTAGGTCTTCTAATTTTTTGCGTTTTGTTTAGAGACAGAGTCTCACCATGTTGCTCGGGCTGGTCTCCAATGCCTGGCCTCAACCACCCTCAGTGTCCCCAGTAGCTGGGATTACAGGCATGAACCACCATGCCCAGCTATTTAAAAATTTTGTTTTATTTATTTGTTTTCTTACAGATAGGGTCTCGCTCTGTTGCCCAGGCTGGAGTGCAGTGGCACAATTGCAGCTCACTGCAGCCTTCAGCACCTGGGCTCAAGCAGTTCTTCCACCTTGGCCTCCTGAGTAGCTGAGACTACAGGCTCATGCCACCATGCCCGGCTAATTTTTTATTTCGATGGGAGTCTTGCTCTGTTGCCCAGACTGGTCTCAAACTCCTGGGCTCAAGCGATCCTCCCACCTTTGGCTCCCAACATGTTGACATTATAGGCATGAGCCACTGCGAGGGGCCTTCTGGCTGTTTTATTTTGAATTAGAAAGTGTGAGTCCTCCAAATTGGTTCTTTTCAAGATTGTTCTTTTCAATGCAACAATCTGGGTTCCTTGCATTTCAAATGAATTTTAGGATCATCTTGTCAATTTCTGCAAAGAAGGCAGCTGGGATTTTGTTGGGATTGCATTTAATCTTCAGATCAATTTGTGGAGCATTACCATCTTAATAATATTATTATTTTTTATTTTTTTGAGACAGGGTCTCACTCCAGTTGCCCAGGCTGGAGTGCAGTGGCATGATTTCAGCTCACTGCAGCCTTGACCTCCCTGGGCTCAGGTGATCCTCCCACCTCAGCCTCCTGAGTCTCTGGGACCACAGGTGCACACCACCATGCCCAGCTAATTTTCGTATTTTTAGTAGAGACAAGGTTTTGCCATACGGCCCAGGCTGGTTTCAAACTCCTGGACGCAAGCAATCCACCCACCTTGGCCTCTCAAAGTGCTGGGATTACAGGTGTGAGCCACTGCACCTGGCCCTCGCGTAATCATATTAAGTCTTCCAATCTGTGAACACAGGATTTTTTTTTTTTTTTTTTTGAGACGGAGTCTCGCTCTGTCGCCCAGGCTGGAGTGCAGTGGCGCAGTCTCGGCTCACTGCAACCTCCGCCTCCTGAATTCACGCCATTCTCCTGCCTCAGCCTCACGAGTAGCTGGGACTACAGGCGCCCGCCACCACACCCGGCTAATTTTTTGTATTTTTTTTTAGTAGAAACGGAGTTTCACCATGTTAGCCAGGATGGTCTCAATCTCCTGATCTCTGATCTGCCCACCTTGGTCTCCCAAAGTGCTGGATTACAGGCGTGAGCCACCGGAACACAGGATATTTTTTCATTATTTTGGGCTTTAATTTCTTTCAACAATGTTTCTTTTTTCAGTGTAAAAGTCTTACACTTGTTTTGTTAAATTTATTCGTAATTTTTTTTTTTTTTTTGACACAGAGTTTCACTCTTGTTGCCTAAGCTGGAGTACAGTGGCACAATCTCGGCTCACCGCAACCTCAGCCTCCCAGGTTCGAGCAATTCTCCTGTTTCAGCCTTCCAAGTGGCTGGGATTACCGACACACGCCACCACACCCAGCTAATTTTGTATTTTTAGTAAAGATGGGGTTTCTCCATGTTGGTCAGGCTGGTCTCGAGCTCCCGACCTCCGGTGATCCGCCCGCCTCGGCCTCCCAAAGTGCTGGGATTACAGGCATGAGCCATTGCACCCGGCCTTCATAAATATTTTTAAGTAACTAAACATCAAAAAGAATATTTAATTATTTTTGATGCTATTGTAAATGGAATTGTGTGTGTAACTTTTTTTTTTTTTGAGACAGGGTCTCACTATGTCACCCAGGCTTGAGTGCAGTGACACAATCACAGCTCACTGCAGTCTCAACCTCTCAGGCTCAAGCCGTCCTCCCACCTCAGCCTACTGAGTAGCTGGAACTACAGACATGCACCACCATGCCTACCTACTTTTTGTATTTTTTGTAGAGATGGGGTTTCACCATGTTACCCAGGCTGCTCGCAAACTCCTAGACTCAAGTGATCCTCCTGCCTCAGCCTCCCAAGTAGTTGGGATTACAGGCGTGAGCCACCACACCCGGCCATTCTATGTGTTTTGACAAATGTATAATGACATGTTGATACCATTATAATGTCATACAGAATAGTTTCACTGCTCTAAAAATCCACTGCACCACACCTATTCATTCCTCCCTCCTCCAAAAACTTTGTCAACCACTGATCTTTTCACTGTCTCCATAGTTTTTCCAGAGTGTTATACTATACAGTATGTAGCCTTTTCAGATTGGCTTCTTTTGCTTAGTGATATGCATTTACAATTCCTCCATGTCTTTTTTTTTTTTTTGAGACAGAGTCTTGCTCTGTTGCCCAGGCTGGAGTGCAGTGGCTCGATCTTGACCCACTGCAACCTCTGCCTCCCAGGTTCAAGTGATTCTCCTGCCTCAGCCTCCCAAGTAGCTGCAATTACAGGTGCCCGCCACCATGCCCAGCTAACTTGTATTTTTAGTAGAGACGGGGTTCCCCCGATTTGACCAGGCTGGTCTCGAACTCCTGACCTCAAGTGATACGCTTACCTTGGCCTCCCAAAGTGCTAGGATTATAGGCGTGAGCCACCATACCCAGCCACCTCCATATCTTTTGTGGCTTCATAATTTATTTACTTTTAGCATTGAATAATAATCCATTGTCTGGATGTACCACAATTTATTCATTCACCTACTGAAGGACATCTTAGTAGCTTTCCCAAGTTTTAGCAATATGAACAGAGCTGCTACAAACATGTGTATGCAAGTTTTTGTGTGAACATGAGTTTCAACTCATCTGGGTAATACCAAGGAGCATGACTGCTGGATCATGTGGCGAGGGTGTGTTTAGCTTTGTCAGAAGCTGCCAAACTGTCTTCCAAATGGCTGTACCATTCTGTATCCCCACCAGCAATGAATTTGAGTTAATGAAATTTTTTTTACATTTTCAGATAGTTGCTAGTGTATAGAAATATAATCGATTTTGTATATTAATCTTGTATTCTGCAACTTAACTCATTTATTAGCTCTAATAGTGTGTGTGTGTATTCTTTAGGATGTTCTGTATTTTCTATATACAATATGCAAGTTCATGGCACATAGAAATAAAGATAGTTTTACTTCTTTTCCAATGTGTATGTTTTTAATTTTATTTTCTTGCCTAGTTGTCTAGGCTGGACCTTCCAGTACAACGCAACATCCAGATGTACATTTCCAGCCTGCACCCGGTTCCAGCTACCTCACTGATGTGGAGTTCTAATTGGGAAGGAGGAGCCAGGCTGGCTGGAGCAGGTAAAAGCAAAAAGAGAAAGCAGATAAGCTATGAGTCTGCCTTTCTTCATGGTCCAGGACATATAGCCCTCCTGTGTAAATAACTCACAATCTTCCTGCAGCCAGCTATCACCAGACCCTCGGCTGATAGAAAAATGCAAGTTAGCTCACTGCAACCTTGGTGTTATTATGACTACACAAAGCCCTCTTCAACACACAGCACAAACACCACCCTATAAAATCCCCAGCAAGCCTTTGTCTCTTTGCAGTCAGCTCCTCTCTTGCTGACTTGCCCATTGCACCCTTGCAACATGTTTTCTTACTTTTTCTAACAATTCTACCTTTCTTTACCTACAGCTGTCTTGGTAAATTCTTTTACCGCCTAGGTGACACCAGCCCCAGATAGTTATGACCTGTGACATTTCAGTGGCCCGTATGGTGAACTCTCTCTTCTTACAGGAAATTCTCTCCCCTCTCTCTTTCTCTTTCTCTTTCCCAACTTGGGACCCTTGGTGGAAAGCATCTAAGCACAGAGACAACTGTAGGTCTGTGGCTGGAGCTACACTCTGGCGGGACTGAAAGGTGTCCGTGTGAAAGCGTCTGACTGCCACCAGTCCAGATAGTCGCTGCTCACCCACAACAACTGACATAGCTACTTAGATGCCTAATAGGAGTCTCCAACAAACTCATGATCGTCTCATCAAACCTGCTTCTCCCACAGTGTTCTGCAGTTCTATCCTTCTAGTATTGAAACCAAGTCATCCTTCGCTTCTCATTTTCTTTCTCTTTTTTTTGAGACAGGGTCTGACTCTTTCACCCAGGCTGGAGTGCAGTGGCACAATCTCAGCTCACTGCAACTGCTGCCTCCTCGGTTCAAGCAGTTCTCCTGCCTCAGCCTCCCAAGTAGCTGAGATTACAGGCACCCGCCACCATGCCCAGCTAATTTTTGTATTTTTAGTAGAGACAGAGTTTCACCATGTTGTCTAGGCTGGTCTCGAGCTCCTGACCTCAAGTTATCTGCCCACCTCAGCCTCCCAAAGTGTTAGGATTACAGGCTTGAGCCACTGCACCCAGCCTACTTCTCACTTGCTTTCATCCCACATTGGGACCACCAGTAATATCTGTGGTCTCAACCTTCACAATATGTCCAGAATGTGACCACTTCCCACCAACTCTATAACCAGCAGTGCACTCTGAGCCTCCAGCATCTCCTGCCTGGGTCAGTGCAGTAGGCTCCTAACCAGTCCTCTTAGTCTACTCTTGCCCTAGCTTCAGCTAAGTGATCCTTCTAAAATTAAATCAGGCTGGGCACAGTGGCTCATGCCTATAATCCAGACACTTTGGGAAGCTGAGGCAGGAGGATTGCTTGATACCAGGAGTTCGAGATGAGCCTGGACAACATGGCAAGACCCTATCTCTACAAAAAATAATAAAATTAGCCAGGCATGGTGTTGTGCGACTGTGGTCCCAGGTACTCGGGAGGTTGAGGCAGGACTAACTTGAGTCTAGGAGGCCAAGGTTGCAATGAGTCATGTTCACAACTCTGCACTCCAGCCTGGGTGACAAAGTGAGACCCTGTCTCAAAATAAATAAATAACAAAACTAAATCAGACCACATTGTCCTTCTGCTAAGTACCCTTCAATGGCTTTTACCACATTCTGTGAGAAAAGCTGGGGTCCTTACAGTGACCTAAAGGCCAAGGTTTCACTTCATTTCATTTCACTTCCCCTCCCTTCCTCCTTCCCTCCCTTCCTTCCTTCCTTCCAAGGGTGGGAATAACTCAGTCCCTGGCTAGAGGGCAAGGCCCCACTCCTGGGCGGCCCGCATGCCTTGCATTCCATATTCCAGTCCCAGCTCAGGCGCTCCATCACTGAGTGGCGTTGGGCAAGTCATGGGCTCTCTCTGGGCGTCAGTTTCCCCATATGTAAGTTTCCACAGAGGCTGGTATAGGTGGCCAAATGTTTCCTTCCATCCTGACTGTCCAGGATTCTGTGATTCCCTTCTAAGCCACTGTGTCCTCAGGAAATCCCTTGTGCCAGCCTATGGGTAGCTCAGGCCTTTATGGCAGGGTGAGGGTGGCCCCCAGGTCCTGGAGCTTTGGCCTCGAGCAGATCTGGATGGTGCTGGATGCCAGCCACCCACCAGAAGTGGGACTGCGGCTCCCTGTGCCCCCCCCCAAAGCACAAGGCTTGGAGGGCATGGGATTGGCGGTCCCTCGTCACCTTTTGTTCCTGTCTCTGGGGCTTTGCAGGCTAATGGAAACGCAGCCCTGAGAATAAAAGCCCCTTGTCCAGAGTTCTGAGCCCTAATCCTCTTACGTGTCACCAGCGGAAAGCCGGAGCCGGTGGCAGAAGGGCTGCTCTGATTCCCTGCCAGCCTGCCCCTCGTCCCACACTCTGGTGCCAACCCAGTCTCATCACAAAGGGCTGCTGCCCCAGCCAAGCAACCGCACCACTGAATGCAATTACCACTCAGGCCCCGGCGACGGAGTGCTCAGACCGAGAGCTCTGGACAGGGCTTGGATGGTTCAGGAAAGGCTGAGCATCCACCC
The DNA here is from genome assembly GCF_028885625.2 of Pongo pygmaeus. Lineage (NCBI taxonomy): Eukaryota > Metazoa > Chordata > Mammalia > Primates > Hominidae > Pongo > Pongo pygmaeus. The sequence goes on along the minus strand of NC_085930.1, from coordinate 106,107,011 downwards.
TGTCCTGAGAGCCACTGGCCAAGTCAGAGCCCCAGCTTTGCCCAGTGTGGCTGGGCCCAAGGTTCTGCCTCTCTCCCTTGGGATCCCAGATTGTTGTTCTAGCCATAAGGGGGCCCTGGATTAGGTAGTCATGGGACCTCTCTTGGCTCCCTCCTCCCTTTAGGAAGCGTAGACAGACCCACAGCTCTCTGCTAAGACTGGCGGGGCCTGGAAGAGGTGGGTGCAGTGGCCTCCCACACAGAACCTCCCTGTCTGAATAGTGGAGGGACAGACACCTCCATACAAGGCAAGAAGTGCCCCTGTTCCAGTGTGGCTTCTCAGAGGATACAGCAACCCGCCTGACCCCTGGGAAAGCTGGACAAGGCTCTGCTGGACTTGGAAGAGTGGGTAGGAGCAGGACAGATGACTGAGGTAGGGTTGGTAGAAGAGGAAGGAGGTGGGGCCTGCCAGGAGGACAGCGGTGCAGCCGAGGACAGCTTTCTGAGGATGGGAGTGAGCAGCTGGCAGCGGCTACACAAGGACCGTAAAAAGTGAACCCTCTCCCAGAGGCCTGGGCATGCAAAATAGGGACACAGGTACCCCACAGAGACAGGACTTCAAGAAGACAGAGGACAACTGGCTTTTTACCTGAATATTTAGTCGGGAGAAGTTAAAAAGTTACCATATAAGCACTATAATGTCAGTGCTTTAAAAGGAAAACAAACAGCCGTGAAGTGAAACGCAAAATTCACCTGAATTTTAAAGATGAAACAAACAACTGTATATCCATGGAGACACTTCAGACTCTGCAGGCAGATCCCGGGCCCTGTCTCGCTCCTTAGCCATATGTTTGAGTAAGGTGGCTATGTAATTGGGTCTACATGCAGTTAGACCACCCAGTCAATCAGACAAGTGTCCCACCTGCCAAAGAGCGCAGCGTGGAGCCGGGGAGAAGGTAGATCCATCCACAGACAAGTGTTTTTTGTTGTTGTTTTGTTGTTGTTGTTGTTGTTGTTTGTTTGTTTTTGAGACAGAGTCTTGCTCTGTTGTCCAGGCTGGAGTGCAGTGGCGCGATCTCGGTTCACTGCAAGCTCCGCCGCCCGGGTTCACGCCATTCTCCTGCCTCAGCCTCCCGAGTAGCTGGGACTACAGGCGCCTGCCACCACGCCCACCTAATTTTTTGTATTTTTAGTAGAGACGGGGTTTCACCGTGTTAGCCAGGATGGTCTCGATCTCCTGACCTCGTGATCCACCCGCCTCGGCCTCCCAAAGTGCTGGGATTACAGGTGTGAGCCACCACACCCTGCCGTTGTTGTTTTTTGAGACAGAGTCTTGTTCTGTCACCCAGCCTAGAGTGCAGTGGTGTAATCCTGGCTCACTGCATCCTCCACCTCTCATTACCCAGCGATTCTCCAGCTCCAGCTTCCCGAGTAGCTGGAACTACAGGTACCTGCCACCACACCCAGCTAATTTTTGTATCTTTAGTAGAGACGTGGTTTTGCCATGTTGGCCAGGCTGGTCTTGAACTCCTGACCTCAGGTGATCCAACCTCCTCACCATGGTGGTCCCCAGGGCTCAAGCCTGCAGCCCACAGGGGCTTATACTTCTGCTTTTAAAGTAATTAATGCAGCCAGCCTGGAGGCTCACACCTGCAATCCCAGCACTTTGGGGGGTTGAAGAGTGAGCCCAGGAGTTCAAGACCAGCCTGGGCAACATAGTGAGGCTCTATCTCTACAAAAAATAAAAATTGGCCGGGAGCGGTGGCTCACGCCTGTAATCCCAGCACTTTGGGAGGCCGAGGCAGGCGGATCACGAGCTCAGGAGATCAAGACCATCCTGGCTAACACGGTGAAACCCCGTCTCTACTAAAAAATACAAAAAATTAGCCGGGTGTGGCAGCGGGCTCCTGTAGTCCCAGCTACTTGGGAGGCTGAGGCAGGAGAATGGTATGAACCTGGGAGGCGGAGCTTGCAGTCAGCCAAGATGGCGCCACCGCACTCCAGCCTGGGCGACAAAGCGAGAGACTCCGTCTCAATAAAAATAAAAATAAAAATAAATAAATAAATAAATAAATAAATAAATAAATAAAAGAAAAGTTCTCTCCTTCCTTCACCTACACCGCCCATCCGCATCCACTGCTGGGAACTCCTATCCTGCTTGAGCCCAGAAGTTCAAGACCAGCCTGGGCAACATGAGGAGACCCCCATTTCTACACACACATACATATAAAATACAAAATTAGCGGGTCATGGTGGCATGCACCTGTAGTCCCAGCTCCTCAGGAAGCGGAGGTGGGTGGATCAATTGAGCCCAGGAGGTCCCGGCTGCAGTGATCTGTGACTGCACCACTGCACTCCAGCCTGAATGACAGAGCAAGACCCTATCTCAACAACAACAACAACAACAACAGAAATAAAGAAACTTCAAAATATTTTTCCCTAAAGGATTAATAAAAGCATGAAGATGCAGCCTGGGTGAAGCTATTTGAGTGAATAGATAAGAAAGGTGAGAGATAAGAAATACTAGGCTGAGGCTGGGCATGGTGGCTTACACCTGTAATCCCAGCACTTTGGGAGGCCGAGGAGGGCGGATCACAAGGTCAGGAGATTGAGACCATCCTGGTTAACACAGTGAAACCCGTCTCACTAAAAAAAATACAAAAAATTAGCCGGGTGCGGTGGTGGGTGCTGTAGTCCCAGCTACTCAGGAGGCTGAGGCAGGAGAACGGCATGAACCTGGGAGGTGGAGCGTGCCGTGAGCCGAGATCGCGCCACTGCACTCCAGCCTGGGTGATGGCAAGACTCTGTCTAAAAAAAAAAAAGAAATACTGGGCTGAAGTAGGACGTTTTGAATGAGTCACTTCCCCACACTGCAACCTCAATGAAATTCACTGAACTTCAGGTTCCTCCTGTTTTTGAGACAAGGTCTCCTCTGTTGCCCAGTATGGAGTGCAGTGGTGCAATCATAGCTCCCTGTAGCCTTGACCTCTTTCCTTCCTCCTGCCTTGGTCTCCCAAAGTGCTGGGATTACAGGCGTGAACATTTTTTCTTTTTTTTTTTGAAATGGAGTCTTGTTCTGTCACCCAGGCTGGAGTGCAGTGGCGTGATCTTGGCTCACTGCAACCTCCACCTCCTGGGTTCAAATGATTCTCCTGCCTCACCCTCCCAACTAGCTGGAATTACAGGTGCACACCACCACACTCCCTGCTATTTTTTGTATTTTTAGTAGAGACGGAGTTTCACCATGTTGGCCAGGCCGGTCTTGAACTCCTGGCCTCAAGTGTTTTGCCCACCTCAGCCTCCCAAAGTGCTGGGATTACAGGCATGAGCCACTGCGCCTGGCTGATTTTTTTCAAAAGGTTAGGCCGGGTGCGGTGGCTCACGCCTGTAATCCCAGCACTTTGGGAGGCTGAGGCTGGTGGATCACCTGCAGTTAGGAGTTCGAGACCAGCCTGGCTAACATGGTGAAACCCCATCTCTACTAAAAGTACAAAATTAGCTGGGTGTGGTGGCAGCCTGTAATCCCAGTTACTTGAGAGGCTGAGGCAGGAGAATTGCTTGAACCTAGGAGGCAGAGGTTACAGTGAGCCAAGATCGCGCCACTGCACTCCAGCCTGGGTAATGAGAGCGAAACTCCATCTCAAAAAAAAAAAAAAGGAAAAAGAAAAACAGTAAAGGTAATGCCTACATACATCTGAGGGTTGTCATGAGAATTAAATGAAATAATGCTGTTGAGTACTGTGCATAGTATCTGGCTCTGTGACAGTTATTACTAAGCTTATGAATCATGGCTTAATAAAGCCTGAGGATTTGAGGGTTACTCTGGAAGGAATATCCTGGCCATCCAAGGGTTGAGCAGAAACCTTCTAAATTTCCTCATCAAACCCACTGTCCTCAGCAGTCCTGTGTGCAGTGCTGTGCAGAGTGACCTCCCGCCTGCAGGTTAAGCCAGCTAAGCCAACAGGCTGGGAAACGGTCAACTAGCGACCCAGGAAACAACAAGAACAGGAGCTTCACAGTTTCCAAAGCATTGTTCACACTCCCCCCCCCCCCCACCTCCCCTACCCCCATCAGCTTGCTTTTAGCACCACTGACACTGCACCCTGGGACCAACCAACACACAGGCAGAGAGGAGGGTGATGCCAGGTGAAACAGCCAGGCTCTGGGGCTGAGACTGGTAAAGGTCTTGGCAGGGGGTACAAATGGCACACCCAACAAAGGTGTGCATGGCAGGTGGCACTTGTAGTTAGCTCAAAATTCTGGAGGACAGAATTGGAGCTCAAAAGAATTTCAACAGGTTAGAAATATGATACTCAGTTTTTACAAAGGCCAAGTCTGTCCTTGTGCCCCCAAACCCATCTGAACAAATGGAGTAGTACTTCTATCAGAAAAATGACACTGGGGACCAGCTCAGGGTGACTAAACTGAGAGATGCATGATGTTAGCAAGTCACTGAAGTCCTCAGACCCGGGCAAGAAGGGCCATGATCCTCCCTGTGGGGCAATGCTCCTCAGGGTCAAGGGACATGCCCACTCAGAAGCCACACTCACACCATGCTTGGCACTAGGGATCCCAGAATCTCTTGCCCAAAAGGCTCCAAGCCCCTGCTCCCCTAGCGATGGGGTCTAAGAGGAGGTTAAGGGATTGTGAACAGAGCCAGAACATGTGGCCTCAGGGGGCCACACATGGATCCCTGAAATCCCCTGCATTACAGGTACAGCCCAGGATACAAGGAGAGGGACCAGGTCGGGGGCAGCAGGGCTCCTCTCCCGGCCCCAGCACATTCTCAAACAGAACTCTGAGGAGTCCAAGAAATCTAAATTCAAACTTAGCGTTCCAAGTCATCATGAAGGTCAGAGTGGAGATTTGCTTATTGAATAGTTAGCTTGTACGATTGCTCATAAACTTTCAGACATGGGCCTCCGTGTGTCCCCCAGTCCTGCCCTGTGATTGTTCGTGTGTGCCTGGGCAAGGAGGCATGTGTGCTCCTCTGAGTTCAGGCAGCACCTAGAGAAGTGCAGCCCCTTCTGAACCCCCACAAATGTCCTAAGAAAAGCACCTGTCACATTGAGGGGCCAGGAGAGCTGTCACGTGAGGGTCAGCTGAGGGGACTAAAGACATTCAGCCAAGAGGAGAGAAGGTTCAGGAGTGGTGCTCTGGTTGTATTTTGTTCTTGGAAAGATGATGAAAGAAAAAGGAGGACTTACTCGTTTATTCCAAGAGCTCTGAGAGTAGACTAGGTCCACAGTGTGACTCAGGGTGGGCAGGAGGGCTCAGTGAAAAAATGACCCATCTAACAAAAGGTGGGGAAGGTGGGGAAGTGGTAGAAGAACAAGACAGAGAGTGAAGCACGATGGGAAGTCATGAGGGCCTTTCTGCTGGAGGAAGTCCAACTGTGCGAGGCGCATGATCTTTGAAATTTTGCAGGGATGATTTCAGCCGCAGGTGGAGGTCTGGGGCCAGCCGATGATCAAGCTCGTCCTGCCCTGAGAGTCTCTGAGTCTGCCTGGGGAAAGCACGTTGCAAGTCTCTCACAGACAAGCCTCCCCTGGTCCCTGACATTATGCATCTGAAACTCTTTCCATTTTCCAGGAAGGGTAAATCGAGGCACAGGGCAGGGAAGTCACATGGGTACGTGGTTACCAGCTTGTCCTGCTCCGTGTCAGAGGGGCCTGCAGTGTGCTCCTGCTGGTCATGCTCTCCTCCACTTTTTTGCAGGTTGGCAGGGTCTCTGGGGTGGGTCAGTTCTCACATGGATAGTTCTCTATGAATGCCAGAAGCTAGAGTCCGGTGTCTGGCATTTGGCAGGACCTGGGAAGCCAGGGGAGCCAAAGGGAGGTCTTTTTTTCCTGTGGGAACTCATTCCAGTTGCCAGCAGAGTGAGGAGCAAAGCCATGGCACTTAGCTTTCTGGTGGTTACTCCTGGCAACCTTGTCGTGGCCTTGGACGTGGACCCGGTCTGCCCCAGGGTTTCTGTTTCTCCATCTGTAGAACAAGGGTGAACTTCTGCCCTGGCTGGCCATAGAGCCGGCCGGACCAGGAAGCGTGCTGTCCTCCTTGAGAGGGCCAAGCAGTCACCAGAGTAAAGACAAGTGAGAATCAGGGCCTGCCGCCTCCCAGGAGAGGCCCAATTAGAGCAGCCAGTGGTTCCCACCAGAGGCTCTGGCCGGCCCTCAAAGCTAGCCGCGTGGGCAGGCAGCAGCAGGCTGTGTGATTAACCATGGCAGCCTGGGCCGCCCACTGGGCCTGGCCTCGGGAACTTCCAATGAGCACACATAGTGCCAAGGGGAAAGAGGGCCAGCTCCCTTTCTTCTGTAGCGAAGGGAGGAGGGAGCCGGCCGAGGGAGCACCCGGCAACCAGAAGGCAAACCCAAACAAAGGGCCACGCTTTTGAGGGCTCCTGAGACCTCGGCACAGGCCTCCCCGGGAGCCTCAGAGAGGGGTGGCATCAGGGGTCCAGAGTTCAGCTCACTCCACAGGCCCCATCAATACATCCCAAGAAGGCTCAGCCCTCTTCCAAGCCCAGGGCCACGATGCAAACAAGAAACTGCTCCATCCTCAAGGAAACAGAGTCTACCATGCATTCATTCATCCATCCATCCATTCATTCAACAAAGACTACCACCTACTGGGTGCCCTGAGACCAGGTAGTGAACAGGACAATCAGGATATCAGGATCCCTGCTCTCAGAAATCTCTATTCTGACTCCTCAGGCAGAAAGCAAGTAAACCAATGAGGAAAAACTACACAGAGGCAAAGAATGGTTATGGGCACTGACTCCACAGGCTGAAGGCTCTGGGTTCAAAGCCCAGCCCTGGCTCCACCATCTAACCACCAGAAAGCTATTTAACCTCTGTGACTGGGCCTCCTCCTCTGTAAGGTAGGATAAGAAAAGTATCTATCACACAGGATAGCGCTAAGAATTAAAGGAGTTAATATATGTAAAGCACTTCAAACACTACCTGGCATATAGTAAATACCACAGAAATATTATTTTTTTGTTTGTTTTGAGACGGAGTCTCGCTCTGTAACTCAGGCTGGAGTGCAGTGGCACGATCTCAGCTCACTGCAACCTCCACCTCCTAGGTTCAAGTGATTCTCCTGCCTCAGCCTCCTGAGTAGCTAGGATTACAAGTGCCTGCCACCACACCCAGCTAATTTTTCATATTTTCAGTAGAGACAGGGTTTCATCATGTTGGCCAGGCTGGTCTTGAACTCCTGACCTCAGGTGATCTGCCAGTCTCGGCCTCCCAAAGTGCTAGGATTACAGGCGTGAGCCACCACGCCTGGCCAAGTATTTATTAAATGAGAAATAAAGTAGTTTCCAGTAGAGACACATACTCTGAAGAACCTGAGCGGGAGGGAAGGTCCGGGGAGGTGTGGGGTGAGGAGAGCCACATCAGGGAAGGTAAAAATTAGTCTGCTTTTGGCTTCAAGTAATAAGAAACCTGGAAACTGGGCAGCTCCAGAACTGGCCATTTCAGGGACTCACGGACATCTTTGAAGAACCAGGCACTTTGCTGCTCTCTGTTCTGTTACCTTCAGCCTTGGCCTCAGGCTGGCGCCCCTCGTAGCCACAAGATGGCTGCCACTGTGCCAAGGATTATATCTAAGGATGTAATGCACATCAGAGGCCACTGGAGAAGAGATCATCTATTCCTGGTGATAGAAAAACTTTCCCAGAATTCACCCCAGTAAGCTTCACTTCACAACTCATTTACCAGAGCAGCGTCACGTGTTCACGCTTAAAACTGATCACCAAGGCTGGACGCAGTGGCTCACACCTGTAGTCCCAGCACTTTGGGAGGCTGAGGCGGGCGAATCACTTGAGCCCAGGGGTTTGAGACCAGCCTGGGCACCATGGCAAGACCATGGCTCTACAAAATTAAAAAAAAATAAAAATTAAGGGCTGGCACGGTGGCTCATGCCTGTAATCCCAGCACTTTGGGAGGCCAAGGTTGGTGGATCACCTGAGGTCAGAAGTTCGAGACCACCCTGGCCAACATGGTGAAACCCTGTCTCTACTAAAAATCCAAAAAATTAGTGTGGTGGTGGGCACCTGTAATCCCAGCTACTCCAGAGGCTGAGGCAGGAGAACTGCAGGAACTCGGGAGGTGGAGGTTGCAGTGAGCTGAGATAGTGCCATTGCACTCCAGCCTGGGGAACAAGAGCAAAACTCCATCTCAAAATAAATAAATGTAAAAATAAAACCAATCACTGGCAAGGTGACAGAGATCACCTGGATTGGCTTACCAATTAGGACTCGCTCCTAAACACAGGGGCTCTCAGAAGAGGCACGGTAACAAAACAAAGACAAGGTCCTCAGGAAGGATCACCATATTGTTGTTGGGTAGGCAACCACCAAATTCTGCAACAGAGGGTCAGGGGAGGCCTCGTTGAGGATGTTGATCTGAGCAGGGATCTGAATGACGGGAAGGAGCCATCCGTACAGTGATGTGAGGGAAAGACATTTTCAGCAGAGGGAGCAGCACGTGCAAAGACTCTGAAGTGAGTCTTGTTATTCAAGGAACATAAGGAAGACCAGAGTGGCCATAGGATGGGTTGAACAAGAGGGAAATAAGACGATAATAATAGCTTTTGGAATTTTAAATGTATAGCGAGAATTTAAAAATATTAACTGTAGCATATATATGAGGAGAGAAACAAATGAGTTAGTGTTCTAAGGTTCTTTAATTGCCTGGGAAGAAGATAACAATAATGTTAAAACCAGACATTGACAAGAAAGGGACGCAAGTTATAATTTCTACAACTATGCTATCTAATATAGTAGTCACCAGCCATGTGACATTGAGGGGCCAGGAGAGCTGTCACATGACGGTCAATTTACATTTAAATTAAGTAAAATTAAACAAAATTAAAAATTCAGTTTCTTAGTTGTATTAGCCACACTTCAAATGCTCAATAGCACATGTGGTTACTACACTGAACAGCAGCAACACACAATATTTTAATTCAGTACAGAAAGAAAAATTGGTCAAAACTCTTCTAGAGAAATTACTAAATGAATATAGAAAAAGCGATTAACTTTCATTTCTTTTTTTTTTTTTCTTTTTTTGAGACAGAGTTCTGCTCTATCACCCAGGCTGGAGGGCAGTGGCATGATCTCAGCTCACTGCAACCGCCACCTCCCAGGTTCAAGTGATTCTCCTGCCTCAGCCTCCCGAGTAGCTGGGATTACAGGTGTGCACCACCATGCCTGGAAAATTTTTGTATTTTTAGTAGAGACAGAGTTTCACCATGTTGGCTAGGCTGGTCTCAAACTCTTGGCCTCAAGTGATCCGCCTGCCTCCGCCTCCCAAATTGCCAAGACTACAGGCATGAGACACCGCACCCAGCCTTGAAAAAAGCTAATAACTTTCAAACTGATAGTGGCAAAGCATAAAATGATAAAAATAATCATTTCTTATTTTGCAAACTGGGCAATGGTAACGAATAAAATTTGAAATTTTAATTTTACTCACGGATTTTCAAATGAGATTTTTTTTTGAGACTGAGTCTTGCTTGTTGCCCAGGCTGGTATGCAGTGGCGTGATTTCGGCCCATTGCAGCCTCCGCCTCCTGATCTCAAGTGATCCTCCCACCTCAGCCTCCTGAGTAGTTGGGACCACAGGTGCCCGCCCCACGCCCTGCTAATTTTTGTATTTGTATTTTTAGCAGAGACAGAGTTTCGCCATGTTGGCCAGGCTGGCCTCGAACTCCTGATCTCAGGTGATCTGCCCACCTCAGCCTCCCAAAGTGTTGAGTTTACAGGCGTGAGCCACTGCACCCTACCGAGATATTTTTTTAAACATATTTTATTAGGTATTAGATAGTAGTGCAGGTCAGGTGTGGTGGCTCACACCTGTAAACCCAGCACTATGGGAGGGCGAGGCAGGCAGATCATTTGAGGTCAGGAGTTGGAGACCAGCCTGAGCAACATGGCAAAACCCTGTCTCTACAAAAAAAATTCCAAAAACTAGCTGGGCATGGTGGCACGCATCTGTGGTCCCGGCTTCGCAGGAGGCTGAGGCAGGAGGATCGCTTGAGCCTGGGAGGTCAAGGCTCCAGTGAGCCAAGATTGTGCCACTGCACTCCAGCCTGGGAGACAGAGCAAGACCTTGTCTAAAAAAAGAAAGAAAAATAGAAAAAAAAAATTCCACTATGTTCTACTAAACATTAAAGGAAGATATGGTGCCAATATACACAAACCCCTCAGGAAAATATAAAAAGAGGTACATTGGCCGGGTGCGGTGGCTCATGCCTGTAATCCCAGCACTTTGGGAGGCCGAGGTGGGCGGATCACGAGGTCAGGCGATCGATTCCGTCCTGGTTAACACGGTGAAACCCCGTCTCTACTAAAAATACAAAAAAATTAGCCAGGCATGGTGGCAGGAGCCTGTGGTCCCAGCTACTCGGGAGGCTGAGGCAGGAGAATGGTGTGAACCCGGGAGGCCGAGCTTGCAGTGAGCCAAGATCACGCCACTGCACTCCAGCCTGGGCGACAGAGCGAGACTCCGTCTCGGAAACAAACAAACAAACAAACAAACAACAACAACAACAAAAAACACTTGTCCGTGGATGGATCTACCTTCTCCCTGGCTCCACGCTGCGATCTTTGGCGGGTGGGACACTTGTCTGATTGACTGAATGGTCTAACTGCATGTAGTCCCAATTACATAGCCACCTACATAGCCTGGCCACAGAACAAGACTCCGTCTCAAAAAAAAAAAAAAAAAAAGAGGTACATTACCCAACACATCTTTTTTTTTTTTGAGATGGAGTCTCACTCTGTCACCCAGGCTGGAGTGCAGTGGCGCAATCTTGGCTCACTGCAACCTCCGCCTCCCGGGTTCAAGCAATTATCGTGCCTCACCCTCCCGACTACCTGGGATTACAGATGCCCCCCACCATGCCCAGCTAATTTTTGTATTTTTAGTAGAGACTGGGTTTTGCCATGTTGGCCAGGCTGGCTTTGAACTCCTGACCTCAGGTGATCTGCCTGCCTCCGCCTCCGCACCCAGCTACTCAATATATTTTAGAAGGCTGACATAACCTTGATACCAAACACCCAAGAAAGTGAGGCAGGTTTATAGGCCAATCTAACTTATTAACATATATGCAAATACTAAAAATACACTTTGGCAAATTTGATCTAATAATAATTTGAAAGGTTAATGCATCTGACCAAGTTACGTTTATTCCAAAATTACAAGATTGGTTTAACGTTTGAAAAATCAATGTAATTTTCTGTATTAAGCAAATAAGTTAGGAAAATTACATGATTAGCCTAACAGATGTGGAAAAGCTTTTGATAAAATTTAACATCCATTAAAATTAAAACTCTTCAAAACTATGAATAGAAGAGAACTTTAATGTGATAAAGGGTAGCTGCAAAAAAAGCTTACAGCAGGCAGTCTTAATGATGAAATGTTGAAGGCTTTTTTTTCTCTTTGAGATTGGCAATGATATGAGGATGTCTGCTCTCACCATATGTATTCTTAAGGTACAGAAAGGTCCTGGCTAGTTCGATATCCAAGAAAGAGAATTAAAACGTGTAAGGATTGTAAAGGAAGAAACAAAGCTATTATTATGTGCAGATTACATGATTTTATACATAGAAAATCCCAGTGCACTATGGGAAGCAGAGGAGGGAGGATTGCTTGAACTCAGCAGTTCGAGATCAGCCTGATAACATAGCAAGACCTCATCTCTACTAAAAACCAAAAAATGTAGCTGGGCATGGTGGTGGGCACCTGTAGTTCCACCTACTCAGGAGGCTAAGGTGAGAGAATCGCTTGAGCCCAGGAGATCAAGGCTGCAGTGAGCTGTGATTGCACCACTGCACTCCAGCCTGAGCAAAAGAGCAAGACCCTGTCTCAAAAAAAAAAGAAGAAAAGAAAAGAAAATCCAAAAGAATGTACGGATGAATTATTATAAGGGTATTTAGCAAAGTTTGCTGAATATCAAATCAATACTAAAAAATAATTGAGCTTCTTTACAAAAAGCAGTATGCATGTTTCAATACGAAAAGCAATGTATAACTAAAAAATTAAAAACTAAAAAGTTGGCTGGTAGTGGTGGCTCACACCTGTAATCCCACCGCTTTGGGAGGCTGAGGCAGGAGGATGGCTTAAGACCAGGAGTTCCAGGCTTACAGTGTTTTTTGTGCGTCACTGCAGTCCACCCTGGGTGACAGAGTGTGATCCTATCTGTAAAAAAATAAAAATTAAATTAAAAAAAAAAAACAAATCAGCCGGGCTCAGTGGCTCATGCCTGTAATCCCAGCACTTTGGGAGGCCGAGGCGGATGGATCACCTGAGGTCAGGAGTTCGAGACCAGCCTGGCTAACATGGTGAAACCTCATCTCTACTAAAAATACAAAAATTAGCTGGATGTGGTGGTGGGTGCCTGTAATCCCAGCTACTTGGGAGGCCGAGACAGGAGGATCGCTTGAACCCGGGAGGTGGAGGTTGCAGTGAGCTGAGATATCCGTGATATCTTTTTCTGAGACTGTGTCTCAAAACCAAACCAAAACAAACAAGAAACCCCAAATCATATGGTATGTGGCCTTTTGAGTCTGGCTGCCTCTGCTCAGCTTAAGGTTTTTGAGATTCACCCATTTGATATAGCTCATACTTTTTTTTGTTGTTAAATAGTATTCCACTGTATGGCTGTACCACAGTTTATCCACCCACAATTGGCAGACTTTGGGTTATTTTTTGGTTTCGGTGATTATAAAGCTGCTAGCCCCATACATATGCAGGTCTTTGTAAGGACATGTTTTATTTCTGTTGACTAAATATTTAGAAATGCAATTACTGGGTTCTGTACATGTTTACCTTTATAAGAAACTGCCAAATTGTTTTTCAGGGTGGCTATACCAACTTGCTTTCTAAGCCATGTTCCAGTGTCTCCTCCAGTCCTCTTCAGCACTTATATTCAGCATTTTTTTTTTTTTTTGAGATGGAGTTTCGCTTTTGTTGCCCAGGCTGGAGTGCAATGATGCGATCTCAGCTTACTACAACCTCCACCTCCCAGGTTCAAGCGATTCTCCTGCCTCAGTCTCCTGAGTAGCTGGGATTACAGGCGCATGCCACCATATGGCTAATCTTTTCTATTTTTAGTAGAAACGGGGTTTCACCATGTTAGCCAGGCTGGTCTTGAACTCCTGACCTCAGGTGATCTGTCCGCTTCAGCCTCCCAAAGTGATGAGATTACAGGCGTGAGCCACTGTGCCCGGGCTATTTAGCCTTTTTAATTTAAGCAATTCTAGTAGGTAAGTAGTGGTATCTTACTGTAGTTTTAATTTGTGTTTCCCTAAATACTAATGACATTATGTATCTTTTCATGTGTTTATTTGCTATCCAAATAACAACTTCTTCCCCTTCCCCTTCCCCTTCCTCCTCCTCCTCCTCCCCCTCCCCCCTTCCTCTTCCTCTTCTTCCTCCTTCTGCTGCTGCCCTTCTTCTTCTTCTTCTTCTTCTTCTTCTTCTTCTTCTTCTTCTTCTTCTTCTTCTTCTTCTTCTTCTTCTTCTTCTTCTTCTTCTCCTTCTTCTCCTTCTTCTCCTTCTTCTTCCTCTTCTTCATCATCCAGGTCTTGCTCTGTTCCCCAGGATGGAGTGCAGTGGCACAAAATAAGTTCACTGCAGCCTCAACCTCCGGGGCTCAAGCAATCCTCCCAACTCAACCTCCCTAGTACCTCGGGCTACAGGTGCGCACCACCACACCCAGCGAATTTCTGTATTTTTTGTAGAGATGGGGTTTTGCCATGTTGCTCAGGCTGGTCTTGAACTCCTGAGCTCAAGCTATCTGCCTGCTTTGGTCTCCCAAAGTGCTGGGAATAACTTTTTTTTTTTTTTTTTTTTTTTTAACAGGGTCTCACTCTGTTACCAGGCTGGAGTGCAGTGGCGCGATCTCGGCTCACTGCAACAGCTGCCTCCTGGGTTCAATCGATTCTCCTGCCTCAGCCTCCTGAGTAGCTGGGATTATAGGTGTGCACCCAGCTAATTTTTGTATTTTTAGTAGTGACAGGGTTTCACCATGTTGGCCAAGGTAGGGAATAACTTCTATGGTGACCTTTTTGTTCAAATCTTTTGCTCATTTGAAATACCAGGTTGTCTTTTTTTTTTTTTTTTTTTTTTAAGACAAGGTCTCTCTCTCTGTCTCCCAGGCTAGAGTGCAGTGGAGTGATCTCAGGTCACTGTAGCCTCGATCTACTGTGCTCAAGTGATCCTCCCACCTCAGGATACTACCCCCAACCACCCTGTCCCCGTCTCCCACCAGTAGCTGGGACTATAGGTATGTGCTACTTCCCCCACATAATTTTTGTATTTTTTTGTAGAGATGACGTTTTGCCTTGTTTCCCAAGCTGGTCTCAAACTCCTAGGCTCAAATGATCTGCCTGCCACAGCCTCCCAAAGGGCTGGGATTACAGGTGTGAACTACCACACTTGGCCTGTTGTGTTTTTATTTTCATTCAGTTTGAAATATTTTCTTATTCTTCTTTAGGAATTACTGAGTGTTTGAACTATAGGTCTAAATGTGTTGTTTAATTTCCAAATGCTTTGAGGTGAAAGTTTCCAGATACCTTTGTCATTGATTTCTAGTTTACTTCTATTATAGTCAGAGAGCATGCTTTGTATGATTTAAATACATTTACATATATACACACAGTTTAAGAGACAGGGTCTCCCTCTGTCACCCCAGGCTAGAATGCAATGGCATGATAACAGCTCACTGTAGCCTCGAACTCCTGGGCTCCAGCGATCCTCCTCCCTCAGCCTCCTGCATAGCTAGGACTACAGAAATGTGCCACCACACCTGGCTCATTTAAATTTTTGAGGAATTATTTTATGCTCCAGAATATCATCTGTCTTGAGTAATGTTCTTTGTGCTCTTGAAAATGGTATGTATTGTGCTGCTGTAGGGAAGAGTGTTCTATAAATATTGATTAGATCATATTTGATTGTCTTAATTACGTCTTCTATATCTTTATTGATTTTTGGTTGCCATGTACTGAGGGACGGTGTTGAAGACTCCAATTGTAACTGTTGTTTAGCTATTTTTTTTTTTTTTTGAGACAGAGTCTCTCTCTATCGCCCAGGCTGGAGTGCAGTGGCGTGATCTCGGCTCACTTCAAGCTCCACCTCCCGGGTTCACGCCATTCTCCTTGCCTCAGCCTCCCAGGTAGCTGGGACTACAGGCACGTGCCACCACGCCCGGCTAATTTTTTTTTGTATTTTTTAGTAGAGACGGGGTTTTCACCGTGTTAGCCAGGATGGTCTCGATCTCCTGACCTCGTGATCCACCCGCTTCAGCCTCCCAAAGTGGTGGGATTACAGGCATGAGCCACTGCGCCCGGCCTTAGTTTAGCTATTTCTCCTTTCATTTTCATCAGTTTTCACTTTATATATTTTGAAGCTGTCAGGTGCATATACTTTTAGGATTGTCTTCTTGATGGACTGATCTTTTTATCATTACATAATGTCCCTCTTTATCCCTTGTTCTGAAGTCCATTTTGCTGTTGCTGTTGTTGTTGTTGTTGTTGTTGTTTTTGAGAGGGGGTCTCGCCCTGTTGTTGAGGCTGGAGTGCAATGGCATGATCATGGCTCACTGCAGCCTCTTTCTCCTGGGCTCAAGTAATCCTCTCACCTGAGCCCCACAAGGAGCTGGGATCACAGGTGCGTGCCACCACACTCAGCTAATTTTTTAAAAATATTTAATAGAGATGAGGTCTCACTGTGTTGCCCAGGCTAGTCTCAAACTCCTAGGCTCAAGCAATCCTCTCACTTTGGCCTCCCAAAGTTCTGGAATTACAGGCGTGAATCACCACACTCGGCCTCTGAAATCTATTTTGTCCATTATTAATATAGTTGAAGGAATTCTTCATCTCCGATTTTGTGGTGGTCTTTTTGTCGTTGTCTATTTCTAGCGTTTTCATGAATCCTTTTTGTAGTTTTTGCCTCTGCTCAAGTTCACCATCTTTTATGTGTTTCATTCACCTTTTCCACTAGATCTTTAAACATATTAATTAGTCTCTGTGTGATAGTCCCATCATCTGGCTCCTCTCTGGCTCTGGTTGTTTTGTCTCCTTTATCACTTGATAAGTTCTTTCTTTTCAAAAAAACAGAAACAAAAACAAAAACAAAAAAACAATAGAGGCCTAGTTAAATAGTATATATGCCAAGAGACGGATGTCTCTCTCTTTTTTTTTAAGATGGAGTCTCGCTCTGTCACCCAGGCTGGAGTGCAGTGGTGCGATCTCAGCTCACTGCAGCCTCTGCCTCTCGGGTTCAAGCAACTTTCTTGCCTCAGCCTCCTGAGCAACTAGGACTACAGGCACACGCCACCACGCCCAGCTAATTTTTGTATTTTTAGTAGAGAGGGGGTTTTGCCATCTTGGCCAGGATGGTCTCAAACTCCTAACTTCAGGTGATCCACCTGCCTCGGCCTCCCAAAGTGCTGGGATTACAAGCGTGGGCCACCACACCTGGCCAATAGATGGATATGTCTCTTTCTTCTGTTTTGCTTTCAGTGTAAGGGATTGAGTTGGTCCAGTTGGTACTAAATAGCAGAGGTGGGTTTGGATTTTGTTGTTCCTATAATTCCTCCAAACATGCCAGGTGTGCTGGCTCACACCTGTAATCCCAGCACTTTGGGAGGCTGAGGTGAGAGGATCATTTGAGCCCAGGAGGTCCAGACCAGTCTGGAAAACATAGCAAGACTCTGTCTCTAAAAAAATAAAAAATAAATTAACCAAGCATGGTGGGAGACACCTGTGGTCCCAGCTAATCATAGAGGCTGAGGCGGGAGGATCCCTTGAGCCCAGGAAATTGAGGCTGCAGTGAGCTATGATTGCGCCACTGCATTCCAGCCTAGGCAACAGAGCGAGACCCTGTCTGTAAAAAAGAAAAAAAAAAATGCCTCCACTGGTAGGCTACTTCTACCTTTTGATTAGCATGAGGCCTGAGGTGCAGGAGTGTTCTGCTCAGTGTTTCTGCTCTGCCTCCACTTTCGGCAGGCCCTGTATGCCTGCACCTCAGAGAAAGAGGACTTCTCTTTATGCTTTTCCCACTCGTCCAGCTGTAAACTGCCGCTCGCTGCATGTTAATCAGGGCCAATCCTGCGGTGGGAGCAGCTTTTCAGAGTTTTCCTGGTCCAGCTTCAGGCTTAGGCAGATGTTGTGCTCCTGAGTCTCAGAGTGGGACTCTCTTACCTTTTTTTCTTTTTCTTTCTTTTTTTTTTTGAGACAGAGTCTTGCTCTGTTGCCCAGGCTGGATTGCAGTGACGTGATCTCGGTTCACCGCAATCTCTGCCTCGCGGAATCAAGCGATTCTCCTGCCTCAGCCTCCTGAGTAGCTGGGACTACAGGCACGCACCACTGTGCCCGGCTAATTTTTGTATTTTTAGTAGAGATGGAGTTTCATCATGTTGGTCAGGCTGGTCTCAAACTCCTGGGCTCAAGTGATCCACCCGCCTTGGTCTCCCAAAGTGCTGGGATTACAGGTGTGAGACACTGTGCCTGGCAGGGCTTTCTTGGCTTTCTTGCCCTTCCCTTCCTTGGCAGCCAAACTCTGGCTTGTATCCGTGGAGGGCTGGGTGGGAGAGTTTTCCGCCCCTCCCTCAGTGATGGCCGGCTTCTGCTTTGTGTCAGGGCAGGGTTCTGGGCCCAGGAAGGTTTTCCACACCTCCACCAGGTGGATATGTCTTTGCTTTGACCCCTGCCTCTGTGACAGTACCTTTGCTTGGAACTGATGGCAGGAGGGGTTCCTGCCCATCCCCCAACAGTTATTTGTGGCCAGGCTTGTAGTGGGGAGAGGATTTTGCTGCACCCCTTCCAGAGGCCGTTGATTTTTCCAGGGGGTTTTCTTGTCCCTCCTTCGGCAGCTTAAGGCTTTTGCTTGGATTGCTAGAAGAGTCTGGAAAATGAGTGGGGTCTTCTTCCCGTGCACCTCTGACTGGTGTTCTCAAGTCTCAGACCCATTACCCAGTTTTTTTCTTTTTGTTTTTTGTATTTTTTTCTTTTGAGGCGGGGGCTTGCTGTCACCCAGGCTGGAGTGCAGTGGTGCAATCATGGCTCACTGCAGCCTTGACTTGCTGGGATTAAGTGATCCTCCCGCGTCAGCCTCCTGAGTAGCTGAGACCACAGGCACACGCCATGCCTGGCTAATTTTTAAATTTTTAATAGAGATGGGGTCTCACACTGTTGACCAGGCTGGTCCCACCCAGTTTTTCCTGTGAGCACCAAACAGGTTTGTGGAAGAGGCTGTGCATGGCTGCACTCTCGTATCTGGAGCTCCAGGGATTCTGACTGTCCTACTCTTCACACTCCACCTTCTCGCATGTGCTCATGTCCTAACTGTCTTCCTTCCTGCTTTTGTGGTGTTGCCTCTTCCTCCTGGCTCCTGCCTTGGATAAAGAAGCCGCTGTGGCCTCTCTGGCTTGTCATCCTTTGGGATTCAATGTATCTGGTTGCCTCGTGACCTCAACACTTTAATGGGCTCAAGAAGTTGTGATTGTGTAGATTTTCTGACTTTTTCTTGCTATTAGGGTATGAGTGACATTCTCATGTGACTTTCAGGTGGAAACAATGCTTCAGGAATGATTTTATAACCATAAAGGAAGACGGATAAATTTGACTACGTAAAAACTAGCTTTAATATTAACCTAATAGTGGGAAATTGGGAGTCATAAATAGGAAAAAAAATTGCAATACATATAAAGAATAAAGGGGCTCATTAACAAGATATTTAAAGAATGCCCTTGAATCATTAAGAAGACGATAACCTAAAAGAAAAATGGACTCAAGAGTTAAGCAAGTGCTTCACAAAAGCAGAAATTCAGATTGCTAATAAACATATTAAAAGCTGTGCAGCCCGGGTGCAGTAGCTCACACCTGTAATTCCAGCACATTGGGAGGCTGAGGCGGGAGGATCCCTTGAGCCCAAGAGTTTGAGACCAACTTGAGCAACATAGGGAGACCACCATCTCTACAAAAAATTAGAAAATTAGCCAAGTGTGGTGGCACATACCTATAGTCCCAGCTACTTGAGAGGCTAAGGTAGGAAAAGCCTGACCTCAGGAGTTTGAGGTTGCAGTGAGCCATGATTGCACCACTGCACTCTAGCCTGTGCAACACAGCAACACCCTGTCTCGAAAAAAAAAAAAGCTGTGCAATCTCATTAATAATTAGAGAATGTGAATTAAAATCCCTATTACTTGCCACTACATTTTAGCCAACAAGAATCGCTAAAATTGACAAAGTATAAAACTATCAAGCACTGCTGTGGATGTGGAGCAAAGGCAGTTCATCCACTGTTGGTGGGAGTCATTCACTGATACAACCCCCCCTCTTTTTTTTTTTTTTTTTTGAGACAGAGTCACCCAGGCTGGAGTGCAGTGGCGTGATCTCAGCTCACTGCAACCTCCGTCTCCTGGGTTCAAGAGATTCTTCTGCCTCAGCCTCCCAAGTAGCTGGGATTATAGATGTGTGCCACCACGCCTAGCTAATTTTTCTATTTTTAGTAGAGACAGGGGTTTCACCATGTTGGCCAGGCTGGTTTCGAACTCTTGACCTCAAATGTTCCTCCTGGCTTGGCCTCCCAAAGTGCTGGGATTACAAGCATGAACCACCACGCCCAGCCTGATATAACCACTTTTAACTATGCTCTTGTAAAGGTGAAGATAAGTTAAATTCCACTCTAGCAATTCTACTCCTAGGTATGTGCTCCAGAATTGCATGCACGTGGGTACCAGGAGGTGAATCCCTTTGATCGTCACATTCTTCTTCTGGTTTCGATAAACCATTGGCCAGAGTGTTACTTAGTCCAGATGGCCATCTGAGTCCTCAGGGAAACTCTGCAATCTTGTTCCTATGTACTTTGTGTCATCTCATGGTTATACACTCAGGAGACAGTATTATTTCCAAGCTTGCTTTGGAGGAGTTCCTCACTCTTTCCCCATAGCTGGTTGTATGCCTGCAATGAACTCTTGGGCTGAGGAAAGAGCTTCTGCTGTAGTACCCAGCAAGGGCGGTATTCCCACACTCCCTGCTCCTGGACCAGTGAAGCTGCCTCTATTCCCCTGCTAGTACCCGCCCTTTCCCTTGGGCCTGGAAAACCCTGAATGAATTTCATGACACTGAGAAATACGCTTCACAAAGCAAAGTTTTTGGTCTGTTTTGTTCATTGCTATATCCCTGATGCCTAGCTAGTCCTAGGAAAAGGCAAAGATTCTATAGATGAAGAGCCTTAAGTTCAGAAAGCACATGGCTCCTAAATAGAGAGAACTTCTAGCTCCAAGTTCAGTGTTTAGTGCTGCTTTCTGGAGCACAGATGAGACTTTTCACCTGAATAAATTATCTGAGAAAGGACAAGGTCTCCAGAGGACTCTTGCCAGGCCTGTGGATCACAGTCATCAAGAAGCACAAACACTCTGGCAGGAAAGAGGACAGGCACAGATGGAAATCAATATACCCTGTTCTAACACTTCAGCCCCTTCTTTGGGTCAAAGACTCTTGGCAACATCCAGTAACTCTATTCCACAGGCCTCCACCATCTCCTGCTCGCCTTCTGATCTGGGCTTTCCTATCCCTCCTGCCTTGTGCTGGGTAGGTGAGACAGAGCCAAAGGCTTTGACACATATTTCATAACACTCTTGTGGCAGAAACAAAACAAAGCACAACACTAAGAAACCCTTATGTCTGGTTGGGATCTAGAATTTACAAAGCACTGTTTTTTGTTTTTTGGAGAAAGAGTCTCGCTGTGTCGCCCAGGCTGGAGTGCAGTGGTGCAATCTTGGCTCACTGCAACCTCTGCCTCCCAGGTTCAAGCAATTCTCCTGTCTCAGCCTCCTGAGTGCTTTTTTTTTTTTTTTTTTTTTTTTTTGAGACAGAGTTTCACTCTTATAGCCCAGGCTGGAGTGCAATGGGGCGATCTCGGCTCACTGCAACCTCCACCTCCTGGGTTTAAGTGATTCTCCTGCCTCAGCCTCCTGATTAGCTCGGATTACAGGCGTCCGCCACAATGCTTGGCTGATTTTGTATTTTTTCTTCGTAGAGACAGGGTTTCACCATGTTGGCCAGGCTGGTCTTGAACTCCTGACTTCAGGTGATCCACCCACCTCGGCCTCCCAAAGTGCTGGGATTACAGGCATGAGCCACCACACCTGGCCTACAAAGTACTTTTATATCCAGTCCCTCTTGATTGGGTCTTCTTATGAAAGGATCCAGAGGTACTTAACCATGAAAGACAGGTTCCCTAGTTAACAGAGTCCAGGAAGTCCTAAGCAGAACCAACGAGTTGTCCAAAGTGGGTAAGAGATATGGTTAGGAACCCACGACACACGTCCCAATATGCAGCCCTATGCCATAGCAAAGAGCAGACTGAGCTCATGGTGCCGGCTAAACACCATCTGGGTAAGAGGCCCAAGATGAAAACAGAGGACTTCTGTTGTTAGTAAATGGGAGACTAGGTAAATTCTACCAACTCTTGCACTAGGAGCCAAAACATTTGACAAGCATCAAAAAGCTAACAAGATACGAAAGAATTACTAGGCTAAAATCCCAGAGAGGACATGAATCCAGATAGGTGAGCCCAGCATTTGGGCCACTTAGGCCTGGAGGCAACTGCCCATTTAGCAGAGGCGATGGAGAGAATGGGTTGTGTTTCTGAAAGTTTTGTAGAGCTGGGCAGGGGAAGCTGGAGTATGGGGCCTGCCAAAGGTGGGATACTGGTAAACCACTGCCTGTTTTGAGGTGTGACCTGAGAGGATTATACCCTAGGGTTAAGGATAAACCAGAAGCAAACCAGCCCTTGCATAGTCTGACAGGTCTGTGGCTTGGTTTCAGTGGCTTAGAAAATCTCCAATCTTGAATCTGGATTACTGTGACCCCAGAATTCTAGAGCTCCTGAGTACCTGACAGAAGCAAATAAAATTCCTCTCTGGAGGGAGAAATCATCCTAGGCTTCAAAATATTTTAATAAACAGGTTTTCAAATACAATGTCCAGCACAAAGTAAAAAATGAGGCACATGTGAACACACATCAGGGAGAACCAGCAGAAATTAGGTGACAGAAACACACAGGGATTCCAGTTATTGGAATGATCACAGATTGAACCAGGCAAAATGTTCAAGAAAACTCCTCCAATCGTTGGTAAGTCTGGCTATTTGAAATCTTCACTCTCTAATCCCTCCCCATTCTACAACCCCCATCCTCAATCTGCCTTACCCACTGTCTCCAGAGTTGCCTTTACACAAAACAAATCTGACCATCCTTCAGCTCTGTGCTTAAATGGCATTCAAGGCTGTTTGTAATCTGTCCTAAATTGCCCTTTTCAGCCTCATCATATACTCATCATATAGACTACTTTCCTGAGTATTCTACCTTTGCCTTTAATGTCCTCATCTCCTATTTTATCCTGAAAAATGCTTCTTTATCCTTCAAAGTCCAATTTAAATCTCTTCTCTTTGAAGCCTTTCTGAAATATATATATATGTGTGCATATATATGTATATATATAAGGTATATATATATGTGTATGTGTATATATATTTTTTAATTTATTTTTATTTATTTATTTATTTTTGAGGCAGGGTCTTGCTCTGTCGCCCAGACTGAAGTGCAGTGGCGCAATCTCAGCTCACTGCAACCTTCGTCCCGAGTTCAAGCAATTCTCCTACCTCAGCCTCCCGAGTAGCTGGGATTTCAGGTGCCCGCCACCATGCTCAGCTAATTTTTGCATTTTTAGTAGAGACGGAGTTTTATCACGTTGGCCAGGCTGGTCTCGAACTCCTGACCTCAGGTGATTCACCCACCTTGGCCTCCCAAAGTGCTGGGATTACAGGTGTGAGCCACTGCGCCTGGCCCCTTTCTGAAATCTTTTTTTTTTTTTTTTTTGAGACGGAGTCTTGCTCTGTCACCCAGGCTGGAGTGCAGTGGCGCCATCTCGGTTCACTGCAAGCTCCGCCTCCTGGGTTCACGCCGTTCTCCTGCCTCAGCCTCCCGCTTAGCTGGGACTACAGGCGCTCGCCACCACACCCGGCTAATTTTTTGTATTTTTAGTAGAGACAGGATTTCACCATGTTAGCCAGGACGGTCTCGATCTCTTGACCTCGTGATCCGCCCACCTTGACCTCCCAAAATGCTGGCATTACAGGTGTGAGCCACGGCACCCTGCCCTGAAATCTTAACCCCAACTCTCATAGCTTTCTACACACTGACACACTATTCTAATTATTTGTACTGACACACTATTATAATACTGACACACTGTTATAATTGCTTATGTCTGTTTCTCAAGCAGACTACTAACTTGTTGAGGTTTGGATCTATTTTATTTATTTAGTATTCCTGGCATCTAGCATAGTGCCTGGCTCAGAGTAAGTGCTTAATAAACATTATTTTAATTTTTAGAGGCAGGGTCTCAGCTGTGTTGCCCAGGCTGGAGTGCAGCGGCTATTCACAGGCTTAATCCCATTAATGATCACCATGGGAGTTTTGACCTTTTATACTTCTGAACTGAGCTTGTTCACCGCTCCTTAGGCAACCTGGTGGTCCCATGCTCCCAGGGGGACAAGATATTGTTACCAAACTTAGTGTGGACACCCGATCATCATAGTGCACTATAGCCCAGAACTCCTGGACTCAAGCGATCCTCCTGCCTCAGGCTCCAGAGTAGCTGGGACTATATGTGTGTGCCATGCTGCTCAGCTTACTGAACATTTATGAAAGAATGAAAGTGTATATATTTGTTTGAGACAGAGATTCACTCTGTCGCCCAGGCTGGAGTGCAGTGGTGCGATCTGGGCTCACTGCAGCCTCCGCACCCCAGGTTCAAGTGATTCTCCTGCCTCAGCCTCTTGAGTAGTTGGGACTAAAGGTGCCCACCACCATGCCTGGCTACTATATATATATTTTTTAGTAGAGATGGGGTTTCGCCACGTTGACCAGGCTAGTTTCAAACTCCTGACTCATGTGATCCCCCTGTGTCATCCCAAAGTGCTGGGATTACAGGTGTGAGCCACTGTGCCTGGCCTGAAAGAGTTTTGTTGTTGTTGTTGTTGAGACAGAGTTTCCCTCTGTCGCCAGGCTGGAGTGCAGTGGCACCATCTCAGCTCACTGCAACCTCTGCTTCCCGGGTTCAAGTGATTCTCCTGCCTCAGTCTCCTGAGTAGCTGGGACTACAGGCATGCGCCACCACACCCAGCTAATTTTTGTATTTTTAGTAGAGACGGGGTTTCACCATGTTGGCCAGGATGGTCTCAATCTCTTGACCTCATGATCCATCCGCCTTGGCCTCCCAAAGTGCTGGGATTATAGGCGTGAACCACTGCGCCCAGCCAGAGTATTCTTAATAATAGGTGATACAGACTGTTACAGGCTGAATTGTGTTCCCCCAAAATCCATATGTTGAAGCCCCAATTTCCATTGTGACTGTATTTGAAGATAGGGCTTTTAATGGGCTAAGATTAAAAAGGTGATAAAGGAGGGGCCCTAAACCAAAAGGATTGGTGTCCTTGTAAGAACTGGAACCGACATCAAAGATCTTTCTCTTTCCACATGCATACAGAGAAAAAGCCGTGTGAGGACGCAATGAGAAGACAGCTGTTTGCAAGCCAGGAAGAGAGGCTTCATAAGAAACCAACCCTATTGGGTTGATCTTGCACTTTCAGCCTCCAGAACCATGAGAAAATAAATTTGTGCTGTTTAAGCCACCCAGTCTGTGGTATTTTGTCGTGATAGCCTAAGCAGACAAACACACAGAACACTTCTGATATTTCAAACATGTTTAAATATACATCTTTGCCAGCCTGGCCAACACGGTGAAACCCTGTTTCTTCTAAAAATACAAAAATTAGCCAGGCATGGTGGCATACACCTGTAGTCCCAGCTACTTGGGAGGCTGAGGCATGAGAATCACTTGAACCTGGGAGATGGAGGTTGCATTGAGCCGAGATTGCGCCACTGCACTCCAGCTTGGGCAACAGAGTGAGACTCTGTCTCAAAAAATAAATAAACAAATAAATAAATATAAATAAATATACATCTTTGGCCAGGTACAGTGTTTCACACTTGTAATTCCAGCACTTTGGGAGGCTGAGGAGAGAGATTGCTTGAGCCCAGGAGTTTGAGACCAGCCTGGGCAACATAGTGAGACCCTGCCTTTCCAAAAAAAATTTATAAATTAGCCAGGTATGGTGGCTTGCACCTGTAGTCCCAGCTACTCAGAAGGCTGAGGTGGGAGGATCACTTGAGCTAGGGAGGTCAAGGCTGCAGTAAGCCCTGAACTCCAGCCTGGGTGACAGAGCGAGATTCCACCTCAAAATAAATAAATAAATAAATAAATAAACAAACATCTTCAATGAAGGTTACTCAACTCAAACTTAAAGGAGTGGACACAATGACTAAGAAAATGAATAACTTTTTAAAAAGTTTTATTTCAAGAACTTTGTTTTTTACTGGTATTTCAAAAAAAGGTGGGTCAAAGTACAAAAAAAAGTCAGTTGAATAACAGCACAGGTTTAGAAATCACAGCAGCAGAAGCAATGTACAGACAGCACAGACAACCCAATGTATGCAATTCTGTTCAGTTTCTTTGCTTATTTTAAGTATTTTTTTTGCCTCCTGTACAAAATACATAAAAGCATGCCATGAGATCAGAAAAAGAAAAGAGTTTAACAAATGGTTACAAGAAATAGACTCTGTACAAGAGGAGATAATGTTTCTTCCCATACCCCCCGCCCACTACCCCCGCTTGCTCTCTTCTTGCTCTGCTTTAGGTTAAATTATTCTGAAGACAGTTCACATCCAAGTCAGCCTGGTCACCTTTGCCACCCTCAAGTTTGGGCGACATGGAGTTCTGGATGTTAAATGACTCCTCCTCTTTCAGGCAGGACTTGAGAGCCTCCTGGATTTTGTGGGGAGCACTAGGATCATCCTGGAAGAGGGAAAAAGTTGGGGGGGGGAGACAATGCATACAGCAATCAAATAATAATATCAGGTTTTTCTATCTGGTTGAAGGAAGCATCACTGAAACAAGGAAAAAGTTCCAAGACTTGAATGAACTAAAAGGAACCAAAGTAACTCATTAGCAGCAACTTTTTAGGAAAGTCACCCTTACAAGCAATGGCCAGGCAGAGAGGAAAACTTTACAGTAATCAGTTTACAAATAACTTTAATTTGGGCCATGTCGAAGGTTTTCTCTTGGACAGAGATTGGGGAGAAAGAGTCCCTTGGCCCAGGTGCCTCTATAGCCTCACGTGTTGATGAGCTCTGCGCGGCCTACTGAGCCCAGCCTTCCTCTGGCCTTCCATCCTGTTGAGTTTTGCTTTCACAAAGATGCCTTGGTCAGGGAACATGTCTCATCAGTGTATACAGTGGGGTATGCATAGGACTAGTAAAGTGTAGAACTGCTCCTGGCTATGCTAGGGGCCTCTCTCCCCACAGTAAGAGCATCTCCTCTGACTAGAGGTCAAAGATGTGTCAGCCTCTCATTGTCACAAGTGAACCTGCTAAAAGATGCTAGCTAGAAAGGTATGTCCTCAATCCAAGCCCGAATGAGCCTGGCTGCCTCAATGGCTTGCCACACTCTGCATCACATGATATTCGCACTGCTGATTCTAATATAATAATCTATGTATATTGCCTACAGCCCTGTGACAAGCTCCCTCTGACAAACTCCTGAACCTGAGCTGAATTTGCATTTTATGTATTTATGTATTTATTTATGTATTTATTTATTTATTCTTGAGACGGAATCTTGCTCTGTCGCCCAGGCCAGAGTACAGTAGTGTGATCTCAGCTCATTGCAATCTTGAACCCCTTGGGTTCAAGGGATTCTCATGCCTCAATCTCCCCAGAACCTGGGATTATAGGCGCTCGTGACCATGCCCAGCTAACTTGTATTTTCAGTAGAGATAGGGTTTCACCATGTTGGCCAGGCTGGTCTCGAACTCCTGGCCTCAAGGGATCCACCCACCTCAGCCTCCCAAAGTGCTGGGATTACAGGTGTGAGCCACCACGCTGGCCTGAATTTGCCTTTTAAAGGTTCTCAGGAAGCTCACACTAGCACATAGTCCTCCAGGTCTATATTCTGCACGTTCAGAGAACTTCTGTGGCAACTCTTGCTTTACTCATTTCCTTTAGGACCACGTAAGGGGAATATACCCAGTGCAATTCAGTGGGCCTCAGTTCTTTCTCTGATGCCCCAAATAGCTGTTGTAAGTGCTTGGAACTCTGCTGATGGAAGAGGGTGTGTAACCACTAAGGCAGATTCATAGATGGCAAGAAGGTAGAGAGTGTCCTAATCTGACCAGCTAGCTAAGGCCATTCTTGCTTTAACCACTACCAAAATTCAAGATTACCATCATGCTTAAGGACCAGAGTGTTCTCCATAGAAGTCTGGTGAGCCCTCGTCTGTGCTGCCTGCTACCGAGTTTGACCCATAACAGCACTAGGTTATGGGAGCGATGAGTTGGAAAGAAAGTAGGGAGAGACCCCGGGCTTTCCATGGTGCTTGTACACACAGGACACTAGGGTGTCCATGAGTTCTGTGCATATGGAAATCACTGCCAGCTGCCCACTGCCCACTGCCCACAGCCTCACTTGGTGCTTCTCCAGAGGCCCAGATTAAGGAGGACAATTTAGTAGAGTTTCAAAGACTTCACACATGATTTATAGACAGGGGAACACATGTTTCTTGTTCCAATGAGACAAGAACAAGAAAATGAACTTCATAGAGTACTGAGGCAGATGTCAGGCAAGGCAGCTGCACACAGCACGCGTGGCCAGTTGAATGGTCAATCACTGCTTAGAATCACAAAACACTGTGCAGTGACATAAATGTCCATCTCCTGAGACGGAAAGATCTCCATCATACACTGATTGAAAAAAAGGAAGAGGTAGAACATATGTATAGCAAAATCTCATTTATGTTTTAAAAATATAGATATAGGTATGTGTTTGTGTGTGTACATATATATACACACGTGTGTACTTTACGGAGAGGGAGGTGGAGGTGAAGTAGAGCTGCACTTTTTTATTTCATGTACTTCTGTACTGTTTGGGGGAAACCATGGGCATGAAAGCTTGAGAGCTGAGCTATAAGTATCCTAGGTAGGATGGACTTCGAATCACACTAAAATCTAGAACAGGACAAGAGGACCTATAATCACCTCTCCTCTTACAAGGATACAACTTGCTTTTATGTCTTTCAAGATAACCTCCCACCCTCAACTCCTTCATCACATATTCTTTAGGGGCATAGAGGGGTATGGAAACATTCTCATGATGTGAAGAAAAGTGGACTACGTGACTCCTCACAGATCCTGGTCTCAGAGCTCTGATGCCATGAAGGTGGGCTCCCAGATTAAACCTGAGCCCTCGAGGGCTCGTGGGGTCCAGATTAGAAAACTGCCTTCTGAGCCAAGGGATGGAAGAAGCATATCCCAAAAGCAAGAGATATGCAAACAGTGTTATTAGACAAGCTGAATACCTCCAACAAACACAACAGGCAAAGGAATGTCTACACCAAGATGGGGCTCTCGTAACCCAGGTGTTTGCTTCAGAACTTGATCCTATTAAGGCAAGGGTAGCTGAATTCCACAGCAGGTCCAACTGCCTTTGACTTAACAGAAGTACCTCATCTCAAGGAAGCTGGATTAACATCTGGCATAAGTTCCTAGGAACCACTGTGGACTCACTGCTCCCAGCATTCAATCCCAGCAATATGGGCACCCTTCAACCAGGGGTCATGTGGGTTCAGGCCTGGCCAGAGGCAAACGTCTATTGGAAGAGGGTGGGCAGTCAGTGCTTTAACAAATACATGCAAGAGGAGAGTCTGGAAAGTAAGAAAGAGTTAAATAGGAAAAAGAAAAAAAAAAAAGGCACAGGAACATCAATGGAGAAATCCTAGGAATAAACTGAAATCCTGGAAGGTGTGTCAAATCTTAGCACAACCCAAGTTACCCCCATGGTCTCAACAGCACCGTTGTGGGGACCATCAGGGCAGCCCAGTGTTGGGGCAGCTGCCCTGGGTTTCTGGTGGCTTCATTCACGCAGTGCACCTGGAGCACGGGCAGCTTCTACATTCTCCGTGCCTCCTGACATACCCTTCAAGGCTGGTTGCTCAGCTACGCAAGACACTCACACAGACTCAGCCTAAGGCCCACCAGCTACAGAGCCGCACATCAGCCTGAGGGCAGAAAGGAGCAGAGGAGGGAAAGAGGTGCAACTGGCACAGATACCAGCCACTACCTTTCCCCATCACAGGCCCAAAGCCCCAGACTTTTTTGTTTGCAATCTTTTCAGAGTGTGGCTGGTAGAGGTGATTGCAACAGTATAGGAAAATGACTTGCTCAATCTATTTTATGTATGTAAAACAAATAACACCTTGATGAAAATAAATAAAACTCTCCAAAATTTTAGAGAAAACCAATACCAGCAAGGAGTTTGGGGGTAGGGAGAGAGGGGTGGGGAGAAGCCTCGAGGCAGGCTGGACTCCGGCGCCCCTCGTCTCTCCTCCTGGATCATCTGGAGGATTTCTCACTCTCCCCGGCTGCTGGCACCCCTTGCAGGCAGTCAGTGTGGCGGCTGTAGCAGTGAGCAGGGCTTCACTTCACAAACAAGTGGCAACCGTGTTCATCGGCAATGGTCACAAGATCTTGAATATGACTAAGTTTGACCTTTGAGTGAGGTGGAGAGAATTAGAGATGAAGGTAGAAAATCTACCAGTACATTCCCTGCTGGATAGGAGAGTCACCCCTCACATCCACAGTGTTTTCAGAGAGGAGAGGATGATGTCCCCTCGGGCACAAGCTGACGGAAAGACACCAGCCTCAATCTCCTTGAAGTCTGGGTATTTGGTTAAAATAAAAAAAGGCACCAGCCTCAAGATCCAAGAGGAGCCAGGAGAGAACCAGAGCCAGATCTTGCTGCTTCCTAAGGGATGGCTTGAGTGCTGCCCTGGCCACCCCATCACCCTGTCTCAGGCAGAGCCCACCATGGCCGACCAGCTTCACCTGCCCCGTGGCTGACCCCCAAGCCCCATGCTAGATCACCACTGCCTATGGCCAACCACCCACTGTGACCGACCACCACTCTCCCGTGGCTGACCACCTCCTGCTCTGCTGTTTTCAAGGCTTGCCATCTTCTGAACTAAGGGTCAGTGGCAGCGTTCAGGTACAAAAGCCTCACTTTCCACAAAGCTGGATCAGCCAAGAACAGGAAAATTTGCACTGGCTGTGTAGCCAAGCCCTCCAAGAGGAGCTCTTTCTTTTCCCTCTCTGGGAAGAAGAAAGGTGTCTAAAGCTGTGGTATCAGAAACACAAGGGTCAGAAACTTTCCTAAGGATGCTTGCACTCTGTCAAGCAGAGTGGGAGGACTCTGTCCAACCGTGGACAGTGAACATTCTGACTACAGGAGCTCCCATCCTGGCAGACCTGCTGCCATCTGCAGGACGGCAGATTGGCCAGTGGAACTGAGAGCCTCTGTAGCCCGCCATCACTCACTAGTATTCAGCAAGTGGTGACTGTGTGCATGTTACTGCAGAGAGCGGGATAATGTGCTCACTGAGACTCTGTCCTGCCCTCAGGGTGCCTACATCTCTGTGGGTTGATGAACGTGGTGACCAATCTTAGAGTTTATAAGACATAGTGTTTCCTTGGTTATAATGTTCATCTTGACCTTACTTGTTGTATCTTGGTACATACCAAGTGAAATAATCTGTTCTTTTTCTACCCTTTACATCAAAGACTTTAAAAAATTATCCTCAGTTCACCTTTTTCATTTCATATTTAAATTCACCCATTTACTTCTCCTGTACCAGGCCAAGATTTCCTGTTCTGGGGTTTTGTGAATGAGGCCACACATTTACTCTTATTCTCTCTTCCCCATTCTGGGGCTGCAATTTCCCCATCTATAAAAGGAAGAAGGCCAGGCATGGTAGCTCACACCTGTAATCCCAACACTTTGGGAGGCTGCGGCAGGAAGATCACTTGAGCCCAGGAGTTTGAGACCAGCCTGGGCAACATGGCAAAACCTCAACTTTACAAAAGTTAAAATAATTAGCCAGGTGTGGTGGCACATGCCTGTAGTCCTAGCAACTCAGGAGGCTGAGGCAGGGGTATCACTTGAGCCCAGGAGTCTAGGTTTGCACTGTGTAATGTGGTAGCATTAACTACCTTAAGAGCTCTACAGCCGCAAGTGGCTAGTGGCTGTTGTAGTAGACAGAGCAGATATAGAACACTTCCATTTCACAGAAAGTTCCACTGGACAGTATTGGTCTAGAGTGCTGAGGCCCCTGTGAGGTCTGACACTCTATGGTCCATGATTTCCAAGAACTTCTTCTAAATTTCCTCTTAAAGTCCATTGTTTCAGTCTGAAGTCTCAGTTTAACTTGCTTATCTGTGTAATAATCCGTGTAAAAATGCATTTATCTTGAAGTATGGAACCTGCATTATATAGAGAATTCTAGGATTTGGATGTGGCATGATTTGAGATTTGGATGGTTTCTGCCTTGTTTTTGAAATTCTCTCTAGTATTTTACTGGTCAGTCTAATCCAGGCAATACACTAGGCCAGGGTCTTTAGAAAATGGTCTATTGGGATCTTTTATTGGATTTCAACTGATATTTATAAGCCCATCCTCCTAAGAACAGGATTACTCCTGGACTTAAGTCTCTGCCAGTGTTTTGTTTTCAGGCCTTGGCCTTAACCAGCTGTGTATAACCCTGCCAGTTCTTAGGATCCTCAAATAGCAGCAAGGACACAGAATTCTTTCCACCCATCCCAAAGAGCAACCACCGTTTGCTTCACTGACCATCATGAAATTCCCCAGCAGTGAAAGCAGAGCCTTTCTCCTTGATATGGAAAATAAGACAATAATCAGACTTCTAAAGCGTAGATGAAGCTAAAAATCATGAGTAATCCTAGAAAAAGATCTTCTCAGCCAGGCAGGTGGCTCACGCCTATAATTCTAGCACTTTAGGAGCCTGAGGAAGGAAGACCACTTGAGGCCAGGAGTTCGAGACCAGCCTGGGCAACACAGTGAGACCTCATCTCTACAAAAAATTTAAAAAGAAAAAGATCTTTCGTATTGAAAATTCTGCTTGTCAAATAAGTGATACACCATCAAGTGCGTATTCCCACCTTTGCTGCCCAACCCAGTTACCCTAGGCTGACCTCTAGAGCTCTCTGGGGATTTCATACTCTGAAATAGACATCAGACACGGCCAGGGGCCAAAGCATGCATAAGAGGAGAGATGTGAAGAAAACAAGTTACCTGACAGATAACGTTATCATAGTGAGCCAAGGCACGGGCATGGGGGGAGGAGGTACGGGGAGTGTTGCAAAGTTTCCTTACATTTGGGTGAGAGCCCTCGGCAATGGTGGAGAGGGAGAAGTTATCATTGTGGAGCTCAGATGGGGTCCGGAATTTGCTGGTTAGGAGAGAAGAGTGAAGGAAAAATGTAAGTGAAATAATCACGGCAAAACATGACAATGTCTCAGCTTCTGGATGAAATACTGTATTTCGGCTGGGCGTGGTGGCTCATGCCTGTAATCCTAGCACTTTGGGAGGCTATGGCAGGCAGATCACTCGAGGTCAGGAGTTTCAGATTAGCTTGGCCAACATGGTGAAACCCCGTCTCTACTAAAAATACAAAAATTAGCTGGGCGTGGTGGCAGGTGCCTGTAATCCCAGCTACTTGGGAGGCTGAGGCAGAATTGTTTGAACCCGGGGGGCGGAGGTTGCAGGGAGCCAAGATCATGCCACTGCACTCCAGCCTGGCTGACAGAGCAAGACTCCGTCTCAAAAAACAAAAAAAAACAAAAAAAACAAAAAAAAACCACCACAAATACTGTATTTCTTTCTTTATTAAAAAAATTATTTTAAATTTTATTGATAAGTGCAGAACTGTACCTGGTACTGGTTATCGGTTTTTAAAGGCTTTTCTTTTTTTTTTTTTTTTGAGACAGGGTCTCACTCTGCCGCCCAGGCTTGAGTGCAGTGGCACAATCACAGCTCACCGCAGCCTTGACCTCCTGGGCTCAAGTGATCTTTCCACCTCAGCCTCCCAAGTAGCTGGGACTACAGGTGCATGCCACCACGCCCAGGTAATTTTTGTATTTTTTGTAGAGATGAGGTTTGACCATGTTGCCCAGGCTGATCTTGAACCCCTGAGCTCAAGCAATCTGCCTGCCTCAGCCTCCCCAAAGTGTTAGGATTACAGGTGTGAGCCACTGTGCCCAGCCAAATACTGTATTTCATCAAATGCCATGGATTATCTTTTTTTTTTTTTTTAATTTTACTTTAAGTTCTGGGATATAAGTGCAGAACATGTTGGTGTGTTATATAGGTATATGTGTGTCATGGTAGTTGGCTGCACCTATCAACCCGTCATCTAGGTTTTAAGCCCCACGTGCATTAGCTATTTGTCCTAATGCTCTCCCTTCCCTCTCCCAGATTATCTTAAAACAATTTTTTTTTTTTTTGTAAAGATGAGGTCTTGCTATGTTGCTCAGGCTGGACTCAAACCCTTGGGCTCAGGTGGTATTCCTGCTTTGGCCTCCCAAAGTCTTGGGATTACAGGCATGAGTCACAGCATCCAGCCAAATGCCATGGATTGTAATAAGATGCACCATTATTTGATGTACCATTAAGAAAAAATAAAAACACTTCCACCACTTAAACCATCATCCAATACTTTCTTATCACCTAGAGCTGTTTTTTTTGAGACAGAGTCTTGCTCTGTTGCCCAGGCTGGAGTGTAGTGGCACAATCTCGGCTCATTGCAACCTCCACCTCCTGGGTTCCAGCATTATCTGGCTCAGCCTCCCGAGTAGCTGGGATTACAGGTGCCTGCCACCACACCCAGCTATTTTTTGTATTTTTAGTAGAGACGGGGTTTCACCATCTTGGCCAGGCTGGTCTTGAACTCCTGACCTCGTGATCCACCCATCGTGATCCAACTGCCTCGGCCTCCCAAAGTGCTGGGATTACAGGCGTGAGCCACCGCGCCCAACCGAGCTTTTCTTATATACTTGAAGTAGTTCATTTAGACTTTAGATAAGGGACTGACAACAATATGAACAGCTAGGAACCCATTTGTGCATGCCAGGGAATTACAACTACATCATAACTACCATGTGGCCAACAGTGATCATAAGATGCCAGTGGCTGGGCACAGTGGTGCATGCCTGTAGTCACAGTTATTTGGGAGGCTGAGGTGGAAGGATCACTTGAGCCCAGGAGTTCAAGACCACCCTGGGTAACATAGTGAGACCCTGTCTCAATTAAATAAAAAAATAAAAAATAAAAGATGCCAGTGATTGTAAGACACAATCCAATTTCAGAGATGTTAATATGTGGGGAAAAAAGGTATATTTTAGAATAAATAAATTATGGCAGTATCTGCAGTGCACCAGGCACATGTCACACCATCAAAGCAGTAACCAGGCTTGGGAAAGAAAGAAAGCATGTGGAGAAACAAGAGGGCCATGGCTCTGTGAAAAACACAGGGCTGGCTAGAGGAGGAGGCCCTAGAATAGGGTCCTGCACCTGGCCTCAGTTCTTGCTTCTCCACTGCCCTGGCTGTTGTTCCTTTCTCTCCCCCATCCTCATCAGCAGCTGCCGTGATTGAAGCAGTCCCATCTCCTGCCCCCTGGATACCCCTGCTCACCCACCCCCTTGGTGTAGGCATGAGGAGCCAGGGGTCCAGGACTGTGTCTTTCTGGAGTGATCACGTGTGTAGATGCAGCCCGCCTCAGTACACAGGCACAATGGAGAGGCCGTACCAGCCCTGCGGCGGTTAGCTGAAAGGCTGCAGAGAGCTGCTGGCATCTCTCTGCGTGAGTCTACCCAGCAAAGGAGCAACAGATGGTGTTTTGTCCTTTTCCCAGGACCCAGGGAAAGTCCTTCAGTCACATTCTCTAGAGGGAGTCTCAGGTCAAGGGGAGGGGGATTAATGGGGCATCAGGTTGAAAGGGAAGTGGGGGCAGTTCTGCATAAATTGTCTCTGGGGTCCCAAGGAAGCTGAACTCCAATCTCCCTTTTTTGACTCCTGTGACACTTCCAAAAGGTTTTCCAACTTTGCTTAGTAATAGGAGTAATTTTCTCATAGTGTATAAGGTCACATCCGAGTGTTCAAGGCATGGGCTTAAAGGCAAACACATGTTGATTCTCACATGCACACAACAGTCACGGCTTTGCTAAGGGAAGAGCTGAAATAAGATTCTACATCCCATATGGCCCTTAAAATCCACAGTAGAGGAAGTTAACCCTAGTTCTCCCCACATATTCTACTCAGGAGAGGTAAAGAGGATTTCCTTAAGTTCCGTGCACTTCTGATTGGACACAGGCTTGACTATCTTTCAAAAAGCAATGCAGTGTGGTGCTAAATAAACCCTTTCTCCTCAGTGTTCACCGAGGAGGAGATGATTTTGGGTGACAGAGGTGAAGGAGTTGGAGTTCCTCCACGCAGAATTGTGAATGAAATCTCGCACTGGCTGCTGGCTGTCACAGTCCAGGGAAGAAGGGTCTATCAGGCAGGTGGGCAGACTGAGTAACTTACTTGGGGACTAGAGGAGGAGTAGCTACATGCTGGCTGCCTTTTTCAAAGCAGGCTCTCAGATGCCTAGGGCAGGGTTTTGGGAAAGCTGCTGGACAGTGGCAGTGTGCCACAGGGGCTTCACCTCTGCTGCAGCTCCAGCACATTTTGTGTAGGAACAGATGAGCCTGGGTGAATCTTTAGCACAGACAAAACAGCTGGGAATGGAGCACAGGTGCCAGAAACCCTCACGACAAAGTCCCTGGATCAGTTGGAGGGGTGCAGCAGGGTCGGGGGGCCTCCCACACCCTGACCTGGGTGGATGGGTGAGTGACACAGACTCACTTGGTCCTACGCAGCTTGGTATTCTCCGTCTTGAGCAGGTAAAGCTTCTTGGCAAAGAACACCGTCATCATGAAGAGCAGGAGCAGGACAAGGGCGGCCGAGCCCACGGCCACGCACATCACCTGGAAGTCAGTGATGATGGATTCGCAGCGCATCCCCTTGTGCCAGATGTAGTCCTGTGTGTTGCACCTGCAGCAGCGACATTGAGAAACCATGGCGATGGAGCAGGCAGCCACAGCCACAGTAAGGGCCTGGGCCCTGACCCCAACACCTGTCTCCACAGCCTGTTCCTAAGGCCATCTAGAGGAACTGTAATGCTCCGAATCTGCACAGACCTCAGAGCTGGTGTGATCGCCCCTGCCTTTACAACCATTCTATGAAGTGGGCCAGGGAGCTCTGAGGTCTGTGATATAAATGAGGTAACTGAGGTGTAGAGAAACTGAGTGAACTGGTCAAAGTTCTCTGACTGCTAAGTGACCGAGGAGGGAAGGGAATCCTGGTCTTCTGCTGTGCAGCCTCAATGAAGACACCAACAGGATCCTCTCAGGCCTCTCCCTGCCCTGGGCTCTGGGTGAAAGAAAGATGAAAAACAAGAGGAATAAGAGCTACAGCTACAAAGTCCCAGGACCTGCCCTGCACATGCAAACCTATCTTGCTGCTTTGCAGTCCCACCTAGTTCACGTGGCTGAGAAGACACCTAAAAATAAGGAAGTGACAGACAAGGACAAACAGAAAGATGGATGTAGATTCTTCTATCTCTGCAGCCCACCCCGCTAAGTTCTGCCCCTAAAGCTCCCTATCCTAGTACTATGAGAACTGTCATGCAACCACAGTGAGAATCAACCCTCTGGGTGGGTTTTAGTCTTTTTGTTGAGTGACTTTCTCCTGCCCTTGGGGACATTCCCAGGCTCCAACTCTTCCAATGACATTGCTGTTTCCATGGGAACCAGGCTGCTTCAAAGAGGAAAGATGTGGAAGGATACAGAGGCAGGCAAAGGAGGGAGGACATGAACCTCAGGGTGAATGACAGACAAGAGAAAGGGGTCCAGAAATGGGGAAATTATGCACCAGAGAACTGGCTACTCCACATCTAGAATAGGGTGGGGAGACATGGCTAGCAAGAAATTTTTTGTTTTCCACCTGAGCCTCTGCCGTCATGGGGAGGCTATCTGTTTGAGGTTGCCAGGGAATGCAGACCCCTGTAAGTGGGGCCTCTACCCCAGTGCTCTAGAGAAGTTCCGCCACAGCTCTGCTCATTTCCCTGCAGTGGGTCAGGGTGACAGAGACAAAGGCACACTGCAGTCTGCAACCAACGGCTCAGCAGTCTCCTGTGAGTGGAATGCAAAAATAGTTTTCAAGCTGTGGCCAGGCCTGGGTGTACACAGCCACGGGAGGAATCTGGTAGGGAGGCCCAAATGTGATCCTGGGATAGAAGCTAAGCAAGGGGAACTGGAGTGGACATGAGGAGAAGCCCTTGTGAAGTGAGAGGCTGGTAGACCCATGCTGGCAGAGCCATGTAGCTTAGTGAGGAAGACAATCTTATTCTTCCACTTGGGAATTTTCTGAGAGTTCCCGGAGATTCTGGGGACTTTTACAGCTCTCTAGAGGTAGCAAGGGCTCCAAATTTCATACTATTATGGGGAGTTCACTTTGAAGGTGAAAATTCCAGGCCTCCAATAGGATGAAAGATGATGATTTTGCACAGAGGTTGCACAGCCCCCAGGCTAAAATCATCACTATAGTCCCCCAAACTGAATTTTGAGGAGCAAAATCACAGGGTTTCCTCATATTTCTGGTAGCCCTTAATCAACTGGCAAGTTAGTTTATTGCCATATTTTCTTTTTAAAAATAAAATTGCTACGATTTCTTAATCACAGTACCTCCTTCTGGCAATGGCTGGACCACTCCAAGAACTGTGTGGTCACGTCCTATGAGTGACCCTAATGTCATGACCATTTATAATAAAGAAATTCGGCCGGGCGCGGTGGCTCACGCCTGTAATCCCAGCACTTTGGGAGGCCAAGGAGGGCAGATCACGAGGTCAGGAGATCGAAACCATCCTGGCTAACATAGTGAAATCCCATCTCCACTAAAAATACAAAAAATTAGCTGGGCATGGTGGCGGGTGCCTGTAGTCCCAGCTACTCGGGAGGCTGAGGCAGGAGAATGGTGTGAACCTGGGAGGTGGAGCTTATAGTGAGTCGAGATCGCACCACTGCACTCCAGCCTGGGCGACAGAGCGAGACTCCGTCTCAAAAAACAACAACAACAAAAAAAGAACTTCATAGAAAGAAACTGGAACTTAAGTTACAACGCCAAGGACAAAATACTCATTGCTTTCTACATGTTATTCTCTGATATACTACATCAAGACCTAAGGAACTTGAATTCTTCATATACTTGCAGAATGAATAAGAACAAGAAGGATGGAGAATGACACTTGAAAAAGAGATACCCTGGCCGGGCGTGGTGGCTCACGCCTGTAATCCCAGCACTTTGAGAGGCTGAGGTGGGCGGATCACTTGAGGTCAGGAGTTTGAGACCAGTCTGGCCAATATGGTGAAACCCCATCTCTACTAAAAATAAAAAGAGACACACAGATGACAGAAATGCTCCACCTAGGACTAATGGAGACAACCCTCAAAGGAGTCTCAGGGCTCTACTCCACTTCTACAGCCTGTAAAGGATGGAGACAAGCAAACCACCTGATCACCCCAACCTGGGATTCTTCTGGAATCAGGCTGCAAGCTCTCCAGCAAGTTAAATACCTCACTGTGAGGACAGTTCCTAAGAGTGAGGTGAGTAGGGTAATTACTGATGAGCTGCAGACAATGCCCTTAGGAAAACTAAACTCTGAGTCTTTAAAAGGATTATGGATTTGATATCCCAAGGTAGACAAACATCAAAGTAGAAAGAAAAAAGCTACCTCCCAAAATCAAGAAACATCCGCACATCTGCAATGCGAAGACTCTCAGCTTGATTTTGTCTGTGTGAGTGGCTGCATTTTGGGGTCTGTTTCTAAGAAGGTCCTCCCTTTTGAGTTTGCATGCCTACATCCCTTCCAGGGAACTGGCCCCTCCTCCAGCCGTGCACAAGGCATGGAGAGGTGTTCAATAGCTGTCTTTATCCCACAGAGTAGGTTTATGGGCCTACCCCTCTCACCAGTACCACCAGAACTCTCCAGCAAACACCCCTCAACCCAGCCCTCTTTCCAAAACTCTTAAAGAAGTCCCTTCATTTTGCCTTTTTTATTTTTTTTATTTTTTTTGAGACAGAGTTTCGCTCTTGCTGCCCAGGCTAGAGTGCAATGGCGTGATCTCGGCTCACCGCAACCTCCACCTCCCGGGTTCAAGCAATTCTGCCTCAGCCTCCCGAATAGCTGGGATTACACGCATGTGCCACCACACCTGGCTAAATTGTTTATGTTTTTAGTAGAGACAGGGTTTCTCCCTGTTGGTCAGGCTGGTCTCGAACTCCCAACCTCAGGTGATCTGCCCGCCTCGGCCTCTCAAAGTGCTGGGATTACAGGCGTGAGCCACCGCGCCCGGCCTCATTTTGCCTTTTTAATTGAGGGTTTGGGTAAGGACACAACACACAGAGGAAAGACATAATCCTATTTCTGAGGAACTTCTCCTAGTGATAAGGTCACAGGAAGTGCATTTTACCAAGTAATTCTGTAGAAGAAGCCTGAGTGAACATTTCTCCACCTGGGAATCCTGCGACTATACAACCTCTTGCAAATTGTGCCTGTCACAATGCCCTCTGTTTTTTTTTTTTTTTTTTTTTTTTGAGACGGAGTTTCACTCTGTCACCCAGGCTGGAGTGCAGTGGCACGATCTCCGCTCATGGCAACCTCCACCCTCCAGGTTCAAATGATTCTCCTTCCTCAGCCTCTTGAGTAGCTGGGACTATAGGTGCCTGCCACTGCGCCCGGCTAATTTTTTGTATTTTTAGTAGAGAGGGGGTTTCACCAACTTGGCCAGGCTGGTCTTGAACTCCTGACCTTAAGTGATCCGCCCGCCTCGGCCTCCCAAAGTGCTGGGATTACAGGCGTGAGCCACCGCGCCCGGCTACGCTGCCCTCTGTTGAGTCGTCGGCCTCACATACACTCTTCAGGGTCCCTATGCACCTGCTTGCCATGCCCTTACCTGCAGAAGGCCCCTATGTTCTCCACCAGGTAGCACTGGCCGCCATTGTGACAGTAACTTGGGAAGAGGTCACACACTGACCGGCAGGAGCCGTTATGCCGCACAAAGCCACTGCGGCACTCAGTGCCATTTTCACTGGAGGCCAGGTCCCTGCCTGGCTCTCCTGGGCGGGGCCTGAGGGCGATGCTGCTGCCGGGGACCGACCCCAGAGTGTGCTGTGGAGGGACAGCATGCCACCGACTGGTGGGCTGGCCTGTCCCGGGCCCCAGACCAGGCTTCCCAGTGGGCACTAGAAGCTCATTTTCATCTTCTAGGTCTCCACCTCCTACTGCATCTTTGTCATCTTCCTCTTCCTCCTCCTCTTCATCCAAGTCATCATAAAAGGATGTGGTGGGGTAGAAATCAGATTCATCAAAGGGGGTGAAATCATCGTATAAGTCAAGCAGGCTCCAGGAAGGGGTCTCTCCCTCAGTATCAGGGTGGTTCTCTGAGGTTCCTGGTGACCCTGGGAAGCTCCCCAGGTCTGCGCCACGACCCTCACCATCCAATCCTTCGAAGTAGTCGATGTCAATTATATCTGACGCCGGCTGGGGCTCCAGGGTGCCCTGAAATGGGTAAGTCGGCTCTGGCCCTTGAGGGTCGGGTGTGCTGCCCCCCAGGTTCAGCCAAACCTCCAAGGGGCTCTCCTTGGGGAGTTCAGAAGCTGGGCTCAGCTTGTCGCCAGGAGTGGGGGAGGGTGGCCCGCTGGCCTCTGTAGCCTCAGGAATGGCAGGGGGCATGACTGACTGCCCGAGGACCTCGTGGGGAGCCTGTAGCGTAGCTGGAAGGGCCTGGGCATCGCCGCTGCCCGCCTCTGCGGTCACTCCTCCCAGGCCTGGGCTGTCAGCCTCCAGCCAGGCGGTGCCGGTCACCGCAGCCGACTCCTGCAGCACCTCTTCTGGCCCGGCCAGCTCGCCACCGGGCGCCGTCCACGACGCCTCATCTTCCCCAGCCGCTGGTGGGCCGGCTTCTTCCCGCGTGTCGTTGGCACGCGGCTCCCACGCCGGGCTGCCCTTCACCAGCTCTTCGGCCTCAACCGCGCTGCCTGCCTCACGCGCTGCGGGCGGGAGGGCGAGGGGCGGGGCGTCAGGGCGGCGCGCTGGGGAGCCCTGGAGCCCCGGCCCGCCCCGGTCAGGCCCGCTCGCCTAGACCTGGTCGACCCAGACCTCGCCACCCGCAGACCCCACCGCCCCAGTGTGACCCCAGCCACCCGGCACCTCTAAGCCCCGTCCGGGAGTCTGTCCCCAGGCCCAGGATCACACCCCGCCCAACGCCTCGCGGCTCGGCCCTGCCCGACCCGACCCGCCCCGCCGTCTGAAGAGCCGGGCCAGGGCGGCCCCCAGCTCGGCCCACCCAGAAGTCTCACCCTCGGGAACCCACCCTGAGCCGTGTCCACAGGCGCCCTCCCTCAGCTCCAGGTCCCGCCCCGAAGTCTCACCCTCAGGCCCCGCCCCTGTCCCGCCCCCGGCCCCGCCCCCATCCCGCACCGCGGCCCGCGCTCTCGGGTCCCGGCTACCCCCACCGGGGTCGGCGCCCACCCGGGTCGGCCTTTCCCGGACCCCCAGCGCTCCTGGGACCCTTCCGCCGCCCGGCCGCGGCCAGGCAGTGCCCCGCCCCCTTGCCACAGCTCACAGCTCCACCTGTCCCCGCCGCCAGCGGGACCCCTGCCCTGGGTGGGGCGCGAGGGCCGCGGGAGTCCCGGGCGCAGTCATACCTACCCGGCACGGCCCCAGAGGCCAGGACCAGCGCGGCCCCCAGAAGCAGCAGCAGTGGCGGCGGCCCCCGGCCCGGGCCCCCGCCCCCAGCTCGCCCCATGGCGCGGCGCCCCGACCGCTGTCCGCGGTCCGCCCGGCTGGCTGCGCCCTCGGCTCGCCCGGCCGCCGCGCCTCCCGCCCGTTCTGCGGCCGCCTCAGCCCACGATGGGCAGCGCGAGGAGCCGCATGCCGCCGCCGTCGTCCGCCGCTGTCCCCGGCGCGCCGCGCCTCCCCGCCTCCCGCGCCGCCGCTGCCGCCGCTGCGCTCAGCGCCGCCCTCACCCCGCCCGCCGCGCCGGCCCCGCCGCACGTAGCGCTGACGCCGGCCCCTCGGTCAGCCTGCCAGGGGAACAGACAGACCCCTCGCTGGGGACTAGGAGACACACGGACCGGGAGCGCGGGGCAGGCGCACGGCGCGGCGCGCGGCGTTAGGCGGCAGGTGCGCGGGCGGGAGACCTGTGGGATGGGGCCACAGTCCCGCCCCAGGTGAACAGGCTGCACGGAGCCCCGACCCGGAGGAACCCACCCGCCACGCGGCAAGCACGGAGGCGGGGACGTCGCGGGCCCAGTTACCCGCAGGGTCGGGGCGGGGCTCAGAAGAGCCGCAGGGGGCGGAAGCACGAGCCCCCACTGTGGAAACAAGCCAGGCCCGGGGCGCATGGAGCCTCTCGGATTCTGCACCAATCCCGTGTTCCGGGCGGGAAGGCTCTCAGGGCGGTCTTCGGGTCTCCACGAGGGAGGGGCGGGCGTTGGCAGAGCCTGGCAAGGGGGCGAAGCCGACAGCCCAGGCTCTAATCGGATCAGATCTAATCCGTTCGCAGCCAAAGCCATTAGCCCAGATCTCGCACAGCCAGGCCCGCCAGAACGCATCCCGGGAGCAAGGGGTAAGACCCTCCCTGGGACTGCGGCTACCTCGCCTTCCTTCTAGTCTCCTCCGGGCAGCCTGGGGAGCGGCCTTTAATCCTGGTCCCTTTTCCGGGATACGTCGTCCCCCAGGTGTCTCAGACCACCAAAACTCAGGTTCCTGGGTAGACCAGGGGGGTCTAGATTCCCAGCCGGGCACACATGGACGCCTGGCTTTAGAGTGATCGGTTGGGCCCATTCACAGCTTCAGGGCTCACAGGGCAACCCAAGACCATGCACCAGGAGGTCTGGTTAGTCGCGAGGAGGAACCGCAACCTAGTTACTTAGTTTATTCCCCCAAACCGACCGTCTACCCCTTAATGTGTTACTCACCCAAATGACAGTTAAGAGTATCAGCCCAAGGAGATAGGACAACTCCAGTATTTAAGAGACGGTCCCATTTCTGTCTTAGAGGACCAAATAAGTGACCAAGATGGAGATTCCATCTCCTAATCTTTCTTATACATATCTCCAGATGGAGTTGCCTTGGTTCAAAACCTGTTTCTCAGCAGAACTATGGCTGCAGCCTATTTGCCTAGCCTAGCATCTCCACCTCTCCTGCCTGGTAAACTCCTCATGCCAGAAAAGCTCAGTTCTTATCACCTTTCCCTCTATGAAGCCTCCTCAGCAGTTACACTTATGCCCATCATCTCATCTTATCTACAGTTATTCCTCACT
Organism: Pongo pygmaeus; assembly: GCF_028885625.2. NCBI lineage: Eukaryota > Metazoa > Chordata > Mammalia > Primates > Hominidae > Pongo > Pongo pygmaeus. Next base: position 106,063,623 of record NC_085930.1, on the reverse strand, counting down.
GGACTGCAAGGCACTTGAGTGCACAGGGCTGGTAACAGAGGGAGGCTCCATATCAGACAGGCATAAATGAACGAATGGCAACCACCCACACCCATCCCAGAACCGTGGTCTGGAGCGCCTTGAAAAAAGGGGTAAGGCTCTTTCTTTCATAGTTTCATGCTGCCTCCGGGGACCAAGTAAAATATGTTTGAAACAATAGCCTTCTCTAAACAGGGGACCATATAGGGCTTTGCACTCACCTCAGCCACAGAGGCAGCAACACACCCTTAACTGCCTCCAACCCATCTCTGCTTCCCTTGTGTGCAGTTTAACTCCTGTCACCTTTTACTGTATGTAGACTGTGTTCCTTTGCTTGTTTCCTCAACTCGGGTTGTGGCTGTCAGAGCGGCCTACCTCCTCCTTCCCTTCCTGAGGCCAGTCTGTGTGGGAAGGCCTCATGGATGGGTTCCTTGATGTCTGGGGCATGACAACCACTCACACGTTTTCAACAGGGTTTGATGGAGGAAGTTCTCCCACTCATTTTAAATATATTTTGTTAATTATTTAGGTATCTTCTTCACTTTCCTGGAGATGAAGTCTGCTAACACTTCCTTCAATTTGGAATTTTTTTTTTTTTTTTTGAGACGGAGTCTCGCTCTGTCGCCCAGACTGGAGTGTAATGGTGTGATATTGACTCACTGCAACCTCTGTCTCCTGGATTCAAGTGATTCTCTGCCTCAGCCTCCCGAGTAGTTGGGATTACAGGCATGCCACGCCCGGCTAATTTGGTATTTTTTGTAGAGACGGGGTTTCTCCATGTTGGCTCAGGCTGGTCTCGAACTCCAGGCCTCAGGTGATCCGCCCGCCTTGGCCTCCCAAAGTGCTGGGATTGCAGGCATGAGCCACCGTGCCCGGCCCAACTTGGGATTTTAAATCAATTGTTGCCACTCAGTTTCATTCTGATCTTCCCTAGTGGATCTCACTAGCAGTTTGAGAACTGAGCATAGCACACTTGGTTGGGTAACACCTCCTCAAGATGAATGGGAAAACTCAGTCAGTGGAATGTGATGGGAAGGGCAGGATTCAGCTGCAGTGACTTTGAGTTAGCAACCTGTCTCTCATATGTGAAAGTGCTTGGTAACCAGAGTGTCAAATGAGTATTTTTTCTGAGCACAGGACTGTGGTAGGGTAGAGGAGATAGAAGATGTAGGAACCAGAGTGAAAGAAAGGGAAACTGACGTCCTTATATCCATGTCCCCATATTTATGTCTCTTGCATCTGGGCATCAGGGATGTTTTATGTGGCAACAGTTTCTTCATTTCTCTGAGGTTCTTAGTGGGTTGGCAGCCTGCCTCCAGAGCTCAGGTAGGCTCAAGGTCCATTGCCATGAACGCAGCCAGCCTCCAACTGCATGAAAAGCCCCTGGCTTGACCAGGGGGCTGCAGTCCAGGGAGTGCTCCAATTGCCATGGCTGGGGGCATAGCTGTGTGGACTGGAAGTTACTGGCTTTAAGTCCTCAGTATTAACCACTAACATTGATATGGTTTGGATGTTTTATTCCCTCCAAATCTCATGCTGAAATGTGACATCCAGTGTTGGACGTGGGCCTAGTGGGAGGTGTTTGGGTCATGGGGGTGGACTCCTCATGAATGGCTTGGTGCTCGAGGTAATGAGTTCTTGCTTCATGGGTTCATGTGAGATCTGGTTGTTTACATGAACCTAGTACCTCCTCTCTCTCTCACTCCTGCTCTCACCATGTGATGCTGGCTCCCGTTTGTCTTCCGCCAAGATTGTAAGCTCCCTGAGGCCCTGACTGGAAGCAGATGCTGGCTCTATGTTGTGTACAGCCTGCAGAACCGTTAGCCAAACACACTTTTCCTTATAAATTACCCAATCTCAGGTATTCTTTATTCTTTTATAGCAACACAAACAGGCTGATACAAACATATTAATGAGTTTTTAGTTTTCCTTGTGCTAATTTGCCTTATTCTTCACAATCACACTACAAATATCTTGTCAGTTCTATTTTACACATCTGCAAACTGAGAGAATTAGCAATTTTGTCCAAGAGTATGCTAATGAAGTGGTAAGGACAGGATTTGAACTAAGACCTGATTCCAAACCCTTTCGTCTTAATATGGAGGCTTTTCATTCCTGCTTGAGAAGAGGAATCAGGACACAGAGGTAGACTATCAATTGGCAGAACAGGTGACCTCCCTCCTCCCCTCCCCAACTCTCCCACCTTCACTTAGCCATTTAAGAATAATGCCATGATCTCTTACCAGGGAACACAGCAACAAGACCAGACTCCTGGTTCTAGGCTGCATGGCAATCTGCTCTGTGACCATTTTACGTGATGTGCCTCTTTACACCATCCCCAGAAAGGGAAGGGCTAAGAGATAGGGGGTCTGAGTTCTTTGTGCTGACCACCACCTCTGGACTGCAGAAAACTCTGGATTCTCAGTTGAGCAAGTGCTGTCATCTAAGGACATCACAAACTGAAGGTGGTAATCTTGTTCAGGCAATGGGTCTGCAAACAGATTGGAAAGGTCTCTTGAATTTCATTACCCCAAAGCCAAACCAGCTGGGAGAAAGCCACATAGCACAAGCAAACACAGGGCCTCACCATGTGGAGCAACTTTTTTTTTTTGGAGACAGTTTCGCTCTTGTTGCCCAGGCTGGAGTGTAATGGCATGATCTTGGCTCACTGCAAACTCCACCTCCCGGGTTCAAGCGATTTTCCTGCCTCAAGCTCCCGAGTAGCTGGGATTACAGGCATGCACCACCACACCGGCTAATTTTGTATTTTTAGTGGAGATAGGGTTTTGCCATGTTGACCGGGCTGGTCTTGAACTCCCGACCTCAGGTGATCTGCCCGGCTGGGCCTCCCAAAGTGCTGGGATTACAGGTGTGAGCCCACCGCACCCGGCCAAGCACCTAAGTTTGTCTGCAGAAGAGACCTGCTGCCTCAGCAGGTGACCTAAGCACTTCTCGGGCATCCTGCAGCTACTGTGGAATAAGCTGACTGTAAACAGGGATGCCACAGGAAACTCATCCATGTCTGAACCAAACCAGACACATCAGCCTGGGCCGATTTGGTTGGACCCACCTTCTATCACCTACTCAGTTCTGAAATTGCTACAGAAATCTGCTAGGGACGATCAGAATGAAACTGAGTGGCTATCACCATCCAAGACTGCTGCCACTTCCTTACATTCTTCTGGACCAACTGCCCCAAGAGGGCACCTTAGATGGTAGATTACCACAGAATCAGAGCAGGAGGCATTTTCCTTGTCACTTGTCTGAAGGTGGCTGTCACACTGTATTAAGGCATGGCCATTTTCCAGAGGGGCGGTGGGAGTATCTCCCCTGAAGGGGTAAAGTTGCTGTCAGAATTAGTCAACTGGCTGCCCTCTATAGGTTAAAAGTGCATGGAAAGGCCTTTGGGGGCAGTGGTAGTAAAAATGACTACAATTCTGCGTGGCAGGCAGGGGTTCCATAAGAATTGCAATGGGGCTGGAACAGGAATTGGTGGTCCCAGAGCTAGCTAGCTAGCTGCAGCTGGTTTTGGAACCTCTGTTTAGGTTGATTCATAGCACCTTCTCTATCCCTTTAATCACCTTTTGTGTATGATAGTCTTGCCTCAACTTTGTTCCAAGGACTTCAGGATCACATGTGTTTCCTAATGGCCAGAGTGCTGGCATGCCTAAAAACAAGCCACAGGGAAACGAAGCTGGGGGGGAGGAGCTGTTCACAAGGAGATCCAACGAAGGTTTGGGCCTGAAGGCAGGTAGCACTTCCTTCAGGGATATACCTTTGCATCCCATTCTGAGACGACCTCCTTAAATGGAGATAATCCATCAACAGGGGATTGAGGGTGCTTTCACACTGTTTCCAGGAAGACATCCCCCTTTAACGGGAGCAAAAGAACCATGCTCTTGGAACTGTAGAAAGCAGGGGTTTTGTAATAAACAGTCACAGGCAGAGCAGTTTGCAGAGTACTCTGACCAACTGGCATTATATAGACAAAAGCGTGCTCTGGGTATTCAGATGGATGTTTTTCTGGAATGAAGGTCAACCCCTCAGGCTACCATATCCAGCAGGACAGAAATCATGGGAGACCACCCAATTCACAGACTATCCACGTTGTCCCCCAGAAGTTGTCCCCAGGAAACTCTTGATTGCATTGTTTCATTTTCTTCATGAACACTTGGAAGTATGTAAAATATTATTAACCATTTATGGTCTTGTACCCCACCCCATTAGAATAAGTGGCCTGGATGGCATGGGCCCTGCCTACTGTATTCACAACTGCAATTTACCTGTATTAATGGATCAATGTCTGGCACATAGTAGCCCCTCAAATGTTTACTGTGTGAAAGGTCTCATACAATAAACTGTAAGGAACTGTAGGGATCTTGCTCTATCATACAACCTTCTTAACCACTGGTTCTCCAAGGGTGGTTCCTTGACCAGCTTCATCAGCATCCCCTGGGAATTTGTTAAAAATGCAAAATATGGCTGGGCGTGGTGGCTCTCACCTGTGATCCCAGCACTTTGGGAAGCTAAGGTGGGAGGATCACTAGAGTCCAGGAGGTTGAGGCTGCAGTGAGTTATGATGGTGCCACTGTACTCTAGCCTGGGTGACAGAGCAAAACCCCACCTCTAAAAAAATAAACTTAATTTTTTGAGATGGAGTCTCGCTATCACCCAGGCTGGAGTGCAGTGGTGTGATCTCAGCTCACTGCAACTTCCGCCTCCTGAGCAGCTGGGATTACAGGTGCACGCCACCATGCCTGGCTAATTTTTTGATTTACTAGAGACAGGGTTTCACCATGTTGGCCAGGCTGGTCTTAAACTCCTGACCTCAGGTGATTGGCCCACCTCGGCCTCCCAAAATGCAAGTGCTGGGATTACAGGCGTGAGCCACTGCACCCAGCCTGAACTGTTCTTAATTGAATGTGGGGGAATTACTTCATGGTAAGGACCCAGGGAACCTATGTAAGACTGGTTGATCTTGCATGTCCCCCAATATTCTAAAAATAATTCACACACAAGTTTATAAACCAGTCTTTAGTTTGGATAAAGGATTAACCTCCCCCATCACCCTTGAGGAAGTATAGGAATCTGGTGAGACCCAGCTGGCTTTGGTTCTCTTTATTAGAGGCACACTTTCATGAAGAGCAGGGCGTTCATCTCATGGCAGACACAGAATCCTCTTCTTTTGCTTCACTGGATTTACAAGCATCCTGAAAACAATCACTTCTTTTTTTCTGCACAGGGTTTATATCTGTGAGTACCCAAAAGCTGTCCCCCAAGGTTCACAGAATCTTCTGCCCTCAAGGCTTGCCTCCAACTTGGGACTGTCTAAACTGCATCCTGACAAACATTATCCCATTCACTAAGCAAAGCTATTTCTCACACCTGGAGGTGCCAGGATGTTGGCCATCATTTTTGGAGAACTTCCACTCATTTTCACTTTGACCATGCAAATGAACAGTGGGTGAGGTACCCTCAAAATGTATGTTCCTTACACATCATGAAGGTGGGCAGTCGGGAAGGAAGCCCGAGTCATAGAATTTTAACTGCTGACCAAACCAAGACCAGGCGGGGCCAAATGTTTAGGTTCTTCATAGGATATATGAAGAAACTGGTGTATGAATGCAGAGAATGGTACTAGAATCCAGAAATGGTGTTCCATTTATTCACTGAAAAAGAGGGAGATTAGGCCTTCTTCATTCATTTTCTCCAATCTCGCCAAACTCCCTCCCCTCATTTTTTCCAAAATAACAACACACTGACAAACATGTTTGTACAAAAACCACGTATTATTCCCCCCCTCACAAAATCAGGTGGCTGAATTACAGGAATAAAACCAGATCAAAGACATGAAAAGAAAAAGCCACCACTTATACTGAAATATAACAGTGTTAAGAATTCAGGTATTTTGTAGAATTATTACTATAGTAAAAATATTTCCACCTGGATCTTTTAAATTTGAAAGTGATCACATTAAAGACCTGAGGTTACAAGGGACCACAGTATGAACCAGAATTCCATTTTCCTTCTAGGACTCCAGGGGAAAAAAGAAGTATTTGGAATGAGTTTCCTTTGGGAAAGACTGGCAGGAAGTAGGGAAAACCCTGGCCATTGTCAAAAGGCACTGGGGTCTTTCTGGAGCCAAATGCATTGGAACTAAGCTCCAGTAGGAATAAACTCATTCCCATTTCCACTCCCAAGAGTCCAGAACAAACACAAAAGGACCAAGGTCTCCTCGGTTCCAGCATTCCAGTACTCTGATGGTGACCAGGGACACCTGGTTAGAGGCAAACCTGAGGGTTTGAAAGGCAAATCTCAATTGTGGTTTTATTTTTTTTGCTTTCTGATATTAAGGAAAAAAGTTCTAAAGTGTTTTATAAACACCTCCCTATAACCTCTCATATGTAAAGCTTTAGAAAATATATAGAAAAAGATATCCAAAAGATGTCCACCTTGCATTCTAAATAATGAAACTGCCACTTGAGAATGTGAAGTGAGAAAGCCAGGCGCTTTGGAAACCAAGCTCTACCAAAAACACCCTTTCCCCACACATGGAAGGACAGAAGGGAGGGAAGGACAAGAGGAAAAAACCGGGAACTCTCAAGTCACTTATCAGCAGGGGTAAATACAAGCTCAAATTAAGGCATTTTTGTGGCTTGTCCTCTGGGATGGCATTCTACCCTCCCAGCCTGAGCACCCCAAACCTCAAAACATGATGCTCTGACTGCCAAGGGAGTTCCTTGTCACCCTCAGCATCTCTTTGAAAACCCTGTGATAGATGGAATGTGAGATCTCAGAAATGGAAGGCAGAAGGTATAAGGAGCTAATATCCTGCTTCACTTTTCCCATCCCATCCTAACCTTAAAAGTACCGGTTGACGAAATTCTACTCCCTGGCTACTGTAACAAGAGGTAGTTTGGGGACTTGTACCCCCAGCCATCCTAACCAAGTTTCATGAGCTAAAATATTTAGCACTATCTACTTTTTTTTTCTTCTTTTAAAGGGTTTTTTAAAGAGGGAGAAAAAAAAAATGCACACAAAGCAGTGAATAGTAGGCTAGACTCATTGGGGGGTAATTACCCTAGACTCCTAACTTTCCAGGCTAGTTGAGGAAACTAAGGAATGCCTCCCAATATTCCAACCCTCAAAGCTCACACTGCCCCCAGAAAAACAAAACACTCACCCCCAATCCAATGAATCATCTGCATAGAAAACCAGAGCCAGCAGGCCTAGGGAAGGAGCGGATGTTTGTGCTCTCCTCTAGCACATACTAGTTCAGTGGTATGTTCTGCCAGGCAGTGTGAAGGCCCTCAGAGGCCTCACTAGGGAATAAAATCACTGAGGTTCTCCTTCCACATCTCTTTTAATTTTCACGCATTTGTGTATGGCAAAAGTCTCAAACTTTACCATCAGCACCATTCTTAGCTCAGAAAAGCAGAAATAAGGTCACTTATAATACCTTAAGGTTTGTCCCCTGTGGCTATTCCCCCGCTTCTGCCCATCATTATTTTTTGGTTCCTATTAACTTAGAATGCTCTCCTTTAAAATAATAACAGAAAGATAAAAAGATAATGATTATATAGCATTATCCATAGAAGCATAAGACAAAGCAAAAAACTGCAAGAGAGCAAAAATGGTAAAGACATAGCATGCTAAAGTTGACAGGACCTGCAGAGAAACTGTCAGCTTACTCCCACACCAGGACAGGGGAGATGCAGGTTATTTTAAGGATGACCAGGGCACACTGTCACCACAGGTTTCCCCTTGAGTGTTGGCTGAGGGCCCAACACAAAAAGTGTCAGAGAGAGGGGTGGTAAGAGTTGTGGGGAGGCACTAGACACGTGCTTGGAGCTGTGAGAAGAAAAATCCTGAAAGAAACCCAAGAAAGTTGAGGAACACAAGTCTTGTCATCCCCACTCCAGCTCATGGTGGTGGGCGTGGATGTTCCCTGCATCTTCCAGGCTAAGGAGCAGCTGAGGCTGGCGGGCCAGGAGCAGGAGGTGGAGGGACACCATCTGCAGGTGGTGGTGGCGGCGGCTGCTGCTGTGGTGGAGGGGGATCTGCAAACATATCCAAGAGTAACTCGTTATTGCTGGAAATACAAGAGACTTAGGAAAGAGCCTATTCAGTGAAAAAAAGACACAGAAGTCATTTCCTTAGTGGCAGGCAACCAATGCACCCTGTGAGGCATTGATTCCACTGTGGTCTATGCAGTTCAATTCCTTCTGAACCTCTGGGGCACTGCTCAAGTTGCTTAGCCTAACCCTAGTGGCTGGGGAGTAGGAGGTGTCTGAATTTCCCCCACCCTCCTTCCAAGCCAACTCCTTCCAAGAATCGCTCTAGACCCTTTCAGAAGTTAATTTTGATTGCATTGTATTTCAATGGTTCTAATTTTATTTCTTCAGTTAAATAATAAGCTCCTTCCTGGGACAGTTCTATGTCTTGTTTTTCTTTCCCCCCAGAGTCCCTAGCCTAGCTGGGCACAAAATAGATTATCAATAAATTCTTGCTATATAAATGTCTCCACCAGGGCCAGAGAGCTTCACTTGAGGCAGTTGCTGACAAACTGGATAGTCCAGGGAGGCCTCCACAGCTCCTGAACTGCAGTCCTTCGATTTTTGGCCCAAACTAGGTCATGTCCTGAAGGGAACAATTAGTATGAGTGTCTGGGACTCTTTCCTATTTCAACTTTACCTGCTTTAGTGTACAAAAGAACCCGAGAGATCATTTAATCCGGGTTTTAAAAACCCCTAGATCTTGCCAGAATTGAAAACATATGGAAACAAAGTGCAGCACTGCTCACCAATCACAGTTCACCCAACTCTATGTCCAAGAGGTTTCTACCAAACCCTTAAGACTCTTGAAAGCATTCTGAAGCTCACTGATCTAATCCCTTGTGTCATCTTTCAGTGGAGGAAATGAAGGGCTGAAGTGGAGAAGCAACTCATCCAGTGTGGCCTACCTAGTATCCTAGAACCAATTCACATGGTTCAGAATTCCCAGAGCACTGACTTATGGCAGGAACCAGGCAGCAGGTGGGAAGGTTCCACCTGAAACCCTCCACATTCTCAAGGAGCTCTACTGAGGTCCCTTTGGGAAGGAATCTTGAAGTACAAAACATGGGTGACCAGCAGGACATGACAGTGGTAAATTGGTAAAGACCAGTGGTAAAGACCAGTGATACTACCTCTGCAATACGGATGGAAAACTGGTCAGCTCTCTTGAAAGGTGAGTTCATTTATGTATGGTCCACAGGGTGGCTTGGCAAACATTTTCTTGCCAAGAAAATGAGGTAAGTACTGGGCTACACAACCTCTGACCACTAGCTTAAGGGAGGTAATTTAAAAAAAAATTGTTGTGATCTTATATACCTAGATAAATTAGTGTCTTTCTTCTGTGCACCTACTTTGTCCCAGACTCTGGGGGCCAGAGAAGAGTTAGACATGTCTCTGTCCATGAAGCCTCCCAGAGTATTAGAGTGTACTTAAGGCACATCACAGTCTCATGTAACCTTTGGTAAGTTCTATATGCCTTCATGTAACATTTGCTAAGTTCTATCCAAGTTTTCATTTCTTGTTTTCTCAACTAAAGCTCCTACAGAGCAAGAATTCTTATGCTTCCTATCTCTCTGAACTATAAATAGTAGCTAAACTTTTGGCCACATGTCAACTTCTACATGAACCTAAGATTACAGATGTGGCTGGGGTACCTGACCCACTACTGGCTGCATTTCAGCATCATCCTCACTGGGAAAGCCTTCTGGAGTAAAATGCAGGCCAGGGTCTCAGAAACAACCCTCAGGCCAAGGCTGAAGCCGAGCAAGAGCCTATAGGAGAAATGACCTGGTTTCTAAACACAACCTCAGACAAGTATCACTTAGCAGCACCAGTGTTTTCCTCATTGAGCTTGCTAGAACTTCATATTTCCTCTCAACACAGCCCCTGAATACTACTTTCTTAGCCTACACAGCCACTACTAATATATCAAAAATGGCTATAAGAAACATATATGTTATTCCAGCTCTAAACTCACTTCTATTCTTTTCTTTACACGCATCAGTTTTGAACCCTGTATCCACAAAAGGCTGCTGTAGGGAAAACCACCACCAGTAGCTCTACATGTCTGTTGAGAGTCATAACAAGACAGGCTTAAACAGGTGTGGGAGAGGAATATCTTTATGGCCCCAATGCTGACAGTGCATGCCATAAAGGCGCAACCCTGATTAGAAGCATTTTGTCACCTGTGCACCTGCCCATCGGGATGCTGAAAAACAGAGACTGAAAACTGGTCTTCGAGAAGCCACTGTCACAGACTGCATCATCCATGGACCTGCCAAATCTCAGGGAGAGAACAAAGCCTCCTTCCCTTATCTACGGCCCTCCAGAACGGACCCTGAGATAATGCATCCCCCCTCCATATTACTTACACATGCCATTAGGTGCTGTCAGGGGTACCCGGGGTCCTAAGATGTTTCCTGGCATTGGCGGCATGCCAGGAGGGGTAGGGCCACTCCCAGAGGGGTGGATGTTGGCTGCAACAGTGGGAATCATGCGGCCTGGCATGTGCTGCCCGGGCATCATGGAACCTGGGCCTGGTATCTGACCTGTGGAGGGAGATTTAAAGTACTGTAAGTATACTAGAAAGGGGTATAAGAAAGGGATCAACTTAAATCCAACTCCTAAATACAAATATCCAACCTTCCAAAGGATCTGAAATATCAACAGAGCAATAATCTGTAATAATCTCTATGTCTAGCTTTTTGTATTCTGGGTTTTTTGGAAGAAGGGTGTTAATGGGGGTAGGTCTGTGGAATGACTTGATTATTCTGAACCCTGGCAAGAAGGTGGCTGTAAAAAGAAATGGCAAAGGTCCCCTAAAATAAAGCACTCACTCTGGTTAGTTTGGGTGAGCAGCAGATTGTCAAATGTCTTCCTGAGGATATACAATGCCAAGCACAGCCCACAGGGAATGGAGTGGACTTTAAAAGGAAGTCAGTAAGTAAAAGTCAGTAAAAGGACCACAACTCAGTCCAGATTGTGCTCCATGGCTTACAGGGAAGGTTTGCCCGAAAGGGTATTATTACTGTGAAATCACCATTAAAAGGGGATTTTGATTTGAATCCCCAATTCCTGTCCACAAATATTTCTCCCATTAAAAGCCTCATGTATGGTTCATTAAAAAAAATAATAATAATAATAATTCCTTATAGAGCCCACTATGAAGCACTGGCCTGATAGACTCATAAGGGAAACAAAGACAGCTCCATCTCTTCCTACTGTTTTCTCCCTTTCCTTTTCCCTTCCTTTCCTTTTGTTTTTTTTTGACAGTAGCTCACTGCAACCTCCGCCTCCTGGGTTCAAGCAATTTTCGTGCCTCAGCCTCCCAAGTGGCTGGGATTACAGGTGCCCAGCACCACGCCCAGCTAATTTTTTTTGTATTTTTAGTAGAGATGGGGTTTTGCCATGTTGCCCAGGCTGGTCTTGAACTCCTGAGCTCAGGCAGTATGACTGTCTCAGCCTCCCAAAGTGCTGGGATTACAGGCGTGAGCCACTCTTCCTATTGTTTTCTAATTAATGACAGAAGACCCTACAGTATTCAATACTGTTGTTCAATACTGAGGGACATGAACACTAAAGGATCATTTGAGAGATGAGAATCATATGAGAATCAATGTAGTTTTTTTCTTTAAATCCAGGGGCTTTGCTATCTATGTAAGGACAACTGTATGAAACTGAATATAGGTTAGAACACAGTACCAAGACAGCTAGAAATAAGAATGCTTGATCTTGAAAAATGTGGAGATGGGACCATTTGATAGCTAACTAGCAATTAAAATACAGAAAGCAGTATTGAACACTGAAACAAGAACACTAAAATACCTCCTGTATTCAGTTTTACACTGAGCCTTCTGACCCTTTAGAATGTTTAGCTAACTTTTTCTGTAAAGAGCCAGATAGTAAATATTTTAGTCTTTGCCAGCCATATGGTCTCTGTCACAACTATTCAACTCTGCAATGTAAGCATGAAGGCAGTCACAGATGATACACAACAAATGGACGTGGCTATGTTCTAATAAATACATCTTTATTTATGAACTCTAAAAGGTTAATTTCACAAATTTTTCATGAGACATAAAACATTCTTCTTCTTTTGATATCCTCCTCCAACCATTTAAACTATAAAAACCACTCTTAGCTTACAACCTGTATGAAAAACAATTGATGAGCCAGATTTCAACCTAGGCTGTAGGCGATCCCTGCTTTGGATATGATGGTAAACACTCACTAGTTCTTAAACCAAGCGATTTGGCTGCTGGGCTTGTTTTGTTTTGTTGAGACAGGGTCTCATTTTCTACTCAGGTTGGAGTGCAGTGGTGCAATCACAGCTCAGTTCACTGCAACCTCAACCACACAAACTCAAGTGATCCTCCTGCCTCAGTCTCTCAAGTAGCTGGAACTACAGGTGAGCACCACCATGCGTGGCTAATTTTTAAATTTTTTGTAGAGATGAGGTCTCACTATGTTTCCCAGGCTGGTAGTCTTGTTTTTTTTGTTTTTTGTTTTTTTTTTTTGACACAGAGTCTTGCTCTGTCACCCAGGCTAGAGTGCAGTGACACGATTTCAGCTCACTGGAACCTCTGCTTCCTGGGTTCAAAGGATTCTCCTGACTCAGCCTCCTAAGTAGTTGGGACTACAAGTGTGCACCACCATGCCTGGCTTTTTTTTTTTTTTTTTTTTTTGTATTTTTAGTAGAGACGGGGTTTCACTATGTTGGCCAAGCTGATCTTGAACTCCTGACCTCAAGTGATCCACCCGCCTCAGGCTCCCAAAGTGCTGGGTTTGCAGGTGTGAGCCACCGCACCAGGCCGTAGTCTTGGTTTTAAAGAGTAATAAATTAAGAAGAATACTTTAATGGGCACAATCAAGGCTTTAATTTTTTTTTTTTTTTTGAGACAGAATCTCGCTCTGTCGCAATCCTGGCTCACTGCAACCTCCGCCTCCTGGGTTCAAGCAATTCTTCTGCCTCAGCCTCTCGAGTAGCCGGGATTACAGGTGTGCGCCACCATACCCGGATAATTTTTGCATTTTCTGTAGAGACAGGGTTGCACCATGTTGCCCAGGCTGGTATTGAACTCCTGACCTCAACTGATCTGCCCGCCTTGGCAGCCCAAAGTGCTGGGATTACAGGCGTAAGCCACCGTGCCTGGCCTGAAATTTTTTTATGTAGGACAAATTATATTCTCTACAGAATAAGAAAAGAGAATCAATGCAGTTTTTCTTTAAATCTAGGGACTTTACTATCTATGTAAGGACAACTATGAAACTGAATACAGGTAAGAAGACAGTACTGAGACAGCTAGAAATAAGAATGCTTAATCTTGAAAAATTTGGAGATTGGACCAAATTACAATACACAAAGCAGTACTGAAGATAATTCAAATACAGACTCTCTGTCACTATAGAAAGAGGTCTATCTAAACGAAGACATACAAAGCTTCAAACCACACCCTGCCTATCTCCAGTGGCTGTTCCTTGATCTAAGAACCTGAGAGAGGAGCCCCTTACTTCAGGGGTGTCAATGAAGAGAACTACAATGAGGTATGAGAATTAGGAATAAGGGGCTGGGCACGGTGGCTCACACCTGTAATCCCAGCACTTTGCGAGGCCAAGGTGGGTGGATCACCTGAGGTCAGGAGTTCGTGACCAGCCTGACCAACATGGTGAAACCCCATTTCTACTAAAAATACAAAAATTAGCCGGGCATAGTGGCATGTACCTGTAATCTCAGCTACTTGGGAGGCTGAGGCAGGAGAACTGCTTGAACCCGGGAGGTGGAGGTTGCAGTGAGCCAAGATTGCACCATTATACCCCAGCCTGGGCAACAAGAATGAAACTCCAAAAAAAAAAAAAGTAATTAGGAATTAGAGTAGTCCAGTCTTCTAGGGACTACTTTTGAAAGCAAAGTACATCAACATTATGCCCCAGAACGTACCTCTGGCCCATCTTTCTGGCCCATCTTTCTGCACTATAATGTAACGCAAAGCCTAGCAAAGGAGAATCAGAGATCCGCTTGCTGGAAAATAACTTGGTCAAATCACTTTGGCAAAACCAAGAGCAGCTGCTGGATCTACTCCTATGTGAACACTGCCACTAGGACCAACTGACCATCATTAATTTTTGTCTTTTTGTGCTTGTGCCGTGTATCTAGGACAGAAATAGGCAGTGTTGAAGAGTCTGCCAATCTAGGGACTGACTCAGAGATAAAAGGGACAAACGGCAAGAACACCAAAGGCATACGAGGGATGAGTGCACATAAAGGAGTGAAAGGCAAATCAAGGAAAAACCATGGAAGGAGCAAGCCAAAAAAAATGAAGACTTTCCAGCTGATCAATAAAAATTTGTGAGTAACTTGGAATTGTGGATGAGATATAAGTAAAGTGAAGGAAAGGGATAAGGGATAGGACTAATTCTCAAAACACCTGGGACAGCAGGGACCCAAGGACTCAGGCATCCTTGTGGCGGGACTGTGAGGCCACATGCTGGTAAATCCACAAACCAGTAAGAAATAACAGAAATCCTGGGTGCCTTGGCCCACCCCCAGGGGATATGCTGCAGGACAGCAGGTAGACCTTGATAAGATCTGCATACCTACATCCCTACAACCCATCCTGACTCCTGCAGCCACTCCTCTATTCTCCATCTCTGACCTGTTGTTGCAGGAATGTTACGTAAGTGGAAGCACCATTTGCAACGTTTTGGGATTGGTTTTTTTTCACTCCAGGTAATTTCCTGGAGAGTCACCGGTTCTGTACGCAGCCACAGGCTGTTCCTCTCAGTGCTGGGTGGTGCTCCCTGCTGTGGATGGACCACACAGCCTGAAGAGGACATCTGGTGGTTCTCACTTTTTGGCTACTATGAATAATCTGCTAGGAAAGTTTGTGTACAGGTTAAAAAAAATTTTTTTTAAACACACGGCCAAGCGGGCACGATGGCTCACGCCTGTAATCCCAGTACTTTGGGAGGCTGAGGCGAGATCACCTGAGGTCAGGAGTTCGAGACCAGCCTGGCTAACATGGTGAAACCCCGTCTCTACTAAAAATACAAAAAAATTAGCGAGATGCGGTGGTGGGCACCTATAATCCCAGCTACTCGGGAGGCTGAGGCAGGAGAATCACTTGAACCAGAGAGGCAGAGGTTGCACTGAGCTGAGAATGAGCCATTGCACTCCAGCCTGGGCAACAAGAGTGAAATTCCGTCTCAAAATAAATAAATAAATAAAATAAAATAAAATAAACACACAGCCAAGCCTAAGTTAAAACAATCAGAAAATAATGTGAATGTCACTCCCATTATTACTGAGAGGTACCATTTATATGCAGCATCTATATAAATACCATACCCTTTTGTGGTACCTTACTATCTTTCATCTGTATTACACCGAGGCTTATAAAGGTTTCTTTTTCTTTTTCTTTTTTTGAGACGGGAGTCTCACTCTATTGCCCAGGCTGGAGTGCAGTGGGGCAATCTCGACTCATTGCAACCTCCGCCTCCCTGGTTCAGGTTGAGTCTCCTGCCTCAGCCTCCCGAATAGCTGAAACTACAGGCACATGCCACCACGCCCAGCTAATTTTTGTATTTTTAGTAGAGACTGAGTTTCACCATGTTGGCCAGGAAGGTCTCAATCTCTTGACCTCGTGATCTGCCTGCCTTGGCCTCCCAAAGTTCTGGGATTGCAGGTGTGAGCTACCAAGCCCAGCCAAGTTTTTTTTTTTCCCCAAAACAAAACTGCTGGGTCTGTCATGATTCAAAGGACATGATTCAAAGGGCTACATTAATTCAAAACGGAGTCATGCATGTAGAACAAGGGGTGAGGACTTCAAAAGTAAGGCTACAGAGGACTTAGTGAAAGGTTCTGAAAAGAAGAGAAGCTTGAACCTAATTTTCTGTGGGATGGAAAGCAATTTTTTAGAAAATGTTTAAGAGATGGGGTCTTGGCCGGGCATGGTGGCTCACGCCTATAATCCCAGCACTTTGGGAGGGCAAGGCGGGTGGATCAAGAGGTCAGGAGTTCAAGACCAGCTCGACCAAGATGGTGAAACCCCATCTCTACTAAAAATACAAAAATTAGCTGGGCGTGATGGTGGGCGCCTGTAATCCTAGCTACTCAGGAGGCTGAGGCAGGGAACTGCTTGAACATGGGAGGCGGAGGTTGCAGTGAGCCGAGATCATGCCACTGCACTCCAGCCTGGGCGACAGAGTCAGACTCCATCTCAAAAAAAATAAAAATAAAAAAGAAGAAGAAGAAAAAAGATGGGGTCTTGCTACGTTGCCCAGGCTGGATTAGACCTCCTGGGCTCACGTGATTCTCCTGCCTCAGCCTCCTGTGTAGCTGGGGTTACAGGTGCATGCTACCATGCCCAGCTAGGATGAAAAGCTTTAAGAAGGGATGCAGAGGAGTTAGTGCCTAGAGCAGAGAAAAAGTGCCTTTGCAGAGAAGTATGGGCTGAATGTCAGGCTGATGAGACAGAAAGGAACAGGAGATGGAGATGGCACTCTCCAAGTTCCTTCTTCTTCTTTTTTTTTTTTTTTTTTTTTAAGAGATGAGGTCTTGGCTAGGGGCGGTGGCTCATGCCTGTAATCCTGGCACTTTGGGAGGCCGAAGCAGGCAGATCACGAGGTCAGGCATTTGAGACCTGCCTGACCAACAAGATGAAAATAAAAAAAATTAGCTGGGTGTGGTGGCATGCACCTGTAATCCCAGCTACTCAGGAGGCTGAGGCAGGAGTTGCAGTGAGCTGAGATTGCGTCACTGCACTCTAGCCGCCTGGGCGACAGGGCGAGACTCAGTCTGAAAAAAAAAAAAAAAGAGATGAGGTCTTGCTCTGTCACCCAGGCTGGAGTACAGTGGTATGGTCATAGCTCACTAAAGCAGTTAACTGCTGAGTTGAAGTGATGCCCCCGCCTCAACTTCCCGAGTAGCTAGGATTACAGGTGTGCACCACCACGTCAGCTAATTTATTTATTTATTTATTTTATTTTATTTTATTTTATTTTTTGAGACAGAGTCTCACTCTGTTGCCCACGCTGGAGTGCAGTGGCGCAATCTCCGCCTCCCGGGTTCATGCCATTCTCCTGCCTCAGCCTCCCGAGTAGCTGGGACTACAGGCGCCCACCACCACGCCCGGCTAATTTTTTGTATTTTTAGTAGAGACGAGGTTTCACCATGTTAGCCAGGATGGTCTCGATCTCCTGACCTTGTGATCCGCCTGCCTCGGCCTCCCAAAGTGCTGGGATTACAGGAGTGAGCCACCGTGCCCGGCCCACGCCAGCTAATTTTTTATAGAGATGAGGCCTTGCTATGTTGCCCAGGCTGGTTTCAAACTCCTAGGCTCAATGATCCTCCTAACTCAGTCTCCTGAGTTGCTGGGACTATGGGTGTGAGCTACTGTGCCCAGCCACAGGTTCCGTAAAAAGAGGCATCCTCGGGATTGGAGACAGAGCAAGGAGGAAGGGCGAGCATGGAGCTGAGATGCAGAATGAATTTGGGTTTGGTATCTGACTGCTGGGAGTGTGAAGATGGGATGACGTGAAGAGGACACAGAACTTTTGCTTTGGGAACAGATGTAGGCTGGGCAGCCATATAGTGAAATACAGAGGTATGGGTGAAGGGAAGGTATAGAACTCCCAGAGTTTCAAATAGAGCAGTGGTAAACACAGACTTACTATTCTAAGATTCTCCACAAACTGTCAAAGAGGCACCTTTGTTTTTAAGGTGGTACTGTCCCAGCTCCCTTTTGGAAGCCCCTTTTTTGTTCTCTTCCTACCCCACATCACCTGCTAGGCCATTAATAAAAGCAATGCTTTGTTTTCCACACTCTAAATCACTACTACTGATTCTCTAATGGTATTCTAGGTGGTGTGAAGGGCAACAGGAGATGGTTTTGTCGCTGCTGGAAACAGGAGGCCTACTTTTAAGCTAAAAAGTACAACATTCTAGCCTGCAGACGAAAGAACACTCCTAATGGACTTGTTGTGACAAAGGGAAGCCATATACTAGGAGAAATAATGCTGCCCATGTTTATCAACGGGTACAGGTTGCTCGCTTCCACCAAGTCCGACCTGGATAGAGGCCTTAAACAAGTTAGGAAGAACATATTGCCGCCCTTCACAGGTCTCCTCCTCTCTCTCTCTCAATCCCTGAGCTTTGGTTTCCTGAGATTTTATTGATTAAAGCTATGTATGTGGCCTGGTGCAGTGGCTCATGCCTGTAATCCCAGTACTTTGGGAGGCTGAGGTGGGTGGATTACTTGAGATCAGCAGATCAAGACCAACCTGGCCAACATAGTGAAACCTCGTCTCTACTAAAAATACAAAAATCAGCTGTGTGTGGTGGTACATGCCTGTGGTCACAGCTACTCGGGAGGCTGAGGAGAAGATAGTTTGAACCTGGAAGGTGGAGGATGCAGTGAGCTGAGATCGCACCACTGCACTCCAGCCTGGGCTACAGAGAGACTCTGTCTCAAAAAAAAAAAAAAAAGAGAGAGACACACACAGAGACAAAGACAGAGAGAGGAGAAGGTGATGTAAAGATGGAGCAAAGAGAGACATGGCCATAAGACAAGGAATGCTGCAAGCCACCGGAAATTGGAAGAGACAAGGAACAGGATTCTTCCCTATACACCCTGGAAGGAGCATGGCTTTGCTGGATATTGGACCTGATTTCCCAGAGAGTAAGAATAAATTTCTCTTGTTTTAAGTTATTCTGACAGGCTGTGCGCAGTGGCTCACACCTATAATCCCAGCACTTTGGGAGGCTGAGGAGGGCAGATCACCTGAGGTCAGGAGTTTGAGACCAGCCTGGCCAACATGGTGAAACCCTGTCTCTACTAATAATACAACAATTAGCCAGGAGTGCACATGCCTGTAATACCAGCTACTTGGGAAGCTGAGGCAGGAGAATCACTTGAACCCAGGAGGTAGAGGTTAGAGTGAGCAGAGATCACACCACTGCACTCCAGCCTGAGCGACAAGAGCAAACTCTGTCTCAAAAAAGTTATTATAGCAGCCTCAGGAAACTATGTAGGAAACATGTGCTATGCCTTAGGCACTATACTTAAGAGTTTTATAAATGTTAACTCATTCAATCCCCATAACAACACTATAAACCAGGCACTATTATCCCTGTGGAAGAAAGGGAAGGACAGAAAGATTAAGTAGCTTGCCCAATGTCATAAAGCATGTAAAAAAGGGAGCTCAGATCTGATACAGGTACTCTGATTCTAGAGATGGTGCTTGCAGCCAATGTGCACCCCTGACAATCAAGGTCTGGGGAAGAGGGGTCCAACAGGTGCTCAGAGACTATGTGATGCAAACCCTGGTGTCACCAAACTGATTGATCCATTATTTGCCCCATGCTCAGCTCCAGACAGAAATTACTTTCTGAACCAGCAATTCAGAGTATATGTTCCAGCAGAGAAATCAACTATTCAAGAAACAATCTGGCAAAGAGGAGCATCATTGGCCGATTGACAAATACCCATGAAGTGATGTCTACCTATCATGCACTGGGAAATGCCTGCAGGCTCTTGCTCTTAGGCCCAGTAGTACTATTTCCAAAGCTATCTGCTCAGTGGCAATGGCCCATTTACCTATTACCCTACATCTTTATGAATACAAGCTGGAATAGGGCAGCTTTAGGGTTTTCCAAGGCTGTTAGCCCAACAGCTAAAAAAACCTTTCTTTTCGTTTATTATAAATTCTAAAGCCTTGTGAAAAAGATTCTTTATCCTATTGTCACAAACAAGGTCATAAAGCCACTGGGATATAGGTGTTCTGAGTATGAGAGGACAACGGCTCCTTGGCAGCAAAAATGAAGGTCTAGAGGAAAAGCAATTTACTTCTGCTTATGGCACCCTGCAAAAACAAACATCTCTCAGGAAAGCAAGAGGCACCTAAGAGTGAATGATGTCCCTTTGCCATTCAGAGGTTCCTTCTGTCAGACGCTAAGCAACTCAGCACTGGTGTACCTGGGGCAGTGGGTTTAGAGAAAAGACAGGAAGGGAGGTAAGAATAAGGTTGAGTAAGGGTTGACTGTGCCAGGTGATGTGACAGTTATCTCTTTGAAGCCTCCAGGTTGTTAGGAAGATGATGGCACAGGCCTAGTTTTGAGATAAGGAAACTAAGCCTCAGAGAAGCTATGTAATTTGGCGCAAAGTCACAATGAACAAGAGACTGAGCTGAGATTCAAATCCAGGTCTCTCTGACCCTGAGGTCCACTCTCTTTTCCTTTACCCCACCTTCCTAAGGAGTAACTTTCCCCTTAGAAAAGGTAATTTCCAAGGATGAAATCTGAAATGGGGCAGAATTTAAGAAGACTTAGGAGAAGACAAAATCAATTTTGCAGAAAGCAATCCTTGTCCTTAAGAAGTGTAAACATCTTTATGGTTTTTGTGGTGTCTGATATAGGTCTCACCACTTTTAAATGAACAACAGTGTCTGCATTTCCATTAACTCTTACTAACATTAAGAGATCTGGCCCACACAAATCTGAAATGCATAGGAACAGGCCTTAGCAAACAAAGTAAAGGATGTATGTCTTTTCCATAAAAAAAAAAAAAAATCAGGTATTTTTTCCCAGCAGACAGGGAGAGGAAGAAAATGAGAGAGAGAGAGAGAGAGACAGACATAGCATCAAAACAGCAGTATCAAAAGCTTAGAATGGTGGGAGTCTGACCTACATACAAGCTTTTTTTCTTTTTTCTTTTTTTTTTTAAACAGCAGGCATCTGAAGCCTGAAAAATTAAAAGGTTTGCTAAAATTAGGTTTAACTAGTAGAAAAATCTCTCATTCTCTCTCAGGGTTATTATATCTTTTACTAAAGCATTACACTCATGACACTTAATGGAATATTAGTAAAGGACCTTAATTTTATACTTTGGGTTGGGAAAGGAGGGTAGGAAAAGAAAGTGATTCTAGGAAAGGGAACCTGTGAATTCCAGTCTTGAGTACACTTCATCAATCCATTTCTAACTGTCTATAGCACATCCTCTGGCTGAGTCCCCTGGAGAATGGAAATAACAAAATCAGGGCCAAGTGAGGGGAAGCCCAGGCTCCTCAGAGACTGTGCCTTCCCCGCAGCAGCTTCCTGGGGATGCCTGTGACAGACTCTCTTTGTTGAAGACTGGGCCCTCACTGTTCTCTTTGTGAGGGTAACCTGCTACTCCGGAAAGTAGCATAGCAGACTTGTTATCACATGATGTAAGTAGGACCAAAGGCACCGCAGATAATAAAGTCTTGGCTGATGTGATGGGCTACTGCTTTTTTCTTTTTTTTTTTTTGAGATGGAGTCTTACTCTTGTCGCCCAGACTGGAGTGGTGCAGTGGTGTCAACTCGGCTCACTGCAACCTCTGCCTCCTGGGTTCAAGCGATTCTCCTGCCTCAGCCTCCTGAGTAGCTGGGATTACAGGTGCCTGCCACCATGCCTGGCTAATTTTTGTACTTTTAGTAGAGGTGGGGTTTCGCCATGTTGCCCAGGCTGGTCCCGAACTCCTGACCTCAGGTGATCCACTCACCTCGGCTTCCCAAAGTGCTAGGATTACAGGCGTGAGCCACCACGCCCGGCCAGGCTACTGCTTTTCTTTTTCAGTGTGGGGTTGAGTCCAGGGGTGGGTTAGAAAGTGATGATTGGTTGTAATCCTTTCCTGAGCTTTATTTCTCATGAGGTAGGGTTGTGTAAGTAGGTCTGAGAGGCTTAAAAAGCCAACTGTAGCTGGGTGTGGTGGCACGTGCTTGTAGTCCCAGCTACTCAGGTGGCTGAGGTGAGAGGATTGCTTGAGCCCAGGAATTTGAGGCTGCAGTGGGCCATGACTGCACCACTGTACTCCAGGCTGGGTGATACAGCAAAACCCTGTCTCAAAAAAAAGTTCCAGTTTTTTTAAAAGACAGGATCTTGCTCTATCGCCCAGGCTGGAGTGCGGTGGCACAATCTTGGCTAAATGCAGCCTTGACCTCCTGGGATCAAGTGATCCTTCTGCCTCAGCCTCCCAAGTAGCTGGGACCACAGGCACACGCCACCACACCAGGCAAATTTTTTTATTTTTGTAGAGAGAGGGTTTCACCATGTTGCCCAGGTTGGTCTCGAACTCCTGAGCTCAAGCAATCTGCCTGCCTTGGCCTCCCAAAGTGCTGGGATTACAGGCGTGAGCCATCATTTCCAGCCCATTCTAGTTTTATCATTAGAATACCATTGTATTATGTCTGAGTTCTCATCAAATCAGACCAATTCTATTCTGATTTTCTAGGCACTTCCAAAAATTCTTACACTATTAATAATGAGGAAACAATGAAAATATTTAAATCAAACATGTTCTTTCCCTCTGCTTTCACACATAGAGTACACACAAAGGTTTCCCCAATGCAGGCAGCTGACTTTAGATCCATGAGGCAGGAATATTCAAGAGTGCCTCATTTATTACAAATGCCTAGGATGGGCTGGGCCTAGTGGCTCACTCCTATAGTCCCAGCACTTTGGGAGGCCAAGGCAAGAGGATCGCTTGAGCTCAAGAGTTTGAGACCAACCTGGGCAACATAGTGAGACCTTGTCTCTACTAAAATACATCCATGCCTCTGGAGAGCAGAGCTTACCACTGTAATTATATACTAGATTTCTGTCATTTCCTTCTAACTTAATGATAGGTAATCTTCCTTTAAACATGTGCTAAAGTTCCTACAGTCCTGACCATCTCAACTTAAAGGAGATCCCGCCAGGTGCAGTGGCTCACACCTGTAATCCCAGCACTTTGGGAGGCTGAGGCAGGTGGATCACCTGAGGTCAGGAGCTCAAGACCAGCCTGGCCAACATGGTGAAACCCTCTCTCTACCAAAAATAAAAAAATTAGCTAGGCATGGTGACAGATGCCTGTAATCCCAGCTATTCGGGAGACTGAGGTAGCACAACTGCTTTAACCTGGGAGGCAGAGGTTGCGGTGAGCCAAGACTACAAAATTGCACTCCAGCCTGAGTGACAAGAGCAAAACTCTGTCTTAAAAAAAAAAAAAAAAAAAAAAAAGGAGATCCCAAGCAGTCAGAGGTGCCCTCCTGCTCGAGTAAGCAGCACACCTCAGCAAACAGCAGCCATCACCTAGGCCATTCATCACCTAGGCCATTCTCCTCTGTGGTTCCCCATGTGCTTTCATATTAACAGATACCATGGCCCAGGGTGTGGCCAAGGGAATACCACACATGTGCTTAAGAACTGGTTTCTATTAGACTATTCACCTTTTGCCATCTGGAATGGTAGTCTTATAGGGAGAATCTTAATGTAGGCATCATTTGATACAATTTTATAGTTTAAATGAAAAGGAATGAAATGCAGTGCTGTGTATTTCATTAAGATCAACAAAACCTAAAGGTGGTCTAAGAACAGGTGGGGCCAACCTTCAGTTTCCATTTGCCAACTGGATACCAGAAACATTCTACTACATATACTTCCCGGGCCTTTTTGTTTGGTAGGAAGAAACCAAGTTGGGACACTATAAGAGATAGGAACAAAATCTACCAAAAGTTGAAGTTATCAGGTGAGTTAGGAGTAGGACCAAATAATAAGAGCCAAGGAAGAGCAATAGAGGCATGCACACAGTAGTCTCTAAACAAAAATTATACGCATTTGATGAATCAAAGGTAGGGGACAGGGCAGAGGGGCTGAAGAACTTAGAGGTATCGGTACAAACTAAATGGAATATGTACAAGTGCCAGCTTATACCAGCTACAGTCATACCTAGAAGTCCATAAGTGTTTAAGAGCCTAGCAGATTCATAATACCGAGCTGCTACTTTAACAGGCTCTACCACTAACTGATGGAGAGTTCTGTAAAGAATTACATGTAACTTATCTGCATACTTATACAGAGGCCAGAGAGATGAAAAATTAACCACTTGGTAATAAATCTGCCTAGTCCCTCCTCTCAGCACTTCCCCAACCTTACTGGCATTCAGAAGCTGATTATTCCCATCATATATCATAAAGTCTAGCCAAATACCAAAGACAGCCAACTGACCCAGATAATCTTCAGCTCCCAATGTAAGCTGTGGCCTGTTAACTTTTCTGGAACTTAGGAATCATGAGTTGGAAGGACCTGCTCATAGTTCTTACCTTACCCTGTGGCAACTCAGAGACTAAAGCCATTCTGGCCCCAAAATGCTACGGACAATCTCACTTGCCCTGGTTTGAAAGTCCTTTTTAGCTGACCTTTAGAATATGGTCTATCAGACCTACGTGTTAGAACCAGCTTTTTCTGAACTGGTAACTTTAAAATAGTGGGTTTAATTTACTGTTGTTCTTTTTTTTTTTTTTTTTTTTTTTTTTTTTTGAGACAGGGTCTCTCACTCTGTTGCCCAGGCTGGAGTACAGTGGCATGACCTCGGCTCACTGCAACCTCTGCCTCCTAGGTTCAAGCGATTCCTGTGCCTCAGCCTCCTGAGTAGCTGGAATTACAGGCATGTGCCACCATACCCGGCTAATTTTTCTATTTTTAGTAGAGATGGGGTTTTGCCATGTTGGCCAGGCACTGGTCTTGAATTCCTGGCCTTAAGTGATCCACCTGCCTTGGCTTCCCAAAGTGTTGGGATTACAGGCGTGAGCCACCGCGCCCAGCCTAATGTGCTGTTGCTCTTAATTTTACTCTTTAACAGACTTGATTTTATATTCAAACTCCAAAGCAATCCAACAAAAGGGGTAATTTGGAAAAATTATTATCTTGAATTGCTGGAACTCTCACATACTGCTAGAGTGTAAACAGGCACCACCACTTTGCAAAAAGTTTGGCAGCATCTATTAATCTGAACATATGCATATCCTGTGATCCACTCTTAGGTTCATAAATACTCAGTTCTACACCTTGGATATATACAACAGAAATGTACATAAATGTCTTATCAAAAGACGTGCTCATGTATTTCACAACAGCACAAACTATTCATAATAACTAAAATCCAGAAATCAGTCAAATGTCCAACAGAACAGACTGATAAATAGTACAGCCACAGAACACTGTATAGCAAACAGAAGGAACAAATGTACAACAATGTGGATACATCTCAGATATACAGTGTTGAGTGGAAGAAGCCAGATGTGGTCGGGCATGGTGGCTCACGCTTGTAATCCCAACACTTTGGGAGGCAGAGGCGGGAGGACTGCTTGAGCCCAGGAGTTCAAGACCAGCCTGGGCAATATAGTGAGCCCATGTCTCTACAAAAAAATTTAAAAAGCAGTGGGGTGTCGTGGTGTGCACTTGCGGTCCCAGCTACTCAAGAGGCCGAGGTGGGAGGATGGCTTGAGCCTGGCAGGTTGAGGCTGCAGTGAGCCCTGATAATGTCACTGCACTCTAGCCTGGGTGACAGAGTAAGGCCCTGTCTGTCTCAAACAAAACAAAACAAGGAAAGCAGCCAGACATAATAAATATCATTGTGGTTACATTTAGATAACATTCAACCAGCCCAACGAGTCTACGGTGCTAAAAGTTAGGACAGTTGTTATCCTTGGAAGAGAAGGCGACTGAGTATGATGAGGGCCTCTGTGTGTTGGTTACACATGAATATTCTCTGTTAAAACTCATCAATTCTGCAAGTATAAAGGAAGTAAAAAAAAAAAAAAAAAAACTCAGCTGAATATTTATGATTGTGCATTATCCAAAATGTACATTTTATTTCAATAAAAAATCATGAGACTATCTTGTCATAGACTAAAAATAAAAAAAAAAAACCTCTCATCATGCACTGCACTCAATAATTCTTTCCTTTACAAATTCACTTTAGAAAAGCCTATTTTTGTGAGAAAGTAAAAAGATTAAAATGACCTATTTCTCTTCCAAAGACTATTTTTATGAACTCTAGTTTGCTGGAACTGCTTCACTAGAATAGCTGTATCTGAATCTGCTGTAAATCCCCTTAGTTTTCCGTCACGGGAGGCAGCACTGTGGCACTGGCCTCACTTTGGAATCAGATGGAGCTCAGTGTGAATCCTGGCTCTACCATGCAGCAAAGCTATGCGGCCTTGCCATGCATCAGTTCTTCAACTGTAAGATGAGAATAAGAAATAAGTAAAACAATGTGGGTGAGGGGCATGGCATACAAACACCTATTGTCACCAAAATCTCATTTAGGGAAGAAAGTAGATGCACCTCTCTGCCCATCTTTTACAAAGTAAATGCAGATGCTAGCGCTCCTTAGATGTTCTGTGAGCAGTTAATGTGAATATGATGCTTTAGCACCATCAAGAGCCAAATACCAAGTAGCTACAGTAAACTTCCTCTTAAAAGTTTATCCCAGTATTTCAGAAACTGAATTTTTATTTATTTATTTATTTTTCAGAGACAGGGTCTCACTCTGTTGCCCAGGCTGGAATGTAATGGTGCAGTGTCACAATCACAGCTCACTTGCAATCTCAAACTCCTGGGTTCAAGTGATCCTCCAGCCTCAGCCTCCTGAGTAGCTAGGACTACAGGTATGCAGTGCCACCACACCTGGCTATTTTTTTTTTTTTTTTTGTAGAGACAGCTTCTCTCTATATTGTCCAGGATGGTTTCAAACTCCTGGGTTCAAGTGATCCTCAAGCCTTGGCCTCCCAAAGTGCTGGGATTAATGGTGTGAGCCACCAAGCCTGGCCTAGGAATTTAATTTTTAAATAACTATTGTTTTTGAAAAATTACTTTGAGATGTGAACTCTGTTAAGCATTTGTATCTTTTGAAAGCTTAACTCTGGAGAAAATCAGATTCCATACAGAGAATTTAAGACCCACTCAAGTAGACAGAAATAAGACCGAGAAAGAATGCATCTTGTTGTGAGCAGGGTAAACTTCTAAGGCTATCTCCACAAATGTCATTTAGAGTGGCAAGTCTGATGATGGTAGTAAATCTCATGATTGCAAATTAATCCTGTGAGTGTGTGTAAACGAAAGCTTCCCAAAGTAAACTCAGGCCTGTTTTTCGGTAAAGTCAATAAAAACTACTAAAACTACAGCCTAAAATATATTTTGGGTTGTGAACTAGTGTGTTGACAATACCATGACTTGGCCAGAGAATTTGCATCCCATCCCCAAAAGCACAAACTTTGGCTCTAAGCACTTGGTATATTACTGTGGATAAGCAAACTATAAAAATCTTAGAAGATGACTTTCACTAGACTAACATAATACACAGCACACACCCATACATACTGCCCTCTAAGAAGAGAAGGAATGTGGGGTTTGGGGGGTGAACTGGAATTAAAAGTACATCTTAGGTTTTAACGATGCTGGCAGTTAAGCTTGAAGGAACTATGAGTTCAACTTCCAAAGTAGTTAAAATTTAGTAAATAATAGCCAACTTGAAACAGTTCTCACAAGCTACAAATGGGACAATTTTAGCATCAAAAAAAGCCAGGCACAGTGGAACGTGCCTATAATCCAGCTACTTCAGAAGCTGAGGCAGGGGGATTGCTTGAACCCAGGAATTTGGGTCCAGTCTAGGCAACTCAGTGAGATCCAACCTCTTTTAAGAAGCAACAAGAAACACAAATAGTATCTATGATAGACTGAAACACACAAAATATTTAAAAATTTATAATTTTACAATATTAAAAATATACACAAAAAAACCCTTCGCTGGTCACCTTTGGTTACTGGGGGGCAGCAACTCATTATACAGATAACCAACAGAGGGAAAATATGAAGCATTTATCCAGGCTTTCCTATAAGAACTGATTTTCAGGGTAACTAACTGAGACACAGTCTCACTCTGTCACCCAGGCTGGAGTGCAATGGCGCAATCTTGGCTCACTGCAACCTCCGCCTCCTAGGTTCAAGCAATACCCGTGCCTCAGCCTCCTGAGTAGCTGGGACTGCAGATGTGCACCACTACACCTGGCTAATTTTTGTATTTTCAGTAGACACAGGGTTTTGCCATTTTGGCTAAGCTGGTCTCGAACTCCTGACCTCAGGTGATCCGCCCGCCTCGGCCTCCCAAAGTGCTGGAATTACAGGCATGAACCATTGCGCCCGGCCTAAAATAGCTATTTAAGAAGCAATTCTGAATGCTCAATTCTAAAACAATTTAGTCAAATGGGGATTTTTATAATAGATGATCCGACTGACAACACCAGAACTATTGATCAATCTTAATTATCACAAAAAGAAAAACTGACATTACAAGAATGCCTGACCTCATAAGTGAATCTTGTCTGGGTGTGGTAGAGCTCATGCCTGTAATCCCAGCACTTTGGAAGGTCGAGGCGGGAGGACTGCTTGAGCCCAGAAGTTCAAGATCAGCCTGGGCTACAAGGCGAAACCCTATCTTTATAAAAACAAAACCAAAAATTAGCCAGGTGTGGTGGCATGCACCTGTAGTCATAGCTACAAAGGAGGCTGAGATGGGAGGATTGATTGACCCTGGGAGGTTGAGGCTGCAGTGAGCCATGATCACGTCACTGCACTCCAGCCTAGGCAACAGAGGGAGACAGTGTCTTTAAAAAAAAAAAAAAAAAAAGTGTGAATTTGAACCTGAGCAATCCTCTGGTTTATAGGAAATGTGTGTTTGTGTGTGGGGGTTAGAAGGACTTAGAAGGACATATGACATGACACTGTGCACCTTTGCTGTACAATCAGGCACAGCTACATTGTGGAACAACCCTGGTTTCTTCAACACATAAATGGCACAAAAAAGGGAAGGTGAATTATTACATAGATTTTTAAGAGACATGTCAACAAATGTGTGAATCTTAACTGAATACTGATTCAAACAAACTAAGCACTCAAAAGATATTTAACGAATGATATTAGGAATTATGATTACTTTTGTTTGATGGTGATGATAGTTGTTATGTAAAGAACAAGACTCCCGGCTGGGCGCAGTGGCTCACGCCTATAATCCCAGCACTTTGGGAGGCTGAGGCGGGCAGATCACAAGGTCAGGAGATCGAGACCATCCTGGCAAACACGGTGAAATCCTGTCTCTGCTAAAAATACAAAAAAATTAGCCAGGCGTGGTGGTGTGCGCCTGTAGTCCCAAGCTACTCGGGAGGCTGAGGCAGGAGAATGGCGTGAACCTGGGAGGCGGAGCTTGCAGTGAACCGAGATCCCGCCACTGCACTCCAGCCTGGGTGACAGAGCGAGACTCCGTCTCAAAAAAAAAAAAAAAAAAGAAAAAAAAAAGACTCCCACTGGTTAGAGATATATTTGAAGTCTATCTCATTTCCCAAAGTGAGGAGGAAAAGATAAAAACAGACTCAAAAATGTTAATTTTGAAGCTGTCCAATAGGTACATGGGGGATTATCATACTATTCTCTCTACTTTATCTACGGTTGAAGATTTCCGTAACAAAAAGTAAAAGTGGCAGAAAGATGATGGTTGTTGAAACCAGGTCATGGGAGTTTGCTGTGTTTTGTGTGTTTATCTTTGAAAATGTCTATAAATTTTTTTACAGTATCAATAATCCAAAGATAAATTCTGAATGAACTCTGAGATATTACTGTCTATTCACAGGCCAACCTACTCAACGAAAAGGCATCATACCAAGAGAAAAAGAACATGGAGAGAAAAAGAACATGGAAGGCTTCATGTAGCGAGAACCCTAAATCTCACATGCCTACAATTTTCTAGATGACAATGAAAACTGAGCAGTCTTCATCAGAAAACACCAACTGTGTGGTTGGCCCCAATGATGCTCTGTGCCTCTGTAGTGACCATAAGCTTTTTACAAGAGCAGGGCCTTCCTCTTACCTGGCTGGGGTGGATGAGGTGGTGGCATCTGGTGGTGCATCAGAGGGTAGGGAGGGGGCTGTTGATGAGGCATCATGCCAGGGTGCCCTGCTGCTCCAAGTGGGGCCAGGCCAGGTCCTCCTGAGTGCTGGTGTGCCTGTTGAGGGTTCTGGCCATGCTGCTGCTGTTCCATTTGCTGTCGTGCTCGTAATTCAGCATACTTCAGCTGTTCCATGTGGAAGTTCTGGCGTTCAGTAAGCAACTGCTGCCTCTGTTGTTCTAGCTGTAAGCAAAGGAAGTGGAAGAGAAATGACACCAGAAGAGGCTTTCAGGATTGGATAACACAAAGGACAACTACATAATGCCTGAATTCCCTCTATCCCATCACACTGACATCACCACCTCACTTCCTGCACTTTCCACAGTGAGAACAAAGGCATTATTTCTTGAGTAGCATATTTCCATTTGGACATCTGTTACCATGGTCAAAGTCTTCTCCATGTTGAGTCTAAGTCTTTCCTTGTAATCCTCCCGCAATAGGGCTACTGCTCTTTGGGCTCACTTGGACACATGTAATCCCCTCTATGTTTGGCAGGCCTTTAGATATCTAAAAATACTTTCTATGGCTGTCTGAGTCTTCCCCAGGTAAAACGAGCCTCTCTTGTCCTTGTAATAGTTTCTCAGATGTTAACATTTCAAGTTCACCCAACCTTCCTATGTGCTCTCTTTTGGATGTGATACTCTCTTGGTTATCGTCTATTTTAGAACATAACACCAGAGTTAAATTACTCTGCATGAGTTGACGTGGCCTTAGCTGCAAAGATATGCATTTCTCTATGTGGAACTTTGGCAGTGCCACTGCAAATCTTAGCTTTCAAGTACCCAAAATTATACTTGGTGACACATTCATGGAATATTTTAGTTGCCTATAAAAAAATTTGCATGAATCTTAGTTTAACAACTACAAGCATTTCAATATTCAAGATAATCTTTCTGGCACCCAAATGAGAATAAAGAGAAATACAGTATTATATGTTTAGTTCAGAGAATGAAGCCTATCCTAAATTAATTTAATTCAGGGATGATAAAATCAACCTGAACATGCAGGAAAATGAAAATTCAGATCTCTGAAAGTAGGATAAAAATCATAAGCATAAGGAGGGTTAATAAACCTACTTCTTTTCAATAATGTCTCCATCCCATCATTTTCATGGAAAAATCTGAGTCACTGGGAATCATTTTCTAGTGCTGTGTTGTCCAATACAGCAGTTAGAAGCCACACACAGCTACTGAGCACTTGAAGTGTGGCTAACATGAAATGAGATGTGCTGTCGGTGATGCACAGTAAAATTTGGAGACTTAATATGAAAAACTGTTCATATAAATTACATATAGAAACAATGTATATATGTAGGTTTTACATATACTGGATTATGTAAAACATCATTTCACCTGTTTTTAATTTGGCTACTAGAAAATTTCAGTTATATATATGGCTCACATATTTCTGTCCAATAGCACTATTCTGAGGCATTTAATAGGTTAGGGAAGTATAACATTTTTGCTTTTGGGGGCAGCAAGTTCTGTGGATAAATACTACACACTATTACTTGCAAAAACTAGATGGAATAAGCATAAGAACTAGCCTAAAAATCTGGGCCTTTGGCAGAAGGCCGACTGGGGAAAATCCCTGTGAAATTGAGTGAGAAGCATCACTGGTTATAGGAGAAGCAACTAGGGTATTTCCATGGACAGATGGGGTGTGGGAAGACAGGCCATGAACACAGTATGAAGAAAAGATGCATGAGCAGGCCAAGAGAACAAATAAAGAGAGTAAATGGTATAGCTTATGTCCTGGATTTTGGTAACTGGCTTGTAGACTTTCCTTAGGGAGGGGGAGATCTTCTGAAACAAAACATTTTGAGAGAGGTTGAGGGTTACCAGGAAAAAGCAAGACAGGGTTCTACCATGGTCCTAATAGTCTAGTGTGGGCTCTTCATTTTCTGGGAAAGATGATCTGAAGAGGGTAAAGCCTGGCCTGGTTCAGTTTCCTGTGTGCATGATGAGAAGGGATGTAAGATGTAAACAGCAAAAGAATCTTCTGGAAGTCCAGTTCTGCAAGAAGACTAATCAGATTAGTAAGTAAGAGGCAAAATGACTGTAAAAGGTGGGGTGGGAAATCTAAATATTCTGGCTACAGATCCTTGGTTTTGCTTTCTTCTAATCATTCTTTCTAGGAATTTAGGACTCTGAATTTGCTTAAGAGGTGGCCAGAAAACGTCCTCTTATCTATGTTTTTGTTGAGTGACTACTGGTCTGAACAGCTTGGCTGTAGTCCTACTGTTATGTAAGAACTATGGAATTTAGGTCAAGATATGCTTTATAAGCTGAACTGCCACTGGAAGGAGCAGTGACTCTAAAACGAAATTTTGGTCTCTGCGTTACCTAGCTGAATTTTGGGTTCTGTCTTTAACCAAACTAGCCTTTCTTTGGGGGCTTACCTTAGTATCAAGGTTATTAACCTTGGAAAGAAAAAAAGAATCTACTAATAAGAGGATGAGAAGGCCAAGCTGAGAAGAAAAATTTGTCCAATTTTCCTTGCCTACAACATGAGCTAGCCTGTATTATCCTCTTTATTTTCTGAGTTTCATCTGTCATTTTAAAACTTAGAAGGTAATTTAAAAAAAGTAATTAGAAGAATTAGAAAGGATAAGTGATTAAACACATACATGAACCTGAAAGAGAACCCAGTTTAAACCAAAAGTTCCAATGTGGGGCTAAACACGTCCTATGAGTTGAGAGCAATGCCCAAATAACAGGCTACCAGTTGCCTCCATAAGGGCCATATCTCTGCTCTGCGGCAGATGCAGCAGAGCTTGCCACCATGTACTGGCCTCATCATGCAAATAAAATAACTTTTCTTGTTCTAGATACCTTATTTTTATTAAATCAAGTTGAAGACTGCATTCACTTTTGTGGCAATCAGAAAGAATGTTAACTAGGAATTTCTGAGAGAAAATTGCGAGTACTGGTCATATTTTAAATGCACTTAACCAATGACCCAGTGATTAGGCATCTGGAAATCTGTCCTAGAATACTGTATGTATGCATGTGTAAAGATGGTCATCAAGGCATTCTTTTTGATGTTCAGTTACATAAGATAACCTGAATGGGGGGAAAAAAACAAGTTGCAATAAAAATATTTATAAGATAATCCAAGTATATATAAATGACTGTGTGATCATGTATAAACACATTTAAAATGTTCTGAAAGATACAAACTATTAACAGTGATCATCCATAGAAATGAAACTGGGAGTAGGAGAACTTTTCCCTTTTTTTTTTTTTTTGAGATGGAGTCTCACTCTGTCGCCCAGCGCCCAGGCTAGAGTGCAGTGGCCACCTTCTGGGTTCAAACAATTCTCCTCCCTCAGCCTCCCAAGTAGCTGGGATTACAGGTGCCCACTACCACGCCCAGCTAATTTTTGTATTTTTAGTAGAGATGGGGTTTCACCATGTTGGCCAGACTGGTCTTGAACTCCTGACCTCAGGTGATCCGCCCGCCTCGGCCTCCTAAAGTACACAGGCATGAGCCACCGCGCCTGGCCAGAACTTTTTATTTATGATTTGAAAATTTAAAATATCACACACATATGTTTAATAACAAAAAAATAGGCTCCAGCGAACCCAGTTTTTCATACAAGGCTGCCTATGGCCCTGCTCTGAAGACACATCCTGAGCCCCCACTTCCCCTGCTTTCAAAAACCCTGCCTTCCTCTCCCTCTTCACTGTATATGTATAAAGCAGCCGTATCCAAGCGAAATCTAACACAACAGAGCACTTTTCAACACCAAGACACCAAACGCAGACACAGCTGCAAGTGCAGCTGAAGTTCACACAAAGCTCTTCTCCCTTCTATTTGCATAAAACAGGGAGGGGGGTGGGAAAGAGTAAAAGACGGTGAGGGCCACAAAAATCTATCTATAATGCCAAGGACCGAAATATTAGCTGAGACTTGAAGCCTCAGAGCTAAAGTAAATAATCACACCTTCCTTTTCAATGCTTTGTATCAGTGATGAGAAAATCACTGAAAAAACCCCAAATCCAAAACAGACATATCCATCCCTTTTTATACCTGAGGTAAAAGAAAACAATATAATTGCATTTTGCTACTTCCATGTGTACTTCTGGTAACAGAAATCCAAAAAGGGAGCCTGCATCATTATTGTGACTGGTCATTTTATCTTTGTTGCAGTGTGCTTGCTTCATGAGGCCACATGTCTTTCTGCTTCAGAACTGAACCTGCTACTGGGTATGGCTTTCTAATCTCAAATAAAACTACCTTTAATGTAACAGCAAATGTTGAACAATAGATTCAATTGTATGACAGGCAGCACAGAGATGAATTATTACAACTACACAGAAAACAAAGTTAAATATAATTACCCTGGGACACTATGAAATTCTTTTTTGCTATTCTTTCTTCCTTAGTTTGTCATAAAATATAACAAACTTTTCTAAACTTACTATTTGTGAGCATAGCCCATTATCTCTATCTTCAAATTCCATCCAGAACTTCACCATTTCTCTTCACTTCCATGGCTGACACCCTGGTCCAAGCCACCATATCTCACGTGCATTAACCTAACAGCCTCCACACCAAGTCTCCCTGATTCTGACCTTGCTGCCTTATAATTTACTCTAACACAGTAAACAGTGATCCCTGATAAACTGTAAGGAAGATCACTTCAGTCCTCAACTCAAGGTCCCGAAATTATTCCACATTTCAGAGTAAAGCAAAAAGGCCTCTGGACGGCTTTCAAGAATTTCTGTGATTTGGTCACCATGATCTCTTTGACTTTATGCTCCTAACTCCCTTGACTCATTTATGCTCCAGCCCACCCACCTACTCCCTTGTTTCTGAACATGTCAGTCATACTCCTGCCTCAGGGCCTCTGCACTGGCTGTTTCCAGCACCTGGAAGTGCTTGCCCATCAACTGTCAATTTCTCAATAAGGCCTAATCTGATGACACCACTCAAAACAGAAATCCCTTCTCTGTCACTCCCCTAATCTCCCCCCGACTCAGCCCATAACATACACACAAAGCTTGTATGTATACCTATATATATATGCAATATGTAATACCTTATTACTTATATAACTTCCTTAATTCACTCATGGTTTCTAATTATTTGAAATCCACCAAGGCAGAGATCTTTGTTGGGTTTTATCTACCACTGTATCCTCAGTAGCTGTATGCCTGGAAGACAGCAGATGCTCAGTGAGTATTTGGCAAATGAACAAATAAATCATTTTATCTACCACAAAAACTATCAAGGCAGGCTGACTCTCCAGTCTCCTAAGCAATCATTCTTTTCATATTTCAAGAGCTGGGCCTTTCTTACAAATCATTATCAATCCTCCTCCTCCAGGAATCTTACCTTGATAATCTGAGCTGACCATGACCTCCCCTTTCTTTGAATTTTCATAGCCCCATCATCTCATAGTATTTGGTTTCTTTGAGTCAATGTCTCATCCATCCTTTAACTTCCTTAAGTACAGGGTCTGGGTTTCTCACAGTTCCGAGTTCCCTAATAATCCCTCTTTTCTTAAGGTACACAATTTCTTTCTTTTCTTTTTTTTTTTTTTTAGGACAGAGTTTTGCTCTTATTGCCCAGCCTAGAGTGCAATGGCACCATCACGGCTCACTGCAACCTCTGCCTCCTGGGTTCAAGTGATTCTCCTGCTTCAGCCTCCCGAATAGCTGGAATTACAGGTGCCCACCACCATGCCCGCCTAATTTTTGTATTTTTAGTAGAGACGGGGTTTCACAATGTTGGCCAGGCTGGTCTCGAACTCCTGACATCAGGTGATCCACCCGCCTCATCCTCCCAAAGTGCTAGGATTACAGGCGTGAGCCACAGCACCCAGCCTCTGAAGGTATAAAATTTCTATACCTAGCCAAATGAACTTCAGAGATACAGACAACATTTAGTCCAAAAGCTATAAATGGAATCAGCTCATAGATCCATTCTCAAAGGCCTCAAAGTGTCTTTTAAAAAAACATTCAAATGTAAACGGCTTATGTGGGGCCCAGGCCCTTCAATTCTCTCCAGGTAGTTTAGTCTACAACACAACCCATGTCTGAAACCTGCTCTGTTGACTGCTGTGTGCTTCTGCCTACCATCAAAAGCTACTCAGTCTACAGACACAATGAGTGGTAGACCCACTGGCAGCTCAACACCCTCCCCTGAACTGGAGTGCTTTTCTCATGTCAATTCCCTGACAGACTCTGTAACTTCCATAACTGCCTTTCCTTTAATATTAATGCTTTAAAATATGAGGGAGCTGGAATAGCTACTAATTATAGCTGAGTTCGTGATACCTATAACAAATTCAATTTTTTTTTTTTTTTTTTTTTTGGAGACAGAGTTTCGCTATTGTCACCCAGGCTGGAGTACAATGGCATGATCTCTGCACGCTGCAATCTCTGCCCACCGGGTTCAAGTGGTTCTCCTGCCTCAGCCTCCCAAGTAGCTGGGATTACAGGCGCCCACCATCACGCCCGGCTAATTTTTGTATTTTTAGTAGAGACGGGGTTTCACCATGTTGTCCAGGCTGGTCTTGAACCCCTGACTTCAGGTGATCCTCCCGCCTTGGCCTCCCAAAGTGCTGGGATTACAGGCATGAGCCACCATGCCTGGCCCTGAAATTTTTATACGATTACATTTAATTACAATTACTTAAGACTAAAAAGAACATCTGGCTTTAAGTCATTAGAGGAAAAAAAAAAAGCTTTATATTTGATTTTGAATCTTAATTTCCGAAACCTATTGCTATTTAAACAAAATCAAACGTTCCATTTAAAAAAATGTTATCCTAAAGCTACTGCTTACTAGGTTAAGATGAGCAAGAGTGCACTCTAAAATGAACTGAGGCAGTGTGGGAGGTGGAGAGTTGGGTGCCTCTACTCCTAGCTGATCTATTCACTGTCTGGAGTATCAACTTTATTGATTCATAATAGAAGGATGACAGAAGCTGCATATATATCTCAGAGTCCCTAGGTTAAAATGAAATAGCAAAAGCTCATTTCTTCATAAATTACAAAGTACTAGATAAATACAGAGAGCTGAACAAACAAGTTTGAGATCTGGCTCTGTCATTTCTGACCCATGTAATCTGAGGTACACAACCTACCAGGTTCAAGCTCCAGTCTGGAATGTAAGAAGGGCTAACAAAGAAGTGGCTTATGTTGTCATCCAACATCACTGCTGGATTCTTAAATAAGGGGATTCAAAGCAAATATTATTTTCTTGCTTATGGCTTCCTCACACAGTTTGCCGGGAAATAAAGTGAGTAAATCCATTTAAAGTGCTTTGGCATAGTAACTGACCCAATAAATGCTCACAAAGCCAACAATGGCTTATGAATTTTAAGAATTTTGTACATATTTGTTGATTACTGGTTTGCATAATGGGAGGCATATATTTACCAAACACTTACTATGTATGTGCTAGACACTGTGCCAGGCATATGCCATACTTCTCTCAATTTTCACAAGAATTCTGTGTGGAAATCATCAGTAGAAAAACATTCATAGCTTTGCTTCCCACAGGGAAGGATAGGATGCTAGTGCTAGAGTGAGAAAGAGGTTATGTCTTAATTATATACAAAATGAGCGGGTGGCATTTTGAAATTCAAATAACCCATTTTGGTTGGTCAGAGAACAGGTCTCCAAGCTGGTTGCCAACAATCCTGCTTTCTAATATTTACACCATCCCCACTGAAAACTATTCACCTAACCCAGATCCAGAGTTGGTCTGTGACCAACAGGATGTGGCAGAAGGGATGTGACTCACATGTTTACATTATAAAGAACATCATAGCTCCCATTTTGTGTGCTTTTTCATACTCTTACTTTTTTGAATCACTTACTCAGAAACCATGGCAATTTATAACTAATACAGTTGGATTATTGACATTCATTCAGTAGGGGTAGGGACTGTCTCATACAAAGAATTTTCCTGCCACAAACAGCTGACACCAAATGCTGATTAAGAAAATAAGAATCTACCATGGAAGAATTCAAGCAGAGCAGCGTTGTGTATTGGGATGGAGTCTGGAGAGTATTTTCCCAACATTTTCAGCTGTGTTGTTTTATTCAGAAAATATTTATGAAATACTGTGTGTGATCTGATTAGAAAGTAACATTTTTTAGAAGTCAAAAAGCTGGACACAGCAGCTCATGCCTGTAATCCAAACCCCTTGGGAGGAGAAGGTGGGAGGACTGCTTGAGGTGAAGAGTTTGAGACCAGCCTGGACAACATGGCAAGATCCTGTCAATATTTAAAAAAAAAAAAAAATTAGCTGGCCACAGTGTCTCATGCCTGTAGTCTCAGCTGCTTGGGAGGCTGAGGAGGGAGGATCGCTTGAGCCCCAGGAGTTTGTGGCTGCAGTGAGCTATGACTGCACCACTGCACTCCAGCCTGGGCAATAGAGTGAGCCCTGTCCCCCCAGAAAAAAGTCAAAAGAGAAAAAATAGTGAAGTTATATAATTTAAGCAGTTATTTAAAAAATATACACCATACAAGGAAACTTCTGCAGGGCTGAGAGAAGAGGAGCGGTTATACACGGCCCCTTGGTGTCTGGGGGCCAGTGGACAGAAGTGGAAAGGGGATGCGAACTCTGCTATTCTTAGGGGACAGACAACAGGTCCATCAGAAGGTTTAAAAAACCGGGGGACCTGCAGGTTCATTCTTTGAAGAGAAAGCAACTTAGTGCTGAGGAAAGAGCTCCTTGCCAAACTAGATATATTCTGTAAGTGCTCAGGGTTGACTCAATATTCAAGGCTAATGGATCAGTTATGCTTTGCAAATGACAGCAAGACGTCTTACTGCCAGTGGGATCTACCCAACCATCATTTGAATCTTGCATATGCCAACAATCCACTCCACTATATTATAGCCCCCTATTACTCCAGGCCCTCTAAGAAAATCTGTAAAATGTCAAAAGGGAAGCTTATTAGAGAAAGATAAACACAAAGACTCATTCCCTAAAGCTCCACCTGTAGGACGTTTTCTCTGATAACTTCTCCCTCTCCCCATCTCCTGGGGATTCCTCCTTTCTGTTCCCATAGCAGCATATGTACAACTGCTGTACTATACAAACACACTGTATTATCCTTATTTGTTGACTGTTCCCCCCATTAAACTAAGTCTCTAAGGGTGGATTATCCTTTCCACTTTCCCAACTACGGCAACAATGCTGGCACACACTCATTTAAGTAAGGGCCTGTGATGTGCTACTTCTGTGTTAACAAAGACATCTGATTAAGTCCCTGCCCTCAAAAAGTATACACTCTGGTACAGAAATGCGAACCCATGAACTGGTGATTACAGTGCAATTAAGTGCTCTGTGAAGCTGCCACAGCAGTAAATGTGAAGGCCATGCCACCCACAGCTGAGGAATGCAGGAGGTAGGCAAAAAGTGGGGCAAAGGGCCTTCTTGGCCAGAGAAGCAGGATGCAAACAGGTGGCAAAGAGAGTAAGGCTGTGAAGAAGCCTGCATTTGGTCCAGCATACACAGAGGGTGACAGAGATGAAACCGGGGTCTCATAAGCTCCCGGGGCAGGAGACAGTCAATGGTGTGAGAGATGCTTACAAAGACAGAAGCTCAATGACAGATGTAGAGCATGGAGTGAGAAGCACAGTAAGTCCCTGACTAGGCTGCTTCCTAATCAGAGAACTGAGGGTAGGGTGGTATAGACTTGGGGTAGGAGAGCTACTGAAGCAGCCTCTTCCTACTTTTGGGGCCAGCTGGTCTTAGGACAAAATGGATATGGGCTATGGTGACAGGTACTGGGCTACTCATCATGAGGAGTTCAACAGAGGACTTGCTTGGACTGGCCACTAAGAAACACTTTAAATAATGCAAGAAGATACTTAGCAAATGTAAATCCTAAAATGATCAGTATTCTGGAATAATTTCTTTTTAAAGTTCTACCATTTGGAGTCAGAATCTCTTATGTAGATAAAAAAGTCAAAATAGTCAGAGGGAAAAAGTCCTAACTAAATGCTCAAATTTAGCCCATGCTTAGGGAGTCACTAATTCTTTCTCTAGTCAACTCATTACAAAAATTTATTTTTGGCCAGGTGCGGTGGCTCACGCCTGTAATCCTAGCACTTTGGGAGGCTGAGGCAGGCAGATTGCCTGAGCTCAGGAGTTCGAGACCAGCCCAGGCAACACAGTGAAACCCTGTCTCTACTAAAAAACAAAAAATTAGCTGGGCGTGGTGGTGCACGCCTGTAATCCCAGCTACTCGGGAGGCTGAGGCAGGAGAATCACTTGAACCTAGGAGGCAGAGGCTGTGGTGAGCCGAGATCATGCCATTGCCCTCCAGCCTGGGTGACAGAGTAAGACTCCGTTTCAAAAAAAAAATAAAAATAAAAAAAAAAAATTTTTTTTTTTTTCCCACTAAGAGCTTACTTAATCTCTTTTTCTCCAGAACTTCTCCCAAGAAAACCAAATGTTTCTCTGCTTCTAAATTTCTTACTTTTTATGACTTCCACTCTCACTTTTGGCCCTTTTCATAATTCTCTTGGTCCCATTTGGCCCATGACCTTATGTCAAAAGTTTCTGCTCCCGGGAATGCTACATACAAGACTCAGGATGGGCCTACTTCCAGCTACCATTCAGTATAGGAGAGGGAAGAGAAGTGTGAGAAAGCCCAAGGATGGATCTGAGAGAGGATAACAGAAAACTAGGTTCCTAACTCAAGATGAGATTAAGTTCTCCTTTCTAGTATTTATTTTGAAGAAGTCAGGGAATCAAGAAAATCTCTGAACACTTATATAACTGCTGATGAGATTGTACATTGACTGAACAGGACTGTTCAGCCCCTGTGGAAAGCAGTTTGGAGGTTTCTCAAAGAAACAAAAATGTAACTAATATTCAACCCAGTAACACAAAATAAAATAAATTGTTCGGCTGGGCATGGTGGCTCACGCCTGTAATCCCAGCCCTTTGGGAGGCTGAGGTGGGCAGATCATGAGGTCAAGAGATAGAGACCATCCTGGCCAACATGGTAAAACCCCGTCTCTACTAAAAACACAACAATTAGCTGGGCGTGGTGGCACGTGCCTGTAGTCCCAGCTACTCTGGGGGCTGAGGCAGGGGAATCACTTGAATCCGGGAGGCAGAGGTTGCAGCGAGCTAAGACTGTGCCACTACACTCCAGCCTGGCAACAGGGCGAGACTCCGTCTCAAAAAAAAAAAAAAGAAAATAAATCGTTCTACCAAAAATGCACCCGCACATGCATGTTTATTGCAGCTCCATTCGCAATAGCGAAGACATGAAATCAAACTAGGTGCCCATCAACAGTGGACTGGATAAAGAAAATGTGGTACATATACACTATGAAATACTACACAGCAATAAAAAAAAGAATGAAATTATGTCCCTTGCACCACCATAGATGCAGCTGGAGGCCATTATTCTAAGTGAATTAACCCAGAAGCAAAAAATGCCGCATGTTCTCAGTTTTCAGTGGGAGCTAAACGCTGTGTATACACAGACATAAACATGGAAACAATAGACACTGGTGACTCCAAAACGGGAAGAGGAGAAAAGGGTGAAAGATTGAAAAGCTACATATTGGGTACTATGTTAACTATTTGGGTGACAGCTTCAATAGAAGCCTAAACCTAAGCATCATACAATATATCCATGTAACAAACCTGCACAAGTACCTCTGAATCTAAAATAAAAATTAAAACTTAAAAAAAAAAAAAAAAAAGTAAATCCCTGACTCAGATAAGAGTTATAGTTTCTACTTTATTGGTAACAAGTAGGTAATGAAATAACTCTAAGATCTAAGTTTTGTAGAGTGAAGAATTTAATATCATCATGTATCTTCACAGCCAACATGTACAAGAAGCTGAGATTTAGATAATTCGCTTTAGAGAGTTAACAGAGTGCCTTTTATTTAACATCACTGGCTAACAATCCTTTTGAAAGGGCAAATCAAACATAGAAAAAAGGACAGAAGTCAGCCATGGAGACCAAGAGAACAGGCTACCATTTATTTTATCTAACTTGTGTTTTGTGAAAAGTGACCAAGGTTTAATTGTGAAAAAGCCACTATAAAATTCCAAATACTTACAGCTTCTTTCTCTCTGTCCATGATAGTTTCCAGCTCTTCAAAATGTCGAAGTTTGATCTCTAGTTTCTTCATTTGTGTCTCAACCAAGAGAGCTACCAGGGACTTGATCTTTCTTTCTTCCACTGCAGCCAGGTGCTAAGGGTAAAAGATCATGCAAGCTATTTAGGTAAACATTTGCTTAAAGAACATTAAGAAAATGCTGACAATATTCAAAGTAGAGATTATATAATTTACAATGGTACTCTATATGTCTCCTTTGTAACGTACAATCTAAAATAACTGTCTCTGAATTTCTGGTCCTTATAGAGATAAATCAACCCTTAAAAGATTAAAGGAAATGCCTCATGTGGTAAACTACTACCTTCAAAAGGGCTATCAAGAAGGAGAGGGCAAACCAGGACCCTGATGGGCCAAAGATGAGGACAGGAGGTACTTTGCCACCTACCACCCCATCCTGGCATTCGGTCTGTCCCCTCACTATCCTTTCCTCCCTAAAACTTTTCTAGGGGTGGGTGGGCAGGCAGGCTGCTGAGGACGGCACCTGACACTCTTATACAAAGCCTCTCCCTTCTCTTTGGTGAGCAGTCCTCATGTGTGGAAACAAAGGGGAAAACAATATTTGACCTGTAATTCCAGGTCCAGGTCCATAGCTGGAAAAATAAATACAGTACTAAACAGAAAGGTACTCTGGAAGACTCACTCCTTTGCCACAAGACTGATGGTGAATGCTTCCTGCCAACTCAACAGCACAAACAGGAAGATGCCACATTACTTATATCTGCTGAAGACCCTAACTACTAGCTAGTAATCAATTCCACCCTCTACAGACGTCATCCAAGAACTTCCCCAACAAACTCCCAGCACCATTTTTCATTCACTTTTATTATGTCTGCTGAATTTATGTGTTTATCTTGCTTCTACGCAAGGCTTTTTTTTTTTTTTTTTTTAAAGAAGCAGCGTTCTTCGTAAGAAAAAAAACACCTATGTTGCCTAGGCTGGCCTCCAACTCCTGGGCTCAAGTGATCCTTCTGCCTAAGCCAACTGAGTAGCTGTGACATGCCACAGCTGTGCATGTCACAGCACGCATCTTACCAAGGTCTTAAGAAATAGCATGGAGTGGCTATTTTACTGATCTCTTAATGATCTTAGGTTTCCTATAGAACCTAGGAGCAACCATGCAACTTAATACAGGCTTTTGGGAACTATGCTGAGACCTAACACTTAGACGAAAGCCTAATTTTTCATTCATTTACAGTTGAAAATAAAAACTGTAGTTTTACAGATATGGAGACCCATTTGCAAAAAGATTCAGAAATGTAGACAAGAGGTGACAATGAGGTTTTATAGCTATTAATGATCATGTCTGCCACCCTAAACTACAATGAGCTACATCAATGACACCAAAACTTTAAATAAATATTACGTAATTCAAGGCATTATCATTGTACAATGTTATACAATTTATATTTTTGAACAAAAACATTTATGCACATGATATAAACTGAAAAGTTACAAAGAGGTATAAAATAAAAAGTAAGTCTCCCCCTCACTTCTGTCAGCTATACATCAGTAACTCTTCCTTTGAAGATAATAATGTTATCAATTTCTGGACTATTTTTATGAGACTATGACTCCTAGAACTCAGCTGGTTTGAAAGAAAATGTTTCTGGTATTTTTTTTTTTTTTGAGATTTATGCAGGAACTTGGTGGGGGGAGCGGTAGGTGGAAAGGGGGTCCTCAAGTGTTATTCAATAAAATAATACCAAAATATTTCCTTTTAAAACTGCAGGTCATTGGTCAGCCGTGGTGGCTCACGCCTGTAATCTCAGCACTTTTGGGAGGCCTAGGTGGGCAGATCACATGAGATCAGGAGTTCGAGACCAGCCTGGCCAACACAGCAAAAACCCTGTCCCTACTAAAAATTAAAAAATTAGCTGGGCGTGGTGGTGCACGTCTGTAATCCCAGCTACTTGGGAGGCTGAGGCATAAGAACTGCTTAAAGCCAGGAGGCACAGGTTGCAGTGAGCCGAGATCCCTCCACTGCACTCCAGCCTGGTGACAGAACAAGACTCCGTCTCAAAAAAAATAAAAAATAAAATAAAATAAAAGAGGCAGCAAGTATCAAAAAAATTAAAAAGATCCACAGCAAGAAACATTACTGAAATTTTAAGAACACAAGACATAGAAAATCCTACAAGCTTTCAGAAAGGCACCTTCCCAAAAAAACAGGTTACCCAAAAAATTGGACTGTATCAGACTTCTTAAAAGTAAAATGAGATGTTTGAAAACAATGGTAAAATGCCTTTCAACTCTGAGGGCTAATGAATTTCTAACTAGAATTTCCTGTATAGCAATCTGTAACACTGTGAATATAGAACAGACATTCCTGAAATCAAGGACTAAAAAGTTCAATTCCTACACATGCTACTGAGGTATGTGTTCTAGCTCAAGTAATGTAGTATCAGAAAAAGATAAAGACCTTAGATTCAAAAGTCACAGACCAAACCTGAGAAAGAAACTCTGAGTTTATAGGGCAAGCGATGATTCAAAAATAAATTGAGGCTGGGCACAGAAGCTCATGCCTACGCCTATAATCCCAGCACTCTGGGAAGGCGGGTGGATCACAGAAGGCCAGGAGTTCAAAACCAGCCTGGCTAACATAGTAAAACCCTGTCTGTACTAAAAATACAAAAAAAAAAAAAAAAAAAAAAAAAAAAAGCTGGATGTGGTGGTACACGCCTGTGATC
Source organism: Pongo pygmaeus (assembly GCF_028885625.2). Taxonomy (NCBI): domain Eukaryota; kingdom Metazoa; phylum Chordata; class Mammalia; order Primates; family Hominidae; genus Pongo; species Pongo pygmaeus. The sequence goes on along the minus strand of NC_085930.1, from coordinate 106,018,966 downwards.
CCAGCTACTCAGGAGGCAGAGGCTGTGGTGAGCCAAGATCGCGCCACAGCACTCCAGCCTAGGCGACAGAGCAAGACGCTTTCTCAAAAAATAAAATAAATTGAGACAAATGAAACAAGACTGGTAAGAAGTTGATAACCAAAGCTAGATAATGTGTATGCAGACAATATTTTACTACTTTGTCTACTTCTGTATATGTTGTATTTTTTTTTTTTTTAAAGACAGAGTCTGGGCCGGCGCTGTGGCTCATGCCTGTAATCCCAGCACTTCAGGAAGCCGAGGTGGATGGATCACTTGAGGCCAGGAGTTTGATACCAGCTTGGCCAACGTGGCAAAATCCCTTCTTTATTTTTCTTTATTTTATTTTTACAATTTTAAAAAAAGAAAGGGAAAAAAAGAAACACCAGCCTCCCAAGTAGTTGGGACTACAGGCGCACACCACCACACCCAGTTAACTTTTGTATTTTTGGTAGAAACAGGGTTTTGCAAGGTTGCCCAGTCTAGTCTCAAACTCCTAAGCTCAAATGATCTGCCTGTCTCGGCCTCCCCAAGTGCTGGGATTACCGGCATGAGCCACCGTGCCCAGCCTACTTCTATATATATTCTAATACTTCCATAATAAAAGTTTAAAGGTGGGTTAGGGTAGGTCAACAAATGGAGCTGGGAAAACTGAATATCCAAATACAAAAGAATGAATTTGGACTCCTATCTCACACCACCCACAAAAATTAACTTAGTGGATCATAGATCTAAATATAAAAGTATACACTAAAAAATTCTTAGAAGAAAAAACAAAGTATATCTAAATGATCTTAGCTTAAGCCAAAGATTTCGAGACATGTAAAAAGCACAAATGATAAAACAGAAAATTAGGTTGGACCTCATCAAATTAAAAACATTTGTACCACCAAGAAGTCCACTGAAAACAGGCCAGGCGCAGTTGCCTACCATCTGTAATCCCAGTGTTTTGGAAGGCTGAGGCAGGAGAATCGCTTGAGGCCAGGAATTTGAGACCAGGGCAACATAATGAGACCCCGTTCTACAAAAAAATATAAAAAATTAGCCAGGTGTGGTAGCACATTCCTATAGTCCCAGCTACTCAAGGAGGCTGAGGAGGAAGGATCACGTGAGTCTGGGAGTTTGAGGCTGCAGTGAGCTGTGATCTTGCTGCAGCATTTCCAGCCTGGGTGACAGAGCAAGGCCCCGTCTTTTTTTTGTTTGTTTTGTTTTGTTTTGTTTTGTTTTGAGACAGAGTCTAGCTTTGTCGCCCAGGCTGGAGTACAGTAGCATGATCTCGGCTCACCGTAACCTCTGCCTTCCAGGTTCAAGTGACACTCCTGCTGCAATCTCCTGAATAGCTGGGATTACAGGCGCCTGCCACCAAGCCTGGCTAATTTTTGTATTTTTAGTAGAGACGGGGTTTCACCATGTTGGTCAGGCTGGTCTTGAATCCTGACCTCATGTGATCTGTCTGACTCAGCCTCCCAAAGTGATGGGATTACAGGCGTGAGCCACCGTGCCTGGCGAGACCCCATCTTTTAAAAAAAAAAAAGAAAAGAAAAAGGAAAAAGAAAAAAGAGACGAGTAAATGGCAGAGCTGGAACTAAAAATTAAAATTCCAAACCCAAAGGACCATTAGTTATTTTCCAATGCATCTTTGGAATAATTGATACTTGAGTGGATACTTTCCTGGGTAATGCTTAGAAGGGACTTGTGGTAGATTAAAGATGGCCACAAGTTCACTGGCCTTTATTTCATTAAGAGGCAGATCAAGACAGGCTCTCTGCCTTGCTCAATAAAAATTAGTGGTAGCCTTTTCTAAGCCCAGGCCTTACAATCCTGGAAACTTTCATGTCCTGTTTCTTGGAATGTTCCCTCTGGGAGTCTCAAGTTGCCATGTACAAAGTATGATCACCCTGCTGGAAAGACCACAAGGGGAAATTCTGAGACTACATGGAGCGGAAAAAAAACTCAGTTATCCCTGCCAAGGACTAGGATTCTAATGAAGCCATCTCAGACCTTCTACATAAACCTACCTATGAAGTTAATACTACTAAATGACTCAACTGATACATATAGCAGAATTGCCCAGCTGTTTGGTGTTAAAATTTAACAAAATTATGAGATTTAATACAATTGTTATGTTTTAAACTACTCAATTTTGCTATTGTAAAATAATTTGGTATCTGGAAATGGGGAGCTTTTGTAACAGAAACCTAAAATGTTTCTCTTTGGCTTTGGGACCACATAGTCGGTGCAAGCTGAAACGGCTTTAAGAAAACCATCATTAGGTAATAAAGTACAGAGAGGAAAATAGTATTGAAGGTTGAAGAAATAGATCTTTATTATCTAGTAGCACAACTTTTGGAAACACCATCATCTCTAGTCATGTGGAAATAGAAAGGGTAATTAATAAACTTGTGGATATGGCTGGGGCATTTCCAGGCCATGGAAAAATTCTTTTTCTATTTTATCGTAAGCAGCTAGAAGAGCATGGAAGTAAAGAAGCAACTATTAGGTTTTCAGGCAGAATTTAGAGGAAATATGAAAAAGTGGGATTTGAATAAAACATTACTTCTCATCTCTGGTTCCTTCCAACAAGAGTCTGAAGCTAAGAAATGGCTTTGGGAGAAAGATCCAATCCAGAGCACTACCAGCAAAGGATGACCTCAGGGTAAAGAGCTCGAGGTGCAGCTATAAAGCTTTTTGAATGGTATTTATAGTAGAACTTCTAAGAGTCTTGAGTATATACCTTAGACCTTTCTACTAGACATGAGGGCCTCTAAGCATCTTTTAGATGTTTTTTTGAGACAGGGTCTCACCGTTGCCCAGGATGAAGTGCGCCGGTGAGATCACAGCTCACGGTAACCTCAAACTCCTCGGCTCAAGAGATCCTCCTGCCTCAGCCTCCCAAGTAGGTAGGATTATAGGCATCACACCACCATGCCTGGCCAACTTTAAAAACTTTTTGTAGAGACAGGATCTCTCTCTGTTGCCCAGGTTGGTCTCTAACTCCTGGCCTCAAGCAATCCTCCTGCCTCAGCTTCCCAAAGTGCTGGGATTATGCTGTGAGCCACTGCGCTGGGTCTAAACATCTTTACAGCATGTCTCATATATATATATATATATATATTCTTTCATTGAGCTTCTTAGGTCTGTAAGTTAAAGTTTTCATCAAATTTGGAAAGTTTTCACACAGCCAATATTTATTTTTATTCTGCCTACAACACTCTTTCCTTTCTGAAGCCCCATGTTTGGACGCTTACTTGTCCCACAATTTCCTAACCAAGCTCTTTATGACCTTTCAGCAATAACTGCCTCTGCTTTTGTTTTCTGCCTAGCTCATATCACTGTGCTGAAATATTTGTTTCTAACCACTGTCCCTAGTTTTAAACTAGTTTTCTGTGTCACCTCTACAAGTTCACCTCTCAGCTTCTTTGCATCATCATTACTGAAGCTACAAATCTAAGATCCCTCCAACTAGACAAAAAGGGATCCAAAAATTAAGGGCTTTGTTCTCATAACATCTTAACTAAGACTAGGCAAAAATTGGGGGCTTTGTTCTCAAAACATCTTAACTAAGACTAGGGCAAAAAGGGAACTATGTAGGCAAGAAAACATTGGTGTGGCTTTTGTCTAACGGGAATCACTTTTTTTTTTTTTTTTTTTGAGACAGAGTTTCACTCTGTCCCCAGGCTGGAATACAGTGGCGTGATCTCAGCTCACTGAAATCCCAGGTTCAAGTGATTCTCGTGCCTCAGCCTCCCAAGTAACTGGGCCTACAGGCACGTGCCACTATGACTGGCTTAATTTTTGTATTTTTAGTAGACATGGGGTTTCACCATGTTGGCCAGGCTGGTCTTGAACTCCTGACCACCCTCAAATGATCCGCCCACCTCAGCCTCCCAAAGTGGGGATTACATTTTAAACACAGAAATCCCATAAAGTTCTTAAAAAATTATAACACCTTGAACTGAAGTAGAAAGAACATAAACTGGGCCTACAACAAGTAGAATGCAGGCCAAGACAGGCAATCAGTGCAAAACTCTGCTAATTTTTTAATGGAAAAGGAAAAAGACTCAGAAGAAAAAACTGAAAGCCCAGAGGGCCAAGTCAAACTGTGGAGAACAATTCTGCGAGTAGGACTGGGCCCTGATGAAGGAACTGGAAATGTGTGCCTGGCTAGATTTCAAATTTGCCGTCAATTATGACTGCTCTGTGTCTCCAATTCAAACCCTCCTTGAACAGAGTGCAGTTAACCTTGATGTGTCTCACCCCTGTTATACTAGTCCAGAAAATCTTCAAATTATAGTATCAGCATTCAAGAAGTTGTAAATAGGAACCACTCCTAAAGAGCCTCATCTGTATGTGGACCTGATTTACATAAGATCCGAGACCTCCAACCTCAGCTTGATATCATAATGAGATAAAGAAAGCCATGAGAGATCTATTTTTCAGTGGGGGAAGGGTATACAATTTATGACAAGAGAGTAGACTGTGGAGGGTTAAGGTGGCACATCTTCTACCTTGAGCTGTGCTCTGTGTCCCCTTACCTTGAATTTGGACAGAACATTTGACCAGTAGAGTAGGGCAGAAATTATGCTGTGTCAGTTTGGGGTTCCAAGTCATAAGACACTGGCAGATCCTCCTTCTTGCTGCTTGTGACATTCTTCTCTCAAAGTTCTAAGCTTTGTAAAAAGTCCAACTACTCCTGAGATTACCTTACACCAGCTTCTTAGAAAGGATGTATAGAGAATGATGGTAGCCATCTCAGCCTAGGCATAGGCATACAAATGAAGTTGTCTCTGGCCCTCTATAATAGCCCAGCGATGAGGTAGTACTGAGTGACTCTAGTCAATGCGACATGGAGCACATTTTGCCAGCTAAGCCTGCCCCAGTTCCTCACTGCAATATCATGACAGATAATAAAATGACAGAGGTTTTAAATGACTAACTTCAAAGGTAGTTACATCGGTTACACAGCAATAAATAACTGAAACAGGAATATTGCTGATGCTCAGATTACGGATTCTTGAAAGGTCTGGCAACAGTGATGACCAGGGTGTTCCAAGCAGAAGCTACAGGGAGAGGCCCAACCTTTCACATATTGGCTTTATAGAGCCTGAGAAGAATGATGAGGCTTGGGATGGTGCCACAGAAGATATACGGCAGCAGTCCCCAACCTTTTTGGCAGCAGGCACCGGTTTCATGGAAGAGGGTGAAAGATAATTTTTCCACGGGGCAGGGTGGGGGTGGGGGGTGGTTTCAGGATGAAACTGTTACACTACAGATCATCAGACATTAGATTCTCATATGAAGCACACAACCTAGATCCCTCGCATGCACAGTTCACAAAAGGGTTTACACTCCTATGAGAATCTAATTCCGCCACTGATCTGACAGGAGGCAAAACTCAGGCAGTAATGCTTGCTATCACTTGCCCTGTCACTCACCTCCTGTTGTGTGGCCTAGCTCCTAACAGGCCACTGGGGTTGGGGACCCCTGATATATGGAACATAGGAGAAACAACCGGAGATAAATGATTAACGAGAAGCAATAATCCGGCTGGAATAGGGTTGAGGCCAATTTTGCATTACAAAGCATGAATTCCAACGAGTAGAACAGAAGTAGTTTCTATGTAGTCATACAAAAATGAAACTGAACAGGACTAACTGTAGGCAAAATGATCAAATGGGCTATTTTTTCCTGACACATTGAGAGGATTATTAAGGTATGGTAGCAACGATCAACATGCTTAGTGTAAATCAATTTCTATCAACCCTTGTCTGCTAATGCCTTGTTACTAAAGTATACAATGACAATTTTCACACCTCTGAAAGAGTTTCATGCTGGAAGCAGTGGCTGACACCGGTAATCCCAGGACACTGGGAGACTGAGGTGGGCAGATTCCTTGGCACCAGGAGTTTGAGACCAGCCTGGGCAACATAGGGAGACCCCGTCTCTACATAAAATTTTAAAATTAGCTGAGTGTGGTGGCACATGTCTGTGGAACCAGCTACTTGAGAGGCTGAGGTGAAAGGATCTCATTTGAGCACAGGACGTGGAGGCTACAGTGAGCTGTGATCACATCACTGCATTCTAGCCTGGGTGACAGAGCAAGACCCTGACAAAGCAAGCAAGCAAGCAAGAGAGTGAGAGAAAGAAAAAGAGAGAGAAGGAGAGAGAGAAGGAGAGAGAAAGAGAAAAAAGCAAGAATGCATGAAAGAGAAAGAGAGAAGGAGAGAGAGAAAGAAAAGAATGAGAAATTGCAGAAACAATGCATCAAGTCATGAGACATTTCTGGGGGGTAAGAGTCTTCCCGTTGTCCCAGAGCTAATACCCAATTACCACGTTGCCACGAATACAAACCTACTTTCGCCACTTTGAAAAACGTGTAAATGGGGTGGTTTGTAGAATAAATTCAAAGGAAATATCTGTGGTTTTAAGAAAATGTGATCTCTGCTTTCTTGGAAGAACTGAACCTACTATTGCTGACAAAAAGAGAACATGCTCTAATATGGGGGATTTATAGTTTATCCTGGCAATAGTTCTGGGGCCTTCCTTCTTCTCTAAGCCTGAAGACCCAGATAGAAAGGATCTAGAGCACCCAAACAATGGTACTTCTGCTTACACCCACACACCACTCCTTTAGTTGAGACAATTCACAGCTTGTCAGCAGGTGCAATGAAAAAATGGACATGCTCTTGAAGAACCTTTCAGGGGACAATAACAGAAGCCATAAAGCATGCCACCTCATTTGTTTAGGAGACAGACCTAGAACCTCTAATTATCACTCCACGTCAGTATGACAAAAGATTCTTAAGGAAAACTTTTAATAACAAAGCTGTTTATAGACACAGAAAAAGAAAATTAGAATAAGAGAAACTTGGATTGGCTATATAAGTTATATATTAATTATAGTAATTTAAGTGAATTCCTTACCCCCTTAATTACCATGTAGTATGAAAATGATTATGTGTGCTATCAAATTTATCAGATCCCAGCTGTAAGTGGCACTGAAGGGTTCACATGTACCAAGTCGTGCAGCATGAGCATTTGTACACTTTCATAACTCAGAGGGAAACCTAGGTATTTTGAGAATGAAGATACAAGCTCCTAGTAAATAGAAGGAAGAGTGACTGATGACAAGGGAGTGAAAGTTCAATGACCTGGAGAGAAATTCTTCTTTGGACACCTTTTAAATTTTGTATGGAATAGTGAAGGGGCAGGCCAAATGATCCATAAAAGTAGTTTCTCTGCAGTGAAGGAGTCAAGCTATTGTAAGATAATCAGTAGTGTATACCAGATAAATCTTTGTGCCCAAAGTTGCACACAGTAACAGCTACGAGGTCAGAGGAAAATATCATGAAGCATTTGTGAAACTTTAAAAAAAAAATTATTTTTTGTAGAGATAGAGTCTCACTATGCTGCCCAGGCTGGTCCTGAACTCCTGAGCAAAACTGATTCTCCTGCCTTGGCCTCCTAAAGTGCTGCAATTACAGGTGTGAGCCACTGCACCCAGCCTCGTGAAACTTTTAAAAGGTAATCTACCATTTTAGTTCTTCCTATGGCAACATATACTGAAGCATAGCACAGTGGTATCAAGAGGAGAAACTGGCCAGGTGAGGTGGCTCATACCTGTAATCCTGACACATTGAGAGGTCAAGGTGGGCAAATCTCTTGAGCCCAAGAGCTCCAGACCAGCCTGGGTAACATGGCAAAACCCAGTCTCTACAAAAAAATTTAAAGAGGAGAAATAATAGGAAGAAAAAACCATGCTCTGTAAGAAAAGAATGTCCGAAAAAGCTTAGATAGAGATAAAAGAATAAATTCTGTTTGGCAGAACTACAAGAAACAGTTCAGGAAGGACAGGTAAGAAATGAGGGTTGAGAACTAAGTAGGGTCCTGATTATAGAAAAATCCTAAATTCTCTATTAAAGAGTTTGAAATTGTAGCCAGAGAGAGATAGGGAGGTTACTGAAGAAAGTAACATGTTCCTATTTGCATTTTTAAAGATTTCTGCGCATAATGTAGGATTCCATTTATATGAAGTAAAAAAAAAAGGAGAAACTAATCTACCGTGTAATGAGGCAGACTACTGATTACTCTCCAGGGAAGGCAAAGTAACTGGAATAAGAGGAAGCTTCTGGAGGGGCTGGTAACATTGTTTACTGAAATGGATGCTTGTGACATGGGTGGGCTCAGTTTGTCAAAAATTCACAAAGGTGTAGGCTTAAGTATGTCCATTTATTTGAATGTGAGTTATACTTAAGAACAAGTTAAAAAGCAAAAAGATTACATTGGCTGCGGGTTAGAGAATGGGACTGAGGAGACAGGCAAAAGATTAAGGGATGCTGACCTGAGTGAGCAGTTGAACATTAGCAGGTGATTTAAAGCACCATGAAAAATTTGCTGGCTGAATAGCTACGGAAAATGAAGGAACCAGGAGTCAAAAATGAGCCGAGGTTGCAGGTTTGAAGACTGAGGAAGGGCACAAAGGAGAAAGCCCTCTCCACCTCTAGCTCCTCATTTATAATGCGAGAGGCCGGGCACGGTGTCTTATGCCTGTAATATCAGCACTTTGGGAGGCTGAGGCAGGTGAATCACCTGAGGTCAGGAGTTCGAGACCTGCCTGACCAATATGGTGAAACCCTGTCTCTACTAAAAATACAAAAGTTAGCTGGGTATAGTGGTGGATGCCTGTAATCCCAGCTACTTGGGAGGCTGAGACAGGAGAATTGCTGGAACCCAGGAGGTGGAGGTTGCAGTGAGCCAAGATCACACCACTGCACTACAGCCTGGGGGACAGAGTGAGACTGTCTCAAAAAAAAAAAAAAAAAAATATATATATATATATATATATATATATATAAAATGTGAGATACTATATATATAAAATGTGAGATACTATGACCACGATAATCCTTAAGGTCTCTAAAACATCTAATGACAGTATTACAGTAAGAACTTGAGCAGCTCAGAGACAAAGAGATGCCCAAACACTCCAGGGTAGCAGAAGACAGACTAAAAAAGATGTTTGCAATGAAAGTGCAAAACCAGACAAATGGTGAAAAAGAGTCAAGTTATATTAGCTGTCACTTAAGCAAGCATGTACCTCAAAACTTCCCAGAGGTGAGGGGGATGTAGGGGAGATAGAATAAAATTAGCTAAAGAATCAGACAGGAGATATCTTTCTGATTCTTTAGCTAATTTTAGTTATTAGGAAGTATTAGCTAGTTTTAGTTATTAGGAAAAGGGCAGGTAGTATAAATTTGTAGGACTTCCAGTTAGTATAATAACAATGATCAGCCGGAGTAACTGTCTGGGTTGACTGAGCATTTGCTGCGGCCTGTAAACACCTCCCTAACCTCCATTGTCTGTATCTATGTCAGATGGGTGGGCATTCAAAACAGTAATCTTGTAGTTTGAATTGGTTCATCACATCAGATTAAACACTTAGAGAAGTAGTTCACAGTAGCTGAATGATCTGGGGAATTAAAGATCATGAAAAAGCATCTTTATTAAAAGATCAAGAACAGTTCAAAATAAAATGATTAGCAATGTTCTAGTAATCACTGTTTCTTGAAATGTGGTATCCTATAATGGAAGGAAACTACCTCTGAAGTAGAATGAAGAACAGGGGAAAAGATTTTTAAAAACTTTACATATTCATGTTTAGAATTACTTAAAATGCTAAATTAACACAGAGAGGAAAATAACATTCTCATGTCTTCTTAAATATGCTCTGCAGCTAATACTATAAATAGAAAAAACCACCCCCAGAAAAGCTGGCAAATTCAAGAAGAAAAAGAGCTATTTTAGGGTCTCTCTCTCTCCTTTCAGTCTGTAAGATCAGGGTGAAGTATTTAGGCAAGGAAACAGGTTTTTGTCTTAAAAATCATAAATATTTCAATCTGGTAGAAATTATTGGAACAATAGTCCAAGATAAGTTCTGCAGGCAAATTAAAAACAAAATGATAATCAGTTCCTTAAAGAGACTTTAAAATTTGCCTTCAATCTCTGCAGTCTTTACAAGGCTAAATGGTACAATGAATGGAATGAAAAAAGTCACCCTTTAGACTGGATCTACTATTTCTATAACTCTCCTCCTGCCTGTGGATTTCTTAACCTAGAAATGCCATTCAAGCAAATAGTCATCTACTATTGGGAGCAAAGCTCTTTATACTAAATGTTCCCAATTAACTAAAAACAATACGACCATTCATGCCTTAAGAGAGCACTGGAAAAGGGCTGTCGGGACAAACCTTGGCTTTGGTAGCCGCTGAGGCAAGAGCAGCTGCTGCGGCTGTGGCAACATTTCCTTCGGAAATTTCATGTTCTACTTTCTTCTTCCCAGTATCACTTTCTCTTTCTTTACATGTATCAGTGAGTTCTTTGTTCTCTTCAGTCTCCTTTTCTTCTGAAAATATCAGAAAGCTTTATTACTAGCGTGCCCAGTCTCGAAAATCCATCTTTCTCCTTACCTCCACCACCATAACAAACTAGGACTGATGTGACAAAGAGATGTCAATGCCTTTTTCTTCTTTTTAAGAGTTCTGTTGAGCCACTCCATTCATTTAGGTTTGCCTCTATTGGGGACATATTTTCTAAACAGTACACTTGTTTTCCTATCATTTTGCTAAGTTCTATGTGGAGGTCCCTTGGATATATATATTTAAAGGAAAATTCAGGGGAACTAAGTCTAAGGCCAACATACTTGCTCATCAGTCAATGAAATGCTCTAGGAACTCTAGAGTCTGTAGGAAATCAGAAGCGGAGAACAGACTACTTCTCTAAGCCTGACAGGCATGATGGGGTGTATCAGCAACTGACACAGAAAATGAAATGGGAAGTCTGTGAGGTGACTTCAATACTGTTGAATAACTTTTTCTTCTACATGTTAAAAGCACAGAGAAAAAGTGTAGCCACCAGCATTAGTATTAGTACCTATGTGAATGAAACTCAATTACACAGTTATTGTTACATTAAGAAACAAACCCAAAATAAATGAGGAAATATTTCTATATAAACCACCTTCATTTCTCCAGTGCCTTTTACAGTTTTACATAATAATATCTGAGTTTCCTCAAATTACCTGATTTGGTATCCTCACTCACTTCACTATCCTGTTCCTTTTCACTATTTTTTTCATTTTCTCCATCTTGTGCTTTATCACCTTCATCCGTTTCATTTTCCATTTTATTTTCTGCCTGAAAGGGATACAAAACAAGAGGACAGGCAGTGAGCAAAAAAACCCTAGACCTTTTTATGAGTAATTATCTTAGACTAGCAAAAGGTTCCAATATTTTTGGCAAGAAGTAGACTAGATTCAAAAGTGACTTGTAGAGAACAGCTGGAAAAGAACTAATAAATTCCGAGCAATGCTTCTTAACACTTCAACACTTGAGTGCTCATAACATGTTCCTCCAAAGCACAGAGTCGCTGCCCTCTCTGCATACTCTGCTATAAAGCAAGGGTTACAACGCCCAGAGGAATGTGAAGGGAATTAACTGATATTATTTGTTGATTAAAAACAGGCCGGGCTGGGCGCAGTAGCTCACACCTGTAATCCCAGCAGTCTGGGAGGCCGAGGCAGGCAGATCACCTGAGGTCAGTAGTTTGAGATCAGCTGGCCAACACAGTGAAATCCTGTCTCTACTAAAAATACAAAAAAGAAATTAGCCGGGCATGGTGACGGGAACCTATAATCCCAGGTACTCGGGAGACTGAGGCAGGAGAATCCCTTGAATACCCGGGAGGCGGAGATTGCAGTGACCCAAGATCACACCATTGCACTCCAGCCTAGGCGGCAAGAGTGAGACTCCATCTCAAAAACAACCACCACCACAACAAAATGTGTGTGTGTGTGTGTGTGTGTGTGTGTGTGTGTGTGTGTGTGTACTTAATAATTACTGATTTATTTAAAGAATTAAGAGCATTTAAATGTCACACCATCAACAAAGAAGCAAGTTGAAATGCTGCTGGAAAAGTTAACAAAGTCTTTTAATACAGCCATCTGCTAATAATTTCAGGAAGAACCATGAGAGAACATCAGTGATCATGCTTTAGAAACTGAAAAAACCGCAACTATCACTGACTTCATGAGGCTATATTGTTTGCTTAGAGGCAGGGTCCCCCTATGTTGCCTAGGGTGGTTTCAAAGTCCTAGTCTCAAGTGATCCTCCAGCCTCCCAAGTGATCCTACAACCTTCCAAGTAGCTGGGACTACAAGTGTGAGACACCACACCCAGCTGAAACTCTTTTAGGAATTAAATGAAATAAAAAATGTGAAGTACAAATATCGTCTTTAGAATAATGCAGGAACTATAATCAATTTCATTATTACCCTCACCCTCCCCTTAACTATATACAATTTTAGAATACCACATATAATCAAGACCTTCAATCTTGGCTTATATATATTCACTCAAATTGTGACTGACTGCTCCCTATGTGCAGTAACAGTATTAGGAATACAACCCAGAGGCTGGGCGTGGTGGCTCATACCTGTAATCCCAACACTTTGGGAAGCCAAGATGGGTGGATCACCTGAGGTCAGGAGTTCCAGACCAGCCTGGCCAACATAGTGAAACCACGTCTCTACTAAAAATACAAAAATTAGCTGGATGTGGTGGTGCGTGGCTGTAATCCCAGCTACTTGGGAGGCTGAGGCAGAAGAATTGCTTGAACTCAGAAAACGGAGGTTGCAGTGAGCCAAGATTGCGCCACTGCATTCCAGCCTGTGTGACAGAGTGAGACTCTGTCTCAAAAAAAAAAGGAATACAAAGGCCCACATCCTGACCTTTGTAACCTCCTGTTCTGCCTCACCCATCATGCATTTACAGTCTCCTGTAGAGACTTTTACATTTACAGAAGAGAGACTGAGCCACTAACACACTGGCTACTTTGAAGCTCTTCACACACTGGCTTTAGTGTCTCTCCTCCCCAACTAGTGGGAATCTTTGATTTTCTAATCTCTATTTCAAACTTTATAGTTCTACCTACTCTTTAAAACCTACCTCATATGTCATCTTCTCATTCTTTTCTAAAGATTCTTCTGCAGGCAGTTAGCCCTCATAGGAAATCACTTTTCTGTTATTCTCTTCTGGCACAAGAATAGGACTCAAACCTTAAAATTCTATATTCACAAGAACCACAACTTTTTTTGTTGTTGTTGAGACAGAGTCTCACTCTGTCGCCCAGGATGGAGTGCAGTGGCGCGATCTCGGCTCACTGCAAGCTCCGTCTCTCCCGGGTTCATGCCATTCTCCTGCCTCAGCCTCCTGAGTAGCTGGGACTACAGGCGCCCACCACCACGCCCGGCTAATTTTTTTTGTATTTTTAGTAGAGATGGGGTTTCACCATGTTAGCCAGGATGGTCTCGATCTCTTGGCCTTGTGATCCGCCCACCACAGCCTCCCAAAGTGCTGGGATTACGGCATGAGCCACCGCGCCCGGCCAAGAACCACAACTTTTGTATTCATATTCCCAACTTGTGTATTCATGTTTCCTCTTCTTTTGTGGGAAATTCACATTCCTTCTTCTTCTAATACAATGAAATTAGATGTTTAAAATATAAAAGAAGAGGATAGGGAGTGAATACACCTTCTCCCCAGTGAACAAATGAAAAATGTCCTATATTATATCTTATGAGAACTATACCTTAAACCAGCAAAGTCCAAGTAGCTGATAGAATTATTTTAGAGTCCCCTAAGAGGGACTCAAAAACACCCAAAAAACAAACCATTATGGTCTGAAAGGCATGCTATCTGTGGTTTTACTGCTGTGAGACTTTACCTTTTCAGGCTGCTGACCATCAGGGTCGGCTTCCATTTTTTCCTCTTCAGCTCCTTCTACAAGTAAAAGAATAAGAACAAGTACTCCAATGTGGAAAAAGGTAAAAGCTATTGTTATACAGCTGTGAGGGTGTCTGAAATACAAATATATACAGTAATACATACGAATATCATAGCCATACAGTTGACAAAAGAAGTCAGGCACAAAACAACACACACTGTATGATAAAGTTCAAAAACAGGTGAAAAGTAATCTATGGTGTCAGCACTCAGAACAGTGGTTAACAGGCGGAAGGGGTGAGTTATACAGAAAGCAGATTCAGTTGGGAAAGGGGAGGTCCTAGGGTGCTGGTAACGCTCTGTTTCTAGGTCTGGAATTTGTAGAAATGAACTAGGCTGTCTGCTTAGGATTTTCGATTTTGTGTATGTATTAAAATATAAAGGCAAAATAAAAATAATTCATTATTATTTAACAGATGCCTGACAAGTATATATTTTGACTCAGGTACTGGGGAAACACTACTGACCCAGATATTCACTGAAATCTCAAGAGGATAACATTTTGGCTAGACAGGACACAAACCAGCACAGTATAACAGAGGCACATATCAATAAATTACATAAGAAAATTATTATTTCAAATATGAGAAAATTATTAATTTTCTATACTTTTAGGAACCTAATAAACTAATGTCAAACTGTATAAGCAGCCAGGCATGGCCACTCATGCCTGTAATCCCAGCACTCTGGGAGGCCGAGGCGGCTGGATCACGAGGTCAGGAGTTCGAGACCAGCCTGGCCAACCTGGTGAAACCCTGTTTCTACTAAAAATACAAAAAAATTAGCCAGGCGCGGTGGTGTGCACCTATAGCCCTAGCTACTCAGGAGTCTGAGGCAGGAGAATCACTTGAACCAAGGAGGCGGAGGCTGCAGTGAGCCAAGATTGCACCACTGCACTCCAGCCTGGGAGACAGAGTGAGACTACATCTCAAAACAAACCAACCAACCAACCAACCAACCAACCATATAAGCAAAAACTGAGAGTGGCAGGGAAGAAACAAAGACAAACATCATCATAAAGGATTTGAATACACCTCTCAATAAGATATAGAGCAGATATGAACACAAAAAGATGGTACATATGTACACATGCTGAATTCTACATCCACCAATTAGGCAATAATACACATTAATTTCAAGCTGACACAACATTTTAAAAATAGCGATCACAAATTAGGTCACAAAGTGAGTCCTCACAAATTTCAAATAACCACTACCATACAGATCAATTTCTCCAACCACAATGCAATGAAATTAGATGTTTAAAATATAACAATAAACTTCTCTATGCATGGAAACTTAATTGTGGGAAGTAAAAGTAGTAATTACAGAGAACGTAAAGCCTTAGGCTTAAATCAGAAAAGAAATAAAGGCTCAAAGTATATGAGCTCCATGTCCTTTATGAGATAGTGGAAAAAGAAAACAATATAGAAGGTAGGGATGGAAAAAAAGAAAACAGAAAAAAAATACACTGGAGATTTAGAAAAATATACACGAGAATTAATATTCCCAAACATTGGTTCTTTCAAATGATGAATAAAAATGATAAATATAACTGATCAAGAAAAGAGAGAGATAACATAAACAAACTATATGAGGAATGGATGAAAGATCATGACAGAACAAGGTCAAAAAGGAAGTGATAGTATATTCTGAAAAATTTTATTCCAAGTAAAATTTAAAAATTAGATCAAATGGGAAAATTACTAAAAATTTATTTTTATCAAACTGATTCCAGAAGAAAAAGAAGTCCTGAATTGTCTTTACATTAGTTAGAAAAACTGAAATAACTATAAAACTTAAAAATACACAGGTCCAGATGTTTTATACTGGGAAATTCTACCAAACTCTTAGGGAAAAAATGATTACAGTCTTACATAATATTTCCTAGAGAATAGAAAAAGAGGGAATTCCCCTACCTCAGTCTGTGATACCAGTATAACTTTGATTCACAAATCAAACAGGGAGAACGGATAAGAAATATTAGAGGACATTAGGCTAAATCTCATTTGTAATCACAAATGAAAAACTAAGCAAATTATATAAAAACAGAATAGAGCAATATGTTAAAAAAGAAAATCTATACTAGACAGAGTAATATCAAGGATGACTTAATATTAGTACTCTACAAACCTATTTAATTAAATGCATTGAAAAGTATCTGACAAAACTCAGGACTGTCCATTATAAACTCCTGGAAAATCAAGGCTACATGGAAGGTTCCTGATCTCCAAAAGGCTGTTCTCAAAAATCCTACAACAAATAACATTCTTCACTGAAAGATGCCAACAGTATTCTCTATATAAAATTAAGAGCAAGATAAGAATACAAATATTACTATTTCCCTTCAATATTGTCATACAGGCCAAAGCCAACACAGTCAATTAAGAAAAAGAAATTAGGCTGGCCGTGGTGGCTCATGCCTGTAATCCTAGCACTTTGGGAGGCCAAGATGGGTGAATCACTTGAGTCAAGGAGTTTGAGACCAGCCTGGGCAACACTGTGAAACCCCGTGTCCACAAACTATACAAAAACGAGCCAGGCATGGTGATGAGCACCTGGTCTCAACTACTCAGGAGGCTGAGGGAAGAGGATCGCGTGAGCCTGGGAGGTCAAGACTGAAGTGAGCTGAGACCTTGCCACTGCACTCCAGCCTGGATGACAGAGTGATACCCTATTTCAAAGGAAAAAAGAAGGAATAAAAGGAAAGCTGAAAAGAAAATAGTTAAAATGTGCACAGAGTAAAACGGTCTACATACAAAAATCTGCAGAAAATTTATTAGAAATAATGATACGGTTTAGGAAGGTAGTGAGCTATAAAACTACCATAAAAAACCAACTGCTACATTTTGATATGTTAACAAAAAAAATCTAGATAAAGACACGTGAAAAAATAAAACTTGAATGTTATCTTAAACAAGACACAAAAAGCATTTAGGATAAAAATGACAAACATCACTTTTTAAAAATTACTTTTATGTATATTTTTAAGAGAAATGGTCTCTGTAATGCAGGTTGAAGTGCAGTGGCGAGATCATAGATCACTGCAGCCTCAAACTCCTGGGCTTAACTGATCCACCCACCTCAGCCTCTTGAGTAGCTGGGATTACAGGCGTGCACCACTGTGTCTGGCTAATTTTGTTTATTTGATAGAGATGGTGGTTTCACTAAAATGCTCAGGCTAGTCTTAACTCCTAGCCCTAAGCGATCCAACCGCTTCTCCCTCTCAAAGTGCTGGAATTACAGATGTGAGCTATCACATCCATCCCTGAAACATATAACTATTAAAATCAAGGACTTCTCCTCTTCATTAAAAGACTCCAAAAAAAAGAAGAAAGAAGTAGCAAAATGGAAGAAAATATGTAGTGTAGTAACTTGCAAAAGATTAGTACATAAGATCTATAAAGAAAAAGGCAAATACTATACAAAAGTAAGCAAGTCAGGAAGAGTTGCTTTACAGAAGTACATATATCCAATAAATATAAGAAAAGATACTAGGTTTTGCCCAGTGCAGTGGCTCAGACCTGTAATCCCAACACTTTGGGAGGCCAAGGCAGGCGGATCACTTGAGGTCAGGAGTTCGAGGTCAGCCTGGCCAACATGGTGAAACCCCGTCTCTACTAAAAGTACAAAAATTAGTTGGATGTGGTGGCGCATGCTAGTAATCCCAGCTACTCAGGAGGCTGAGGCAGGAGAATGGCTTGAACCCGGGTGGTAGAGGTTGCAGTGAGCCGAGATTGCGCCACTGCACTCCAGCCTGGGCAACAGCGCGAGACTTTGTCCCCCCCCCCCCCAAAAAAACACCTAATAGAAGACCACAATGAAATGTCATTTTACGCTTGCTAGATCAGCAGAGAGTCTAACACCAGGAAGGACTGGATCAAGTGTTGCTGCCTGAAATGTAAAATAGTACATACGCTTTGGGAAAAAAACTGAAATTTCCAGGCCACGTTTGGTGGCTCATGCCTATAATCCCAGCAATTTGGGAGGCAGAGGCAGGAGGATCACCTGAGTCCAGGAGTTTGAGACCACTCTAGGCAACATTGTCAGACTCTGTCTGTATCAAAAAACGAACAAACAAACAAACAAACAAAAAGCAATTAGCCATGCATGATGGTGCACGCCTGTAGTCCCAGCTACTCAGGAGGATTGCTGAGCCTGGGAAGTTGAGGCTGCAGAGAGCTGTGATCACACCACTGTACTTCAGTTTGGGTGGCAGAGCAAGACCCTGTCTGAAAGCAAGCAAAGAAACAAAAAACTGGAATTTCCTAAAATATTGTTACTCATAGAACCTGTCCACAACAAAATAAGGAGTTGAGCAAGAAGTGTTCAAAGTTCAATATTCAAGAATGTTCACTACTCTTCCTTCACTGACAAATTCATCTGATGAAAAAGTGACAAATGATATAGACAGCAAGCTTAGTGATACAAGCTCCTTATCTTGGCATGTCGGCTGGTTGACCAATCACTTTTTGAGTAGCCCTGCATCTAAGGGAAATCCTGTGTATGTGCACTGTGAGGCATATACAAGACAGTACATGCATGTGTAACATAGAAACCACTGGATACAACCCAAACTGCTCATTCAATAATAGAATGGATAATTAAACTGGATTAGAATCACACAAGAGGATTTTACAGCAGTGAAAATAAATGGCTACATGCATAATGTAACCATATGAATACATCTTAAAAACATAATATGGAGTGAACAAAACAGAAAAAAAAAAGCAAGTCTCGGAAGTCTGACATGGTCATTTAGAGGTCCAAGAAAAAAATAAAGTCTGAATATACCATGTTTTATAAACTTTAAAAACAAAATTACATGTCACACAGTGCTTAAGTACATTTATGTTTGTGATAAAAGTTATTTTCACAGTATTTAGAATGATTCAAACTTCAAGATGCTTAGTGTTGGGAAAGGGAAAGTGAGAGAAGATATGGAAGGAACAGAATGATTCAAATTATTGGTAATGTTCTAATACTTGGTTCAAATGAAATACATAACCCATTAAGACACACTGTAATATAATAATGAAGAGAGCTGAACAAAAAACTAAACAACTAAATGCAGATGGGATTATAAAAAACCCCAAAATGCAAGGCATGGGAGGCTCACGCCTATAATCTCAGCACTTTGGAAGGCTGGTGTGGGAGGACTGTGGCCAGCAATTCAAGACCAGCCTGAGCAACAAAGTGAGATTCCATATCTACAAAAAAATTAAAAATTAGCTGGGCATGGTGATACGGTGGTCCTGGCTCCTTGGGAGGCCGAGGAAAAGGGACTGCTTGAGCCTAGAAGTGCAAGGCTAAAGTGAGAAATGATCACCACTGCACTCCAGCCTGGGTGACAGGAGACCTTGTCTCTAAACAAATAAAAATTAAGGCTGGGCGCAGTAGCTCATGCCTGTAATGTCCAGTACTTTCGGAGGCAGGGGTAGGAAGACAGCTTGAGGTCAAGAGTTCGAGACCAGCCTGGTCAATATAGTAAAAGCCCACCTCTACACAGAAAAAAAATAAAATAAAAAACAAAATTAGCTGAGCACAGTGGCATACACCTGTAGTCCCAGGTACTTGGGAGGCTGAAGCAGGAGGATCACTTGGGCCTAGGTGTTTGAGACTGCAGCAATAAGCTATGATTGTACCTCTGCACTCCCGCCTAGGTGACAGAACAAGACACTGTCTCAAAAGAAAAAAAAAAATTTTTTTTTTTTTTGAGCTGGAGTCTCGCTCTATCACCCAGGCGGGAGTGCAGTAACATGCTCCCAGCTCACTGCAACCTCTGTCTCCCAGGTTCAAGCGATTCTCATGCCTCAGCTTCCAGAGTAGCTGGGATTACAGGTGTCAGCCACCAGGCCTCGTTAATTTTTGTATTTTTAGTAGAGACAGGGTTTCATCAGGTTGGCCAGGCTGGTCTCGAACTCCTGAGCTCAAGTGATCTGCCCGCCTCGGCCTTCAAAAGTGCTAGGATTATCAGCATGAGCCACCGTGCCCAGCCAAGAATAACTTTTTTAAAAACTAAAAATTTTAAAAGGTTGGTTTTATGCAAATAGGAAATGAGGATGAAAGATTAATTTCTGTATTTCTCAGTATCTTTATTAACTGTATCATCCTCTTGGTATTCCATGAAATGGCAAGGTGGGGGAGTCAACCCAATCTTGACTTTCTTCACTCTCTCATCTTCCAATAGCAATTAGTCAATAATTTCTATCAACTCTATCAGTGAAAATATCTCAGACTGGGCGTGGTGGTTCACTAGAGCCTAGGAGTTTGAGAATAGCCTGCGTAACAAAGTGAGACACTGTCTCTACAAAAAATTAGCTGGACGTGGTGGTGCATGCCTATGGTTCCAGCTACAAAGGAGGCTGTGAAAGAAGGTTGCTTGATCCCAGAAGGTCTCTTGATCCTAGGTCAAGCCTGCACTGAGCTGTGTTCATGCCACTGCACTTTAGCCTGGGTGACAGAGTGAGACCCTGTCTCCAAAAAAAAAAAAAGCAACCCTCAAATATGCAACCCCACAGTGAGTATGAGCAGACATTAGATGAAGATAAAGGTTCAATCTTCTTAAAATGAGTAAAATTGAAGTTAAATAAAACTGAAATAAAAATTACAGGCTACCTGGGAGGCTGAGAAGGCAGGAGGATGGCTTGGGCCTAAGAGTTTGAGGGTACAGCGGGGTATCATTGTGCCACTACCCTCCACACTGGGTGACAGAGTAAGATCTTGTTTATTAAAAACAAACAAAACCCCCAAACTTCATGTTACTTTTAAAATTTCTTTCTAATCCCATGACAGACTAAGCATAAATTACTTGTAAATAAATATGAATTAGGTCACCTTGACTGAGTTGGCTCAGAGACTGAATAAGTATAATGTGGGAGAAACGCAATATGATTTTTTGTCTCGCAAAGATATCTGCTTTTGAAATGACTACACACCATCTGTAGGTCCACATTCCAAAAAGATGACACACCCACTTTCTGTATTGGTAAGGCAAGCCAAATTTGAAATCAATTCTTTAATTAGCTATGGTTCCAAGATGAAGTTACATAATATTGATATCTATATGATAATAGTACAGATAGAGACAGACTCTCTGTAAGTGGAAAAATCCAGAGACAATGCTCAGGCGTTTGTTTTTGTTTTTTAAGATGGGGTCCCGCTATGTTGCTCGGACCTGGCTCAGACTTTTAAGGTGATGTCTGTTAAGAATTTAATGGTAGGGCCAGGTGTGGTGGCTCACACCTGTAACCCCAGCACTTTGGGAGGCCGAGGTGTGAGGGTCGCTTGAGCCCAGGAGTTCAAGAACAGCCTGGGCAACAGAGCAAGACCCTGTCTCTAATAAAGATAAAATAAATAATTTAATAGTTTGTTGTGCATTTCTCAAGATGCTATGTGGAACAGTATGTAAAGCAATTTCTATTCCACAAAATATTTGTTTAAATCTCCTATATCTCTTGAAAAAAGAAAAAGTCTCTCTTTGGTCTAAATTCTGGTCTGAATCATAAACCCTTAGGAGGCCGCAGCCTCTCCATGTATCTCATGTCATTTTGTTATTGTTGATAAACCAACAGGTTAAAAATCCTTCCCCAAAAATGTGTAATCTGACCCATGTCTGCAGCATTAAAAGAGGATTAAACGACTTAAACAAGAAGGCATATAACTTAAACTAGTGGGTCACATGCCAAAGTCATTCCAGTAATAACATGGTTAGCAAAAACAGTATGAAGAAAGGTCTAGTAACTATTTCCTAACAGGTTGAAAGAACTGGGGGAGGCATATTGGAGAAGAGATTTAAATGTTTGCCACATAGCTGCCTTTAATATAAGTGTGTAATAATCATGAATTACAACTATTTGCAGGAACCACCCTCCATTTTCTGCACTTCATTTGTAAACTGCCAGCAGTTATTTTCAAAAACAGACTGAATCATGCTACTTCTATTGTCTGATGACTTCCCAATGTCTGCAAGGTAACAACCCTTCAAAATCAATCCCATAGCCATCTCGAGCTGCATGCACTTGACCAGAGTACCTGCTCCCCACAGACCTCTTGACATTCATTCCAGAATATGCCACCTACCTTCATTTTTTCCTTATTTGTTCCTGTATAAAATATCACATTGTTTGTGAAGACTTCCCTAATGGACCCAAGCAAAACTGATTGTGTTTCTTCTGCATGAGCCTCCACTTAAAGTCAAAACTATTTTCATAATAACACTAAGATGTTATTTGCCTTTTCGTTCTCATTCTCACACAGATTTAGAGTCTGACACTTTAGAGGCTGCATGATGCACAATGAAATGATCGGTCAGACAGCGAAAAGAATGCACTCCTGAATTCTTTCAAAAGTTCCTCAGTCTTGAGCGCCTCTGCCTGGCTGCCACCCCGTCTAGGAAGAAGTGAGGAGCGCCTCTGCCCGGCCGCCCCATCTGGGAAGAGAGGAGCGCCTCTACCCGGCCGCCCCGTCTGGGAAGTGAGAAGCGCCTCTGCCCGGCCGCCCCGTCTGGGAAGTGAGGGGCGCCTCTGCCCGGCCGCCCCCTCTGGGAAGTGAGGAGCGCCTCTGCCCGGCCATCCCGTCTGGGAAGTGAGGAGCGCCTCTGCCCGGCCCTCCATCGTCTGGGAGGTGAGGAGCGCCTCTGCCCGGCCGCCCTGTCTGGGAAGTGAGGAGCGTCTCTGCCCGGCCGCCCCGTCTGGGAAGTGAGGAGCGCCTCTGCCCGGCCGCCCCGTCTGGGAAGTGAGGAACGCCTCTGCCCGGCCGCCCCGTCTGGGAGGTGAGGAGCGCCTCTGCCCGGCCGCCCCCTCTGGGAAGTGAGGAGTGCCTCTGCCTGGCCGCCACCCCGTCTGGGAGGAAGTGAGGAGCGCCTCTGCCCGGCCGCCCCATCTGGGAGGTGAGGAGCGCCTCTGCCCGGCCGCCCCGTCTGGGAGGTGAGGAGCGCCTCTACCCGGCCGCCCATCGTCTGGGAAGTGAGGAGCGTCTCTGCCCGGCCGCCCCGTCTGGGAAGTGAGGAGCGCCTCTGCCAGGCCGCCCCGTCTGGGAGGCGAGGAGTGCCTCTGCCCGGCCGCCCTGTCTGGGAGGTGTACCCAACAGCTCCGAAGAGACAGCGACCATGGGGAGCGGGCCATGAGGACGATGGCGGTTTTGTTGAAAAGAAGGGGGGGACATGTGGGGAAAGGAAGGAGAGATCAGATTGTTGCTGTGTCTGTGTAGAAAGAGGTGGGCATAGGAGACTCCATTTTGTTCTGACTAGGAGAAATTCTTCTGCCTTGGGATGCTGTTGATCTATGGCCTTTCCCCCAGCCCCGTGCTCTCTGAAACATGTGCTGTGTCAACTCAGGGTTAAATGGATTAAGGGCGGTGCAAGATGTGCTTTGTTAAACAGATGCTTGAAGGCAGCATGCTCTTTAAGAGTCATCACCACTCCCTAATCTCAAGTACCCAGGGACACAAACTCTGCAGAAGGCCGCAGGGACCTCTGCCTAGGAAAACCAGAGACCTCTGTTCATGTGTTTATCTCCTGACCTTCTCTCCACTATTATCCTATGACCCTGCCACATCCCCCTCTCCGAGAAACACCCAAGAATGATCAATAAATACTTAATAAAAAAAAAAAAAGTTCCTCAGTCTTGATTTATATTACAGATGGTACCTGACTTATAGTGATTTGACTCATGGTATTTCAGCTTTACAATGGTGCAAAAGCGATATGCTTTCTATTGAAACCATAATCTGAATATCCATATGATCATTCTGCTTTTCATTTTTGATGTAATATTCAATAAATTATATGAGACATTCAATACGTTAGCAAGCTTTGTGTTACATGATTTTGACCAACTGTAGGCTAATGTAGATGTTCTGAGCATGCTGAAGGTAGACTAGGCTAAGTTACGTTTGGTAGGTTAGGTGTATTAAATGTATTTTCGACATATTTTCAACTTACAATGAGTTTATCAGAATGTGATCCCATTGAAAGCCAAGAACCATCTGTATAGCAAACATCAACAGACATAATCCACATAAACTGAAGCATTTGGGGTTCTCCTGGATATCTTTTAAGAGTATAAAGGAGTCCTGAGGCCAAAAACTTGGGAGAACTTACAGTCTCATAGATTTCTGTCTTGTCAAGAACAGAATGAAGCACATGGCAGGAACCCAGTCAATACTTATGTGAGACTGATCACGTCATTCCCTATATTTAACTGCAAGGGTTCCACAAAGCCAGCAATACACAGCCCAAGCTCACAACCTTTGGCATCACAATCTCTATAATCTAGCTACAACCGACCTTTGTAGGCTATTCTTTCCATGTCCTTATTTGAACTTTGTATTGTGGCCAATCTAGTTTATTTCCCATTCTCTGAATAACTTTCCACTTCTGTTTCTGTGACTTCAATCACACTGTTTTACAAAATCAAATACTTTCTTGAATCTGCTCACTGATATTCTAAACCTCTTTTACTTTTTTTTGAGACAGAGTCTCACTCTGTTGCCCAGGCTGGAATGCAGTGGCATGACCTCGGCTCAGTGCAGCCTTTGCCTCCTGGGTTCAAGTGATTCTTATGCCTCAGCCTCCCGGGTTCAAGTGATTCTTATGCCTCAGCCTCCCAAACAGCTGAGATTACAGGGATGCGCCACCACACCCAGCTAATTTTTGTATTTTTAGTAGAGACACGGTTTCACCATGTTGCGCAGGCTGGTCTCGAACCCCTGACTTGAGGTGATCTGTGTGCCTCAACCTCCCAAAAGTGCTGGAATTACAGGCATGAGCCACCGCACCCAGCCTTATAAACCTCTTTTTCTATGTTCAGCTCAAATACTACTTTTTTTTGTGACGCATTCCTCCATGAAAAATTACATGTCCCCTTGTAAGAATTCATTTTTTTTATTTTTTAACAGACAGAGTCTTGTTCTGTCACCCAGGATGAAGTACAGTGGCACAATGAGAACTCACTGCAGCCTCGAACTTCTGGGCTTAAGCGATCCTTCCATCTCTGCCTCCCAAGTAGCTGGGACAACAAGTGTGCATCACCATATCTGGCTAGCTTTTCTATCTTTTCTGTAGAGACGAGGTCTCACTATAGTATGTTGCCTAGACTAGTCTCAAACTCCTTAGCCCAAATGATTCTCCCACCTCAGCTTCCCAAAGTGGTGGGATTACAGTCATGAGCCACCACAGCTGGCTCCTGTGTAATAATTCTTATAGCCCTTCCTATGTAGAGTCTTCCATGAACAAATAATACTATACTTCACTCTATCGCCAACCCCCCAAATGCTAAAATTATTTTTTTCATGTATGTGTAGCACAAAAAATAGCTTCAATTAGTAGAGGGTATTATCTGTATGTCGCATGACATGACTTGCCCACAGCAAGGGGTATATCTCAAATATCCAAAATGCCTGATTTGATTAAACAATCCCCCAAAGGCAGACAGTTATATTTTGTAATAAAAGCCAATTTCTTCCTGAAAATATACATCCTACTACCTAATAAATATGAGCCATTAGGAAAGTCACGTAAACCCTAGTCAGTCCTTTGAAATTAAATGTCCAATTATGAGCTATTCGGAAGTTTGAGTCTATATTTCAATGTTTTTACTATACTTGAAAGAGCCTTTTAAATATAACAAAGAGAAAAAGAGAAGCCCATTCCACATGATGTAAGTCTGATGATCAAATATGGTTCCACATTTTTTTTACATGCATTGCCCTAGGGTGTTTTCACACATGGTGTTTTAGAAGTGCCTGACTTTAAAAATAATGTTATGGAAATCCTCATGGTGAGAAGAGCGAGGCTACTTATAAGATATGAATAGCATCTGAGGCGAGAATTCTAACAGTCATTTCTGGGCTGTATGTTCTTAGAAAGTTACTTCTTCAGTATTATTTATTTCAGGATTATCTTAATCTCATAATGGTCTAGAAACTAGTTAGTCCTTAACCTTCTCAAAAACTAGGAATGATTAGTTGGGTTCTTTAACACAGAGCTGTGACAACTGGCTCAAGATGTACTCATGGGAAACCTGTAATCCATAGGTTGTTAAGGAGCTCAGTAGACAATCTACTCAATGACATATTTTTAAAAACTCTTGATTATTCTATTTATGATTAAATTTCACCAAAAGTCATCAACTTGTAAGGAAAACACTTCAATTAACTCAATCTCTCAAAACCTGTCCAAACCAGAATTGAGAGGCAGACAGTAAATCCACTCAGTAGCAAAAGAAATGAAACTAATACTTGAAATCAGGAAATATAAATGAGGGTAACAATAAAAGATTTTTGACAAACCCCTGACTAGCCCTTGAATGTACAAGTACATTCCAACTCTCTTGAGGGAAAGGGCTGGTGTCCCAAAAAGGGACTAAAATTCATTGTATTAAATAACTGATGTAGGAAAACGTCCTTATCCTTAGGAAATACATGGTGGACTATTTAGGCTACAAAGAATCAATGAATGTCTTCAACCTACTTTGAAATAATTCAGGCCGGGCGCGGTGGCTCACGCCTGTAATCCCAGCACTTTGGGAGGCTGAGGCAGGCGGATCACGAGGTCAGGAGATTGAGATCATCCTGGCTAACACGGTGAAACCCTGTCTCTATTAAAAATACAAAAAATTAGCCGGGCATGGTGGCGGGTGCCTGTAGTCCCAGCTACTTGGGAGGCTGAGGCAGGAGAATGGCAAGAACCCCGGAGGTGGGGCTTGCAGTGAGCGGACATTGCGCCATTGCACTCCAGCCTGGGCGACAGAGCGAGACTCCGTTTAAAATAATAATAATAATTCAAGAAAAAAATAAAAACATTTATTTAGGTAGCTAAATAAATATCGAACAGTTGAACCTAACTAATAGGTATAGGTATACAAGATTTCACTGTGTTATCCTATCAATGTTTGCTATAAGTAAACAAACTACAAGATAGGCGATTTTATTTAGTTTCCAAGTCATGTAAAAAAAATCTACCTGTAATCCTAGCAAAACACAAGCATAAAATGTGGCCTTGGGTTGAGTGCAGTGGCTCATGCCTGTAATCCCAGCACTTTGAGAGGCCAAGGTGGGATGACGGCTTGAGCTCAGGAGTTTGAGACTAGTCTAAGCAACATAGTGAGACCCTGTCTCTACAACAACTAAAAGAATTAGCCAGGGATGGTGGTGCACACCTGTAGTCCCAGCTACTCAGAGGCAGAAGTGGGAGGATCACTTGAGCCCAGGAGGTCAAGGCTGTAGTGAGTCATGATCATGCCACTGTATCCAGCCAGGGAGACATAGCAAGACCCTGTCTCTTTAAAAACAACAACAACAACAACATAAAGAAAAATTTAATAAAATCTTTATAGAGCTTTTTAATAAAAGCCTTAGTGATGCAATGAAGAAAATTTTCTTTGAAAATCAAATATGTTATCTGAATAATAAATCAATTTAACAACTTCTACATGGGGGTATATTCTCAATCGAACAGTTACAGTAAGACTTGAAAAAATATAGGTCAGACTCAGGCCAGGTGTGGTGGCTCACGTCCGTAATCCCAGCACTTTGGGAGGCTGAGGCAGGCAGATTGCTGGAGTCCAGGAGCTTGAGACCAGCCTAAGCAACATGGCGAAACCCTGCCTCTATAAAAAAACACAAAAAAATCAAGGTGTGGTGATGCACCCCTGTGGTCCCAGCTATTGGGGAGGCTGAGGTGGGAGAATCACCTGAGCCCAGGATGCAGAGGTTGCAGTGAGCCAAGATCGTGCCACCGCACTCCAGTCTAGGCAACAGAGTGAAACCCTGTCTCAAATATACATGTCAGACTCTGACACTCTTTTGGTCAAACTGCTCCACTTGCTCCACTTTGCATAAAGTAAACATTAACATTTTACAATAGCCCACAAATTACCTTAACATCTCATATGACCTCCCCTCCCCCACCAATCAAGCTATTATAACTTTACATGAGCCTCCTTGCTGTTCTTCAAGTATGCCAGGTAGCTCCTGCCCGGGGGGCTTTACACTGGCTTCTCCCAATACTGGGAACACTCTTATACTGGATGTCTACATAGCAGTCTTGCTCACCTTATTTACATCTTTGCTCAAAAGTCACTTTCTCAATGAGACTTTCCCTGATCATTTAAAATTGTAATTCCCACACTTTACTCATATCCTTGCAACCCTGCTTTGCTTTTCACCATAGCACATCAGCCAACATACTCTTCATATATAATTACATCTATACACGTTAAGTTTTACTTATTTGATTAGATTGCTGTCCATCTTACACTCTATAAATATAAAATATAAAGTGGAGAAATTTCGGTTTACTTTGTTTACCAGTATCCCAGCATCTAGAACACAAAGAAATGATGTGACAATATGATACACTGAGTTTGATTTTTTGTGATTGTGTCCAAGAAAGCTTCTCTGGCACAGGCTCATGCACTGAATGACACTGACTGAATTTTGGTGTAAAGTTTTTGGTTTTTATTTGAGACATGGTCTCGCTTAGTCACCTAGGCTGGAATGCAGTGGTGTGGATCACAGCTCTCTGTAGCTTGGGCTCAGGTGATCCTCTCACCTTGTCTTCCTGAGTAGCTAGGACTATAGGTTTGCACCACCATGCTGTTAATTTTTTTATTTTTACTTTCTGTAGAGATGGGGTCTTGCTATGTTGACCAGGCTGGTCTCGAAATCCTGGCCTAAAGCAATTCCCCTGCCTGCCAAAGTGTTGGGATTACGAGCATGAGCCACAGCACCCAACCTTCTGTGGGTTTTGTTGGCATTCAGTGGCATATAGAGGAAGTCAACCACAGCTGCTCTGCCTGATGCATTTGCCTATTTCAGGAGACAGGTGTTAAGTTCTCAAGAGGGCCTGGGCTCTTCAGTATTATATTTCCTATAGTATCTAAGACAGAACAGTATTTTGGAGCTATTAAGCCTTTAAAGATGCTTGTTCAATGAATGAAAACCACACAGACACACCTACAAATTTTACTTCTGGCAGCCTGCTACAATGAAGAGAAGTAGAGCTTTGGGATTAGAGAGATTTAGGTTAAATTTCTGGTTCAGATACACACCTATGTAACCCCTCCATGCCTCAGTTTCCTTGCTTTTGGAAAAAAAAAAAAAAAAAAAAAGTTACTTCCTCCAAAGGATTCTCCTGAAAAGAAACTCAAATGGCCAATCAAAAATCCCTATACAATGTGGACTAAATATGGGTACTCAGAAGTATTTTTTGTATGCCTAGAATGGTCTAGTCAATGAAAAACAAAAAATATATAAATGTACAGAAATTAATACTTCTTGGTGAGTGACCATAGTTAAAAAGATGGACTGAAGAAGACCCTTATCATAAGAAAACATTCATTTCCTAAATAATTCCTATGGGAAATCACTTAAAATACAAATGTAAGAGGTGTTTGAGTGTTCATCCAGCTTTACTTTCCTTTCACCATATACATCATATATTTCTTCTCTAATCCAAATTCACAATGAAATGTTAGATAGGTTAATGACAGGAACCCAAAACAAGTACTATGTTTCTTAAGGAAGCTTATTTTCTCTATAGTATGATTTTACCATAGTTAATACCTATGTGTACACATTTGTAACACAGTAAATTATCACAATAAATAGTACCATGAACCCACCACCCAAGTACACTATTATCTTGCTAAGTAAACTCCTATATCACTCGGTTTCAAATCAGTGTGCTACGCAATAAGGCAGTATTTGTGACATGAAATGTAAGAGATATACTGTTGACTTCCTACTACAATTTTGTTGAGCCAATTCCCAAGGGAGAAACATTTGCTGTTTTTCAATTTATTCAATTTGTCAGAATCCAATATAAATCATATTATCTATAATAGTCCAGCATAAGTTACAGAGACCTATTCTCAACTCATTTGAAATATTTATATTATGGTCTGTTTTCCTTACCCTTATTATAAGAGGACCCAAATTCTGTTGCTGCAATTACTGAGTACGGAACACGCTTGAAAGAGGTTAACTGGGAGGCTACTTCCAGATACCGTGAATGAATTTTACTGTTAATGCCACTCAAAGGTCAGCCCTTGTAGTCTCACGTGCCTCCTGTAGCAGTCTAAGCTCTGCATGCTCCACAAACCATAAATTCACTAATGAATCAGGAGAATCCAGCCCCAAAGAAACCAAGGTTGCTAGATACTTCAGTCTTGTTTCAAAATCCACTAAACTAGAAATGGCTAAATTTGCAACCTATTTCATAGCCACTAATGCTCTATGGTATCATCTACCAAAATGTGTTTTCAAAACATACATGTAAAAACACATCCCTCATTTGGCAAAGTACACAAATCTCACTGAATCAAATAAGAAGACTGCCAATGTTTTTTCAACTCCATAACCACAGAGAACCAAAAGACCCTACAAATGAACCAATACCAAAAACATTTAGGAAATTAAGACCCAGGCTTCATTAGCCCCAGGTTTTTCCAGCCTATGCTGGGTACTGTCTGGTGGTGCAGAATCAACATAGAAGAACAGAGACGTGACTTCGCCTGCTAATTTCAGTCTCCATATAAGAAAAAGAAAATAAGTTAATTTTCAAACTAAGAATTATACTCTCAAATTGCTTTTAAATCAAACAGTTGGTACTCTAGGTGTAACCAACGTTAAAAAGAGAACAATTTGCACAGAGGACTGGTATCTTAGTCCATTTTATGCTGCTATAAAAGCCTATCTGAAACTAGGTAACTTATAAAGAAAAAGGGTTATTTAGCTCACAGTTCCACAGACTTAGAAGTTCAAGGGCATGGCCCCGATTCCTAGCAAAGGATTTTGTTCTGTGTCGCAACACGGCAGAGGAGGTCAAAGGAGAAGCAGACAGGTGTAAAGAAGAGAAACCTGAGGAGGGTCCTGAAATTATAACAACCCACTCTGAGGGGAAAGAATCCATTACTGGGATAACTAATCCAATTCCCCAAGAGTGAGAGTGGAAACTCATTCACTACTACAAGAATAGCACCAAGCCATTTATGAAGGATTGGCCTCCACAACCCAAACACCTCCCAACACCATCACACTGGGGATCAAAGTTCAATATAAGTTTTGGTGAGGACAAAGAAACCATATCCAAACCCCAGCAGCAGGGATGAGAGGCTTCATTAATCTGAAAATGTTTCCATATAAGCGAAATGAGATGGCTAGACTGGCACTTAATTCAAGCAAAGTAGAGAGAACAGGGGTAGGCCCTATGCAAAATCATAAAAAATGGTAAGATTTTAGGTTTGAAAGGACCTCACTGATATCCACTTGAACTGCCAAGAAGGGAGCACTAGGTGTTCATATGGTATGTTCTGTAGAGCACTAGCTAGCAATTTTAATTTTTACTTCCTATTATCTTTATTCTAAGAGTAAATGAAAAAGACAATAGCCAGCAATGGTGTCATGTGCCTGTAGTTCCAGCTACTTGGGAGGCTGAGGTGGGAGAATCACTTGAGCCTGGGAGGCAGAGGTTGCAATGAGCTGTGATCACACCACCGTACTCCAGCCTGGGTGACAAAGCGAGACACTGTCTCAAAAAACAATAATAATAGGCCAGGCACGGTGGCCCATGCCTGTAATCCCAGCACTTTGGGAGGCTGAGGCGGGCAGATCACTTGAGGTCAGGAGTTGGAGACCAGCCTGGCCAATATGGTGAAACCCTGTCTCTACCCAAAATACAAAAATCAGCCAGGTGTCGTGGCACACACATGTAATCTCAGCTACTTGGGAGGCTGAGACAAGAGAATCACTTGAGCCTGGGAGGTGGAGGTTGCATGCAGTGAGTTGAGATCACACCACCATACTCCAGCCTGGGTGACACAGCGAGACTCTGTCTCAAAAAAATAATAATAATAATTAAAAAGACAAATGAAAATCACTGTATCTAAAGCACATTGTATATAAATTTCATACCAGTAAGATAACGATGGAAATAATTAGGCAGAATGACAACTATAGTTCTTTAATCACCAGACATAGTTTCATAATGATAGAAAAGAAAAATATTAATGAACAATGTAAAAAATGCTGGGAATATACTACTAATAATTACAGAGTCAATAATATTTCTAGGTTGGCTCATGCCTGTAATCCCAGCACTTTGGGAGGCCGAGATGGGCGGATCATGAGGTCAGGAGTTCGAGACCAGCCTGGCCAATATGCTAAATTCCCATCTCTACTAAAAATGCAAAAATTAGCTGAGCATGGATTGCGCGCACCTGTAGTCCCAGCTACTAGGGAGGCCGAGGCAGGAGTATCGCTTGAACCTGGGAGGCGGAGGTTGCAGTGAGCCAAGATCGCGCCACTGCACTCCAGCCTGGGTAACAGAGGAAGACTCCATTTCAAAAAAAGAAAAAAAAAAGCCTCTTATGTAAGAGCACTTCCATTTGAGAAGCCGGTACTACATATAAAGCTGCTTTATTAATTTCACTCCTCTTTAAGACTGATTAAAGAGAAACAGGTAATTAAGTCCTTAATAGCAAAAATGTCTCCTTTCTAACATCATAAAACAGCACTAGTAAACAATACATTACAGAAAGTATCTAATAATACCTGTTCTTCTACAGATGAGATAATTCAGAGCTAACCAGCAAAGGTAAATTGCTTTTTAAAGCCCTATGGCTATGAAGGGTAGAAACAAAGGTAGAACCTAAGTCTCAACTTCTCAAATCCAGTGATGACAATGCAGTCTATAAGAGAGCCACTTTTCATACCAAGAAACAAAGAGACTGAAAGTAACAAGATGGAAAAGTGATTCGATGTAAACAGAAACCAGGCCTGGCACGGGGGCTCATGCCTGTAATCCCAGCACTTTGGGAGGCAGACATGGGTGGATCACTTGAGCCAAGGAGTTCAAGACCAACCAGGAAATATGGTGAAACCCCGTCTCTACTAAAAATACAAAAATTAGCAGGGCATGGCGGTATGCGCCTGTAGTCCCAGCTACTCGAGAGGCTAAGGCAGGAGGATCACTTGAGCCCAGGAGGTGGAGGCTGAGGTTGCAGTAAGCCAAGAGCATGCCACTAAACTCTAGCCTGGGCAACAGAGTCAGACTCCAACTCAACAACAACAACAACAACAAAAAAAGTAAACAGGAACCTAAAAACATCTGAAATGGCACACTAATATCAGATAAGATAGACTTTAAGACACAAAACGTTATATAAGACAAAAAGGACATTCTATAAAAGATAAAAGGTTCAATACATCAAAAAGATGTAACAATTATAAACATACAAGCAACAACAGAGTCTCTAAATATATAAAGCAAAAACAGAACTGAAGGAAGAAATAATTCAACAATAATAGTTGATTTCAATACCCCACTTTCAATAAAGGAGAGAACTATGCAAAAGATAAACAAGGAAGTAGACAACTTGAACAACCCTATCCAATAAGAGCAGAAAACATATTTTTCTCAAATGCACAAAGAATGTTGTCTAGAATAGCCCACATGTTAGGCAACAAAACAAGTCTTAATTACAAATACGGAAATCACACAAATTACCTTCTCTGATTACAACGAAATGTAACTAAAAATCAGTAAAAGAAAATCTTTAAAGTTCACAAATTTATGAAAATTCACAATAACATCCTCTTAAAATAGCCAATGAGTCAAAGAAGAAATCACAACAGAAATTACAAAGTACAGGGGCTGGGCTCAGTGGCTCATGCCTGTAATCCCAGCACTTTGGGAGGCCAAGGTGGGTGGATCACCTGAGGTCAGGAGTTAGAGACGAGCCTGGCCAACATAGTGAAACCCCATCTCTACTTAAAAACACACACACACCCCAACAAAAATAAGCCAGGAGTGGTGGCAGGTGCCTGTAATCCCAGGTACTCGGGAGGCTGAGGCAAGAGAATGGCTTGAACCTGGGAGGCAGAGATTGCAGTGAGCCAAGATCATACCATTGCACTTCAGCCTAGGCAACAACAGAGAAACTCTGTCTTAAAAAAAAGAGAAATTACAAAGTACTTTGAGAAGAATGGAAACATAAATAAATATAGCAAAACTTACAGAATGTCACAAAAGCAGTGCTGAGGGAAATTTATACAGCTGTAAACACCTACATTACTAAATAAGATCTCAAATAACATACTCTACCTTAAAACAACTAGAAAAAAAAGCAAATTTAACCCAAAGCAAGCGAAGGAAAAAATGAAGATTAGAATGGAGAGAAATTATAGAACAGAAAAACAGAATTAATGAAACAAAAAAGCTGGTTCTTTGAAGAGACAAAATTGACAAGCCTTTATCTCGACTGACGTTAAAACAAGAAAAGCAAGTGGATGAAATTACTATAATCAGTAATGAAAATGAGGACATTACTATTAACAGCTATGAGAGAACACTGTGAACTTAAAAAAACAGCTTCAAGATATAATTCACATACTATAGAATTCACCCATTTATTGAGATGTAATTCACATAATATAAAATTCACCCACCGAAGGAGTACAAGTCAATGAAATTTAGTATATCAACAGATACGTGCAACCATCCCCATGGTAAAACTTAAAACATTTTTGTTACTTCAAAGAGGTATCCTTTTGCTATCAACCCCTAATCCTCCATTCCGCTTATGTAGAGCAACCACTAATCTACTTTGTTTTTATAGATTTCCCTCTTCAGGACATTTCTTATAAATGCAATCATATAATATACTGGCTATTTTCACTGGCTTTTCACTTACCAAATGTTTCAAAATTCATCCATGATGTGGCAAATGTAAACACCTCATTCCTTTTTATAGCCAAGTAATATTCCATTGTATGGATATACCACATTTTGCTTATCACATATCAGATGATGGACATTCCAGTTGTTTCCCCTTTTTGTTGTTATAAATTTTTTGCCAACAAATTAGATAATCTACATGAAATGAATAAATTCCTATAAGACACAAACTACCAAAACTGACTCATTAAGAAATGTTTAAATCTTGGTAGAATTATAACAAGAGACAGAATCAGGGCTAGGCGCGGTGGCTCACACCTGTAATCCCAACACTTTGGCAGACCGAGGCAGGTGGATCACAAGGTCAGGAGTTCGAGACCAACCTGGCCAACACAGTGAAACCCCATCTCTACTAAAAATACAAAAATTAGCCGGGTGTCGTGGCACAAGCCTGTAGTCCCAGCTACTCCAGGGGCTGAGGGGGGAGAATTGCTTGAACCCAGGAGGTGGAGGTTACAGTGAGCTGAGACCACACCATTGCACTCCAGCCTGGGTGACAGAGTGAGACTCTGTCTCAAAAAAAAAAAAAAAAAAAAGAGACAGAGAGACAGAATCAGTAATCAAGAAAGTAAGAAAAGCCCAGGACATGACGGCTTTACCAGTGAATATTACCAAACACTTAAAGAAGAATTAACTCCAATGCTCCTCAAACTTTTCTAAAAAAATAAAAAAAATTCCTAACTTATTCTTTGAGGCTGGTATTACCATAATACCAAAACTAGACAAAGATACCATAGGAAAAGAAAACTACAAACAATATATGAATACAGATGCAAAAATCTTCAACAAAAGACTAGCAAACCAAATCTGATAGCATGTTAAATGGATTATTTACAAAGGCCATGTCGGATTCATCAAAATAAAAACCAAAAAACAAAAAGGGAGGGTGGTTCAACATGTGAGAATCAATTACAGAATAAACTAAAACTTTGGACTGTGGTTGATGATGATGTGTTAAAAGTAGGTTTATCAACTATAACAAATGTACCACTCTGGTATTGATTGTGGGGGAAACTGTGCATGTGGGGGGTAGTCAGGCAGTATACAGGAACTCTGTAATGTCTACTAAATTTTGCTATGAACCTAAAACTGCTCTAAGACATAAAGTCTACTAAGAAAAAAAAGGGGGGGGGGGCAAGAATCTGAGTCGGTATTTCCCAAGGAAGACATAAAAATGGCCAATAAACACATGATATTCAAGATGATTAGTCATCAATGCAAATACAAACCCCAACATCAAACCACTAGATTGGCTATTAAAGGTAAAAATGGAAAATAAGTATTGACAAGGACGTGAAAAACTTAGAAATGTCATACATTACGGGTAAGAACATAAAATGGTATAGCCACTATGAAAAACAGGCTGGCAGTTTCTCAAAAAGGTAAACAAAATTACCATGTAACTCAGCAATTCTACCCCTAGGTATACACCCAACCAAAAGAAGTGAAAATCCTCTGTTCACAAAAAATCTTGTATATAAGTGTTCATAGCAGCATTTTTCATAGTAGTGTAAAAGTGGAAACAATAGGCTGGGTGCGGTGGTTCACGCCTGTAATCCCAGCACTTTGGAAGGCTGAGGTGGGTGGATCACGAGGTCAGGAGATCGAGACCATCCTGGCTAACATGGTGAAACCCCATCTCTACTAAAAATACAAAAAATTAGCTGGGCGTGGTGGCGGGCGCCTGTAGTCCCAGCTACTTGGGAGGCTGAAGTGGGAGAATGGCGTGAACCCGGGAGGCGGGGCTTGCAGTGAGCTGAGATCACACCACTGCACTCCAGCCTGGGTGACAGAGCAAGACTGTCTAAAAAAAAAAAAAAAAAAGTGGAAACAATAAAAATGTCCATGAACTGACAAATAAATATAATTGGGTATATCCACACGAAGAAATAGTCAGCACTGACAAGAATGAGATACTGATGCATGCTACAACATGGATGAACCTTGAAAACATTATGCTAAGTCAAAGAAGCAGACACAAAAGGTCACATATTATATGATTCTGTTTACATTAAATGTCCAGAATAGGCAAACCCATAGAGACAGAAAGCAGATTGTTGGTGGGTACCACAGCTGAAGAGCAAAAGGAATGGGGAGTGACCACTTAATAAGTATGTGACTTCCTGTTGGGATGAGGAAAATGTTCTGGAATTAGATAGTGGTGATAGACACACAGCATTGTAAATATAGTAGAAGCTACTAGATTATACACTTTTAAGCAGTTAAAATGAGGAATTTTATGTTACAGGAATTTTTCCTCAGCTAAAAAAACCCCCAAAACAATGAATTTAAACCCACTCAGCAACATATAAATTAACATAAGTCCTTTCAATATCCTTTTTTTTCACCTACAGTTCCATGCATCTTTCAGTATTCTTATATCTGTCTATTCAAAACCTGGATCTACAAACAGCAACCAGATAATTCACAACTGTAATACCATTAACAGTTACAAGACAATTTTTTAGTTCTAGCTACCAAAAGAAACAGACGAGAGAAAAAAAATCATGTACTAATCTTAAAAGACAAGTTTATACTGATCATTGTACTCACTTTTTAGTGCAAGTAAACCCAATTATTTGAGTAAACTGACAGGAATACAAACATATATTAACCCTGTCCCTTAAAAGCAGCAGTGACTCACCAAGCTTCTCTGGCTCATCGGGCCCTGTGCCTGCAATGCAGCTGCTCTCCAGACCGTAGGTGGGATCCACTTTCCCAGAGGCTCGTGCTGCTTCTTGTACTTTCTTGACATGAGCCTCAACCAATTCCAGTGGTACCTCCTCCCGGACCCGAGAAAACTCCTCTGGTTCAAGAATAAAAATGGAACAGCAATCTAACTTTGCACAAAAATTTGCTTCAGTGTAAAACCACCACCAGGAAACCCAACACTGTATTATTGTCTTAGGTGTAGCAACCTCTTCAGGCTCTCAGTCCCTCTATACCAGCAAAATGAGAGGACTAAATGAGATAAAAAAAAATAATAACGAAATTCTATGGCTCTACATTTTCTCCTACACATCACAGAGCCTTGAAATAAGAGATCTTTCAACTTATGCCAGTAATAATCAAAACTGCTGTCCATATTTTAACTTTGCTTACTAGATTAATAAATCAAAAAAACAAAAACAGCAAGGATTAAACATCCATAAAACCAAGAAGAGTTCTATGATGTGACAAAGTTCTAGTTACAACTAATGTGTAACCCATGAATATTAAATGACTTCCTTTGCTAGTTACACCAAATTCTAAATTAACCACAAAATATGCAATAAAAAACCTCTGTCCCTCCAATTCCTAAAGCTCTTAATTTTAAGGTACATTACTTAAAAATTTTGTAATACTTTTTTTTTTTTTTGAGACAGAGTCTTGCTCTATTGCCCAGAGGATGGAGTGCAGCGGCGCGATCTCGGCTCACTGCAACCTCTGCCTCCTGGGTTCAGTGAGCCTCCTGCCTCAGCCTCCCAAGTAGCTGTGACTACAGGCATGTGCCACCACACCCAGCTAATTTGGTGTCCAGTCAAATATTGTAATACTTTTATAAAGAATATGGTATCTTTCACAGGTAATATCTGATTTTTGTTATTTATATTCAAAGAAATGAATGTAATGGCTGGTAATATTTAAATTGAGATAAACTGAGTTTTTCTGTTGAGGAGATGGTTTAAGGAAGTCCATACCCAAAGCCGCTTTTGCTGCAGCAGATGCCACGCGAGGGTCCACCACAGATGCCAAAAAAGCAACAGTACTCATGACTGGATTTCCTGACTGACTGAAGGGGACAGGCTGGTAGGCCAAAGGCCCAAGGGAAGCATCTGAATTCTCAAGGTATGGGTCCTCAATGGGAAGTCTCAAAAAGTGGAGGATGCATTCATCCTGAGTACGACTTCCAACATGTTCCGACACTTTGTTCCAATCATCCTTGTACATCTCCAGGGCCTAAAACAGAAAAAACAGATGCTTTCATGTCAGGTAACAAGAAAGTAATGTGTAATATTAGAAGTTCTTTAGATAGCTTTTATAAAAAAAATTAATGCAAATATTTATGCATAAATAGAAAGATTTGATGGCTTTCCTTATATTATTTTCAATCAGGTAAGTAAAATAAATAAAAGACATGCACACTGTAAAGAAAGAAGTAGTCCAGGCACGGTGGCTCACACGTATATCAGCACTTTGGGAGGCAGAGGCGGGCAGATCACCTGAGGTCAGGAGTTCAAAAGCAGCCTGGCCAATAACATCGTGAAACCCCATCTCTACTAAAAATACAAAAATTAGCTGGGCATGGTGGTGCGTGCCTGTAATCCCAGCTACTCAGGAGACTGAGGCACAAGAATCGCTTGAAACCGGGAGGCAGAGGTTGCAGTGAGCCGAGATCGTGCCACTGTACTCCAGCCTAGGCAGCAAGAGTGATAGAAAGAAAGAAAAGAAGGAAGAAAAAAGAAAAGAGGGAGGGAGGGAAGGAAGGGAAGGATGGAGGGAGGGAGGAAGGAAAGGAGGGAGGGAGGGGAGGGGTGGGGTGGGGAGGGGAGGAAGGAAGGAAGGAAGGAA
This sequence comes from Pongo pygmaeus, assembly GCF_028885625.2. Classification (NCBI taxonomy): domain Eukaryota; kingdom Metazoa; phylum Chordata; class Mammalia; order Primates; family Hominidae; genus Pongo; species Pongo pygmaeus. The sequence goes on along the minus strand of NC_085930.1, from coordinate 105,979,819 downwards.
GAAAGGAAGGAAGGAGGGGCTCTTTTACTAATACAGACAGACATAACTGTTTATGTAGAAAATTCTAAGGAAGCTATAAAAAAAGTACTAAAACTAAATAGCTGAGCAAAGTCACAGGATAGAAGGGCAATAGAGAAACAACTATATTTCCATACATAATAGCAATGAACAATTTTAAATATGAAGAAAAAAGTATTTAAAATAACATAAAAGCTGGGCGTAGTGGCACACATCTGTGCTCCCAGCTACTCAGGGGGCTGAGGCGAGAGGATCTCTCGAGCCCAGGGGTTCAAGGCCAGCCTGACAAACACAGCAAGACCCTGTCTTAGGTCCCGATTTTCTCCTGCTGCTGTGGCGCAGACACGGCGACTCCCGGCCCTGTGATTCCGGAGGTCCCCTTTGAACCATCGAAGCCCCCAGTCATTGAGGGGCTTAGCCCCACTGTTTATTGGAATCCAGAGAGTTTCAAGGAAAAGTTCCTTCGCAAGACCCGCAAGAACCCGGTGGTACCCATAGGTTGCCTGGCCACGGCGGCCGCCCTCACCTACGGCCTCTACTCCTTCCACCGGGGCAACAGCCAGCACTCTCAGCTCATGATGTGCACCCGGATCGCCGCCCAGGGTTTCACAGTCACAGCCATCTTGCTGGCTCTAGCTGTCACCGCTACGAAGTCTTGACCCTGAGCCCAGTGTCTGGCCTTGAAAGCTCCGCAGAAATGATTCCAAAACCCAGGAGCAACCACTGGCCCTACCATGGGACTTACTCCCTCCTCTCCTTTGAGAGGCCCATGTGTCGTTGGGGTAGGAAGTGACCCTTTGTGTAACCATAACTGAAAGTTTTTTCAAAAATCCTGGATTCTGTTGTTTGAATGTTACATATTTCTATTCGTGCCACATCTCCCCTCCACTCCCTGCTTAATAAACTCTAAAAATAAAAAAAAATAAAAAAAAAAGACCCTGTCTTAAATAGCATAATAAAATACTTAGGAGGAATAAACATAATAAAGAATGTATAAGAGCAACAGACTAGAATGAGTAAAACACTAGAGAACTCAAAGACCCAAATAAAGGGAGAGATATATTGTGTTCATTCATTAAAAGTCTCAGTATTAAGATGTCAATTCTTTCCAAGTTGAACTACAGATTCAATACAATTCCAGTCAAACTCCAAGTAGGCTTCTTTTTAGTAGAAATTGATAAACTGATTCTAAAATTTATAAACTACATACATTTCTAGTTTTATAATTTATTACTTTTTCAGAGAAAATCCTGAAAGAAACCAACAAAAAGAATAAAAGGAGTCTCCGAGGGAAAAACGGATAGAACAGTAGAAAGAAAACCACAACTATGTGGTGCTAAGAATGTTGAGGAATTAATTGGATAAAAAGAATTATTTAGTGGCATACTGAAGTTGCTACTCTCACACCATTCTCTCCAGGACCATGGTTCTCAATGAAGGGTAATTTTTGCCCCCTTGAGGACATTGGCAACGTCTGCAGACATTTTTGGTTGACCCAAATGGGGAAGTGCTGCTGGTATCTAACAGCAAGGAGGGGCCATGTATACTGTAAAACATATATGAACCCTCCACCCCAACAACAAAAAAATCTGGCCCAAATGTCAATACTGAATGCTCCAACTGAAAAACCTTGCATTAGAGCCTAATTTGCTGCTCTACACTGTGAGATTGAGCTTTCTATAACAATAGTTGTCTTCATGTTTACTTTTTCAGTTAATTATTTTACTTCAAAGATTTTTTTTTTCTTAATTTTTAGAGACGGGTTCTCACTATATTGCCCAGGATGGTCACAGACTTCTGAACTCAAGCAATCCTCCTGCCTCAGCCTCCCAAAGTGCTGAGATTACAGGTGTGAAACACTGCACCTGGCCATCAATTCATTCTTAACTCTGGGTTCCAACTGCTGCTCAGGGTTTCATTTCTGCTGGAATGGCAGAGGACTTCTCAAAACCCAAGCCAGCAAATGGTCTGACACATTAAATCCCTTGAAAAACTAGGCTAATTCTGGGTTTCCTCTGGATATTCAGTAACCTCAGGTAGTTCGAGAAGGAATTACTTTTTGAAAGATCCAGATTGTAAGAAAAAAGAAAAATAAATCTCACACGGGTCCACGGAAGTAGAAATGTATATACTGGGGCTTTATTATGTTTCTAATTATAAATAGGGATTTTCTAGACATGCTCTATCATGCCCTTTGCTAATGAAATTTTTAATTAAAAAATATTTTTTCATGTTCCTTTCACCAGGGAACAATAAGAAAGTTCATCAAGTTTTTTTCCAGAATAAAGGTGGAGTTGGGAAACCTTCTGAGATACAAAATCCAAGCAAGAATCAGCATCCAGAAGAGCACAGAGTTGAGAATCAGTAAATGTCTGAGCCTAGGAACTGACAGTAATGTTAATAAGAGAGGCGAATAAAAGAGATGTTTTGAAAAGAGAATAATGCGGTGACACACTGGCCAGGAAGGAGGATGATTTAATGAAAGTTTTTAGTAAGTATCTTATAATGCTACAAAACAAGCTTCATTCATCCTGCCATAACCCACGTTCAGGTCTTCATCATTACTTAACCTGGATACACTCACTCTTTTTTTGTGTGTGTGAGACACAGTCTTGCTATGTTGCCCAGGCTGCTGTCCAATTCCTGGCCTCAAGCAATCCTTCCATCTCAGCCTCATAAATCGATTATTATAATTACCTTTCTATAGTAATTTCATCCCTCTCCACGCTGCTAGAGTGAAATATGTTTTACATAAAACATTCTTTCTCTCCTGCCTAAAACTATTTTATTACGTGTCATTATCTTATGAAACTAAGCCAAACATGATCAGGATGCAGCCTACTTCTCCCACCCTATTCCCTACTCTTCATGTTTCAAGAATACACAGGCCCCACTTATCTATTCCTACTAGGTATTGTGCCTATGAACCATTTGTTCTGCACTGGAAACATCATGTTTTAGGACCAACACAGCTATACCATTCCCAGAAGGCTGTTCATTATGTCTTATCTACCCGGCCTGTTTGCAAAGCAACTCCTCTGTATAGCTCTTGTGCTCTAGACATAACTCTATTCATAAAGCTGGGAATTCCGCATTCAAGCTTTGTGTTTTATCTTTCTCTGTCACTTAAGTAGACTATGAATTCCTTAAAGGTACAGATTGTGTTCTGCAGATCTCAACCTGCAGTGTCTGTCATAGAGTCCAAAACACAATACCTAATAAAGTTTACTGAACTCAAACCACAGGAAACTGAACTAAACCAAGAAATAAATCTGACTTAGCTATGGCTCTCAAATGTAAAAAGGCAGTCTGTTTTTTTAATTAAAAAAAAAAAAAAAAAAAAAGGTTCTGTTAGCTAAACCAAGCTTGTCCAACCTGTGGCCTGCAGCCCACATGTGACCCAGGATGGCGTTGAATGTGGCCCATACAAATTCATAAACTTTCTTAAAACACTGAGATTTTTGGGGGGATTTTTTTTTTAAGCTCATCAGCTATTGTTAGTGTTAGTGTATTTTATGTGTGGCCCAAGACAATTCTTCCAATGTGGCCCAGGGAAGCCAAAGATTGGACATCTCTGTCCTTAAGAAAAGTTTTTTAATAGAAGATTTACTATGCATCTTAGTGTAGTTTAGAAGTACATAGAATGATACATTTCCTGGGTTTTGTATCAAGAAAAAGTATGTAAAGTATATGCACACTGTGAGGAAATCTTTCATGTTGGTTACTGAATATCTTCTAATGCTATGTTTCCTATAATTTAGCTGGCATAAAAAATGAGGCACGGTGGCTTCACGCCTGTAATCCCAGCACTTTGGGATGCTGAGGTGGGCTGATCACGAGGTCAGGAGATTGAGACGATCCTGGCTAACATGGTGAAACCCTGTCTCTACTAAAAACACAAAAAAATTAGCCGGGCATGGTGGCAGGCACCTGTAGTCCCAGCTACTTGGGAGGCTGAGGCAGGAGAATAGCGTGAACCCGGGAGGTGGAGCTTGCAGTGAGCCGAGATCACACCACTGCACTCCAGCCTGGGCGACAGAGTGAGACTCTGTCTCCAAAAAAAAAAAAAAGAGAGAGAAACTCTTACGGTGATATATAAATGTTAATAAATTACAAGTTTTATTTGCTGGCATAGCCTTTATGTCTATTAATTATCTAAGGGAAAATAAATAGCATGAGAAAGCAAAGCATACATGACAAACACTAGAGCTATCACAGGAGAATCAGTGAGCTCACAAATTCAAGTCTTGTCACTTTCAAGCCCAAGAATAATTATAAATGAACAGGAAGAATACTGCAATCAGTTGTGGACTTAAAAGAAATTGTGAAGGCCAGGCACGGTGGCTTGTGCCTGTAATCCCAGCACTTTGGGAGGCTGAAGCGGGCAGATCACGAGGTCAAGAGATCGAGACCATCCTGGCCAACATGGTGAAACCCCGTGTCTTCTGAAAATACAAAAATTAGCTGGGCATGGTGGCGCGTGCCTGTAGTCCCAGCTACTCGGGAGGCTGAGCAGAAGAACTGCGTGAACCCGGGAGGCAGAGGTTGCAGTGAGCTGAGATCATGTCCCTGCCCTCCAGCCTGGCGACAGAGTGAGACTCCGTCTCAAAGAAAAAAGAAACTGTGAACCCAGTACAGTGGCTCACGTCTGTAATCCAAGCACTCTGGGAGGCTGAGGCAGGAGGATCACTAGAAACCAGGAGTTCAAGACCAGCATGGACAGCATAGCAAAACCCTGCCTCTATATTAAATAAATAAATATGTGCATATATATATAGATATGCATGTACATATATATTAACTTGAAAAAAAATTCCTTAATCACTGTGGAATAGAGTGGCTCCATTATCTCTCTTTCATTCTGGTGCCCTGATTGTATCAACAGAATTTCAAACTTCCATAAAGACTGTCATGGCCTTTTATAGCTACTTATTCTTTTTTGTTGTGCTGTTTTGTTTACCTCAAACTTTAGACTTTATATGCCTACTCATTCTAATGACACATTTTCAAGTAGAAATTCCCCACACCTTTTTACAACTAAAGTCTTACTCAAACAGGCCATCATCATCTCGATCTTACAGAGTAATTTCTTTTTAAAAAGTTAATATAAAACCTTACATTATCCTTCATTTCTACCGATTAAAGATCTTTCTTTTTCAAACTGCATTCCTTCATCTATCGAATACATTCCACTTTGACTATTTCCAAAATTGAAATGTTGCCTCCAATATTTACAATAAGATAACAAGGAAATGAACATGACCAGATATTAACCTTCAGCATTTACCCAAAAACTGTGCTTTGATGAAAGATTTTATGAAACAAGGTCTTTTAAAAATCAAAGGGGTGGGCTCAAGAATACGAGAAATATTTGGAATGCTGCCTGTGTGGTATATTTGTTTAATAAAATAGTATGCCAGCCTGAGCAACATGGTGAAACCCCATCTCTATTAAAAATACAAAAAAACTAGCCAAGCACGGTGGTGCACACCTGTAGTCCCAGCTACTCGAGAGGCTGAGCTGGGAGGATCGCCTGAGCTCGGGAAATTGAGGCTGCAGTGGACTGAGACTGCGCTACTGCACACTAGCATGGGGGAAGGGAGAAAAACCCTGTCTTAAAAAAAAAAAAAAAAGGTACGATGCTATTTTGAAAACAGCAAACCCCAATGAGTCTACCAGATTTATCAATTTATTAGAAAGAGACTATATTTGATTATAAATCCATTTAAAAATACTCATCTGACTTCATATTCTTAAGCTATTAAGTATCTCTAAATAAACTATATAAATCGAAGATGTTAATGGTAAACATCGATGTGGAGAAGTCTTTTATTTCTCTTTGTGTAATTGCAAACAATTCCTGTTGACTGAATTGCAAGTTTAAAAGAAAAATCAAACACTTCACAGATTCCACCTGCAGGAGAGAAAATGCACTGTTGTGTAAGAATACTGTGGTTTTTTGGATGTCTTTAGTGTAAACAGTAGCTCAGTCATTCTTACCTCACTTTTACTACCTACTAATCTTAAATGTGAAAAAGGAGAAAAGTTTCAGCATCAATGTGCAGCAGGAAAAAGAACAACTGTTGCTCCAGTCATTGTTATACAACTTAACTTTCTCTCCAGAGCCCAAAGATTCCAAATAGCAATACAAAAGTGTGTTTATAGTCACCCACAAGCACTGAAAACACGATTCATTTTAATTCATATTAAAATCTAGTAGATATGGCTATACAAAATAGTCTTGAAATTGAAAGTGAGTCAGTCAGTACCATAGGAAAGATAGTTAAATAAATAAGTAAAAAGTGAGTCAGCAAAGTTCTCTGCGTATCACTGATACTGAATGGGCATATGAGAATATATTAAAATAGAGGCAAAAAACAAAACAAAACAAGGGATTGTTTTGATTTTGATCACAACAGAGAAAGATAAGGTTGGGGGGAGAAGCAGAAAACAGCAAGAAAAAGTAAAAGAGGAATACAAGAAAGAAATGGAAATAGTTTGATGCACCAATGATACTTCTACAGTAATTACAACTATTGGAACAACCTGAAAAACCATCAGAGCAGTACAGCAACCAAAATGTCACCAAGTCCACTCTATGTGGTCTGGGAACCCAGAGGGCACCAGGCTCTTTTAGGAGGACTGTGATGTCAAACAATTTCCTTGATAATACTAAGACACTACTGCCTTTTTCATTATGTTGACATTTGCATTCATGGTACAAAAGGAGCAGTGACATCTCAGGATAAACCCAGGCAATGACACCAATTGTCTTAGTAGTCACTTTATTTCTAATTGTCACACACTCACAACTTATTTTGTTGTGAGTGTGTGACAATTAGGATTTAGCTTCACTTAAACATCCTCGATGAATCTATAAAAATTATCAATTTAATCATCTCAATACCTAACTACATGGAGACACAGAAAAGGATTTAAGTATCAACTATCAAAGCATGATGGCTGTTCTAAAGGAAAACACATTTGTGATTGAGTTTTGAGCTCCAGTGGACACTTTTTAAAATAGAATACTATAGGTGAGTTTAAAATGCTAGTCACAGGCCAGGCACAGTGGTTCATGCCAGAACTTTGGGAGGCCAAAGTGGGAGGATTGCTTGAGTCCAGGAGTTTGAGACCAGCCTGGACAACATGGTGAAAGCCCATTGCTACAAAAAATACAAAAATTAGCTAGGCATGGTGGCACATGCCCGTAGTCCCAGCTATTCAGGACTGAAGGTAAGAGGATCGCCTGAGCCTGGGAGGTAGAGGCTGCACTGAGCTATGATCAGGCCACTGCACTCCAGCCTGGGTGACACAGCGAGACCCTGCCTCTAAATGAAACAAAACAAAATAAAATGCTAGTCACAGAATCTTAGCACACATCCCATATGCATTAATCTGCTTACCTCCAGGAGTAGAAGGGTCTCCTGTTCAGTCCATTCTCTTCCAGCACTAGCACCTTTACTCTAAGGAAACAAAATCAGAAATTATTTGCTCATTTTTAAATGCTGAAGATGGAACTCAGTAGAATTCTTTTCCAAGCTCAGGGGACTGTGTTATGCAAACTACCAACGTAAGTCTTTGCCTAACAGGAATAAAACACTTTAAGGAGCCTAAACTTCTAAAAGAAATGCTGGCTTATTTCAAAGACTGGCCAGGCGTGGTAGCTCATGCCTGTAATCTCAGCACTTGGGAGGGCAAGGTGAGTGGATCACTTGAGGTAAGGAGTTCTAGACAAGCCTGGCCAACACAGTGAAACCCCATCTCTACTAAAAATACAAAAATTAGCTGAGAGTGGTGGCTCATGCCTACAGTCCCAGCTGCTCCAGAGACTGAGGCAGGAGAACCCAGGAGGCAGAGGTTGCAGTGAGCCAAGACCGCATCATTGCACTTCAGCCTGGGCAATAGAGCGAGACTCTGTCTCAAAAAAAAAAACAACACAAAAACAAAAACCAAAAAAGACTTCCTGCTGTCAAACAAGGACCCATAACTATTTGGATATGTTATTTCTATTATTTTGATACTTAACAGTATCTTTGGCAAGCTAAAAAGGCATATTGTTTTACTGCATACCATAAATCAGCTGTAATATCACAAACTTAGTACACATCTTGGTAATAACTTGAAGGGAGTACTTCTTCCACGATTCAAGGATCAGATGTACTACACACATAAAACACTGACAGGTTCTTGATTCCAACTGCAATAAGTCCATATTATCTCATTTTAAAACATTTCTCAATTATAAAAGAATCTCCAAGTGAGTCCCTAAACTCAAAATCACCTTTCCATGTGAGTCCCTTATAGTTTATGATTCATGTGACGATGTGAGTATTAAGAGAAGTGAGACGGCTTGTGTAAAAACTACAATTTAATCGATTAATTCATACTTCTTTATCTGCAGATCCTGCTGCATTCACTCATCTTCAGGAGACTTGATTTGTAGTATAGCTGATACTATCATGCAGCTATAAACATTACTAATTCAAAATATACATTCTAACATATTTCCCTCTCTCAAAACTCTATTTTGAGAGATTACCATTTAATAAATAAACATTTCTACAATCTGTGATTTTCCTGTATATGTCAATAAAGTTTCTCAGTTTAGATAATTAAAACTCTCAGTGCATTAGTGCTACACACTGCGTGAAAAAAATTACATTCTGTATGAAGGAAGAAAGAAAAAACAAAAATAAAACAACAACAAAATTAAACCCTGATTTGCTACATCTCTGGGGCATTGAATTCATAGCATTGTGACATACGCTGTTCACTTGCACAAAAGAAAACAAATAATGCATCAAAAATAAGTAGTCTTTTAACTAAAGAATAAAAACAGTTGACCTAAGCATTGCAGAATTAAGAATTAAACTCCTACGGTATGGCTTTGTGAGAAAGAAAAGATGCCTGTATCTATAACGCAGAATATACAGCTCAGGTCCCCAAGGATTACTTTTTTTTTTTTTTTTTTTTTTTTGAGATGGAGTCTCGCTCTGTCGCCCAGGCTGGTGGAGTGCAGTGGCGTGATCTCGGCTCACTGCAAGCTCCACCTCCCGGGTTCACACCATTCTCCTGCCTCAGCCTCCCGAGTAGCTGGGACTACAGGTGCCCGCCACCACACCCGGATAATTTTTTTGTATTTTTAGTAGAGACAGGGTTCACCATGTTAGCCAGGATGGTCTCGATCTCCTGACCTCGTGATCCGCATGCCTCGGCCTCCCAAAGTGCTGGGATTACAGGTGTGAGCCACCACGTCCAGCCCCCCAAGGATTACTTTAAGATAACCAAAGGTTCTTTTAAAAAACCAAAATCAGAGGTAACCACCAATCAGATTTGGAGCCCCAAGAAGAACAAAATTCATTAACATTTAACCTAAATTCTGAAGAAACAAAACCTGAGCAAATATAAGGAAGTCTACAACCTAGACACACATTTATTTATAGGGTAGGTCCTCAACAACCATTTCTCCACTTCTCAGCCACAAAGTGTAGAAAGAATTTTTTCTGCCCCACAGAGTTAAAGTCAATGTTTCTTCTTCTTTTTTAGATGGAGTCTTGCTCTGTCACCCAGGCTGGAGTGCAGTGGCATGATCTCGGCTCACTGCAACCTCTTCCTCCTGAGTTCAAGCGACTCTCGAGCTTCAGCCTCCTGAGTAGCTGGAATTACAAGCGGCCGCCACCATGTCTGGCTAGTTTTAGTATTTTTTTTTTTTTTTAGTAGAGACGGGGTTTCACCATGCCCAGCCCGTTTCCTATCTTGATAACAACTGGCTCTACAACATAAGCCTCATCAGAGCCCACAAAACGACTGCTGAAGCTTCCACATGATTTAAAATTTTTTTTTCTTGTATTAGGCTGAGCATGGTGGTTCATGCTTGTAATCCTAGCACTCTGGAAGGTCAAAAAAGGTGGATCACTGGAGCTCAGGAGTTCAAGACCAACCAGGACAACACAGTGAGATGTTCTCTCTTTAAAAAAACAAAAATTAAAAAAAAGCCGGGTGTGGTGGCTCACACCTGTCATCCCGGTGTGTCTGGAATTGGTGGGTTCTTGGTCTCACTGACTTCAAGAATGAAGCCACGGACTCTTGCGGTGAGTGTTACAGCTCTTAAGGTGGTGCGTCTGGAGTTTGTTCCTTCTGATGTTCGGATGTATTCGGAGTTTCTTCCTTCTGGTGGGTTCGCAGTCTCGCTGGCTCAGGAGTGAAACTGCAGACCTTCACGGTGAGTGTTACAGCTCTTAAGACAGCGCGTCTGGAGTTGTTCCTTCCTCCCGGTGGGCTCGTGGTCTCGCTGGCTTCAAGAGTGAAGCTGCAGATCTTCAGGGTGAGTGTTACAGCTCATAAAAGCAGCGTGGACCCAAAGAGTGAGCAGTAGCAAGATTTACTGCAAAGAGCCGAAAGAACAAAGCTTCCACAGTATGGAAGAGGACCCGAGCCGGTTGCCAATGCTGGCTCGGGCAGCCTGCTTTTATTCTTTTATCTGGCCCCACCCACATCCTGCTGATTGGTAGAGCTGAGTGGCCTGTTTTGACAGGGCGCTGATTGGTGCGTTTACAATCCCTGAGCTAGATACAAAGGTTCTCTACCTCCCCATCAGATTAGTTAGATACAGAGTTTCACACACAGGTTCTCCAAGGCTCCACCAGAGCAGCTAGATACAGTGTCGACTGGTGCATTCACAAACCTTGAGCTAAACACAGGGTGCTGATTGGTGTGTTTACAAGCCTTGAGCTAGATACAGAGTGCTGATTGGTGTATTTACAATCCCTGGGCTAGATATAAAGGCTCTCCAGGTCCTCACCAGACTCAGAAGCCCAGCTGGCTTCACCTAGTGGATCCCGCACCAGGGCTGCAGGTGGAGCTGCCTGCCAGTCCCGTGCCCTGCGCTCGCACTCCTCAGCCCTTGGGTGGTCGATGGGACTGGGCGCCGTGGAGCAGGGGGCGGCGCTCGTCCGGGAGGCTCCGGCTGCACAGGAACCCACGGAGGCGGGGGAAGGCTCAGGCATGGCGGGCTGCAGTCCCGAGGCCTGCCCCGCGGGAAGGCAGCTAAGGCCCGGCGAGAAATTGAGCGCAGCGCCGGTGGGCTGGCACTGCTGGGGGACCCAGTACACCCTCCGCAGCCGCTGGCCCGGGTGCTAAGTCCCTCATTGCCCCAGGCCGGCGGGACTGGCCAGCTGCTCCGAGTGTGCGGCCGGCCAAGCTCACGCCCACCTGAACTCCAGCTGGCCCGCAAGCACCGCAAGCAACCCCGGTTCCCGCTCGCGCCTCTCCCTCCAGACCTCCCTGCAAGCTGAGGGAGTAGGCTCCGGCCTTGGCCAGCCCAGAAAGGGGCTCCCACAGTGCAGCGGTGGGCTGAAGGGCTCCTCAAGTGCCGCCAAAGTGGTAGCCCAGGCAGAGGAGGCGCCGAGAGCGAGCGAGGGCTGTGAGGACTGCCAGCACGCTGTCACCTCTCACCAGCACTTTGGGAGGCTGAGGCAGGAGAATTGGTCGAACCCGGGAGGCAGAGGTTGCAGGGGAGACTGCGCCACTGCACTCCAGCTTGGGTGACAGAGCGAGACTCTGTCTCAAAAAAAAAAAAAAAAAAAGCCAGGCCCAGTGGCTCACGCCTGTAATCAGAGCACATCGGGAGGCCAACGTGGGTGGATAACCTAAGGTCAGGAGTTCAAAGACCAGCCTAGTCAATATGGAGAAACCCTGTCTCTACTAAAAATACAAAAATTAGCCAGGTGTGGTGGCACACGCCTGTAATCCCAGCTATTTGGGAGGCTGAGGCAGGAGAATCACTTGAACCGTGGAGGTGGAGGGTTGCAGTGAGCCAACATCTCGCCACTTCACTCCAGCCTGGGAGAAAAGGGCAAACTCACTCTCAAAAAAAAAAATTCTTTTGTATTTCTGGAGGTATGATACATATACAATAAAATACACAAATTAGTATAAAACTTGACACAATTTAACTTATATGACAATGTAATAATACTCAAATCAAAACCCAAAAGGCTCCCTCCTTTAAACCTCAATTGATAGCCACTCACAAAAGTATATACTAGTTTGACTTCGGTAACCATAGGTTAGTTTTTCTTGGATCTGAATTTTGTATTAACAAAAACAGGTGTGAGCCACTGTGCCTGGCCAGAAGATGTCTTTTATACTGACTCACATGTTGACCTTTTTTCTATCACTCTTTATTCTTCCGTTAGATCCAGTCAGGTCCCAAAATGTTGTGTCAAATTATAGTTTACCCTGAATCAGGACTTTTGCCATGTTTCTAAATAATGTAAACTTTCTAACAGTTTATTCAATTAATCTCCTTCTGCCTTTGCCATTCTTGTAATTTCTACACGTTATAAATCCCAAATATTATTGTTTAAACAACCTGTATTACTTTATATTTAACCACACAGATTACCCTTTTCTCTGCTCCTTATTCCTTCATGGAGTCATGTGCTTTCATCTGGGATCATTATCCTTCATGCTGAAGACATTCCTTTACTTTTCTTATACTGTGTGCTAGTGATAACTTCTGTACATTGTGAATGCCTACAAATGTCTTTATTTCACCTTCAACTTTGAAAGTAATGTCTACTGGATAGAGAATTCCAGATAGATAGTTTTTCTTTTACAATTTAAAAATGTCCTTTGGCTTTGATCATTTTTGTTGAAAAGTCAGTTATCAGTTTTATTGTTGTTCTTTTGAATGTAATATGTTCTTCTCTACCCTCATCCCTACCCTCCATGTCTGCTTTTAAGATGTTAGTTTTTAAGAGATTAAGCATAATGTACCCGAGTGTGGTTTTCTCTATATATAAATTTGGATCTGTTCTTTTTGTGTGTGCGTTTTTCAGTAGAGGCAAGGCTGCTCTTGAACTCCTGGCCTCAGGCAACCCTACTGCCCTGGCCTCCCAAAGTGTTGAGCTTGGCCTGGCTCTGTCTTTCTTGTTTTGTGAGTTGGTATCTTTTTATTTGTTCTGAAGTCTTTTTAGCCATTATATATTCAAGTATCACTCCTCCTCCATTCATTCTCTTATGGGTTTCTAATGATAAACATTAATTCTTTGGACTGTATCATTCATTTTTCTTTTTCTTCTTTTAATAACAGAGACACAGTCTTGCTATGTTGTCCAGGCTGGTCTCAGACTCTGGGGCTCCAGTGATCCTCCTGCCTTGGCCTCCCAAAGTGCTGAAATTACAGGTGTGAGCCACCGTGTCCAGCCTGAACTCTATCTCACATATCTGTTCCACTCTCCTCTCTTTGTCCTGGACCCTCCCTACCTCAATCCAATTTTTTCTCTTGGTACTTCAGTTTCAATATATCTACTAATTTGTCTCTGAGTTCACTAACCTGTCTTCTGCTGTATGCAGTCTGTTATTAAACCTATCAAATAATTTCAAGTATACTTTTCAGTTCTAAAATATTCATGATTCTTTTTACAGATTCTAATTCTCTCTTCAAATTCTCCATTTTCCCCTCGAATTTCTCTAATAGTGCTATTTTTTAAATACCTATCTACTAAGTCATATAGGAATATAAAAAGATAAATGATAATTGTTTTTAAAAATACCATCAGATTTGAGTAGAAAGCTCATTAGATGTATCTTAGAAGGACTAAGATGTGCTGGATTGTAGCCCACGTGTGATTAGAAAAAAAATCCTTACCTTTGCTAATGTTTTCTTGGAGTAAATGTCAGTACGGAGACCAAAGTTCTGCAAATCAATTGGTTTTTCCTTGTTTTTCTCAGGAAAATTTAGCATCTGTTGAGCAGCAGGAACCTGAGTCAAATAAATGATAAATGGCTGAGTTAGCCTCGTTAAAGTCAAGAGGGTAAATGTTTTTTAAAATTTGTCTGGGCCAGGCACGGTGGCTCACACCTATAATCCCAGCACTTTGGGAGGCCGAGGCAGGCGGATCACAAGGTCAGGAGTTCAAGACCAGCCTGATCAAAATGGTGAAACCCTGTCTCTACTAAAAATACAAAAATTAGCCGGGCGTGGTGGCACGCGCCTATAATCACAGCTACTCAGGAGGCTGAGGCAGTAGAATTGCTTATAACCCAGAGGCGGAAGTTGCAGCAAGCCAAGATCATGCCACTACACTCCAGCCTGGGGAACAGTGCAAGATTCCGTCTCAAAAAAAAAAAGTTTAATATTGGCACTTAAACCACTTTTGGTGGATTTCCTACAAAAAACAATAAATACCCACACTTCTACACTATACTTCTAACAAAAATTCAACATATAAGTCACATTTTGGTGTCCCTTTAAATCCCAGAAAGGATAACAAATTTTCATTACTATCTTCTATTTCAAGATGGGACAAAATTTATACCTTAGGTTCCTGTGAATCCAACTTAATGCTATATATAATTTGTTTGACATAATCTGTTTGATAATGTATATATGGATATCCACTTTACAAATCTTAGGACAAGTTATAAAGATTTCTTTGCTTCACATTTCTAGAACACAGATTGAAGGAAGGGAAAGAAGATTTTGCATCATCTGCTTACTTATGAGTGTCTTTTTGATGACAGAAGGATAAAGGGAGTTATGCATATAAAAGTAAATTAATAATTTGACAGTAAGGCATTGGGTCTTGGGATTGGTGGGACAGCATTAACTTAAATATTATAGTTCTTTTGAACTATAATATTTACAGTATACCAAAACACACACACAAACAAGCATCAAAGAAATAGCACTAATAATACCATTATAGTACAATAATAATTATTCCTAAATAGGTATGCTATAAATGGCCATTTGTTACTATCCAGGTCTGATGAAAAGTCAACATTAATTTACCTGAGGTGATCGAAGATGCAGAGGCACAAGCCCAGAGGGGGTATCAGCTAATACATTAAAATGAGGAGTAGGAGGAGGTCCCATTGCCATGGGTCTACTTTCCGGGTCAACTTGGTAATTAACGAGTCCCCACTGCTCTAAAAAGGCATGGACCCTAAAGAATAAAGCTTGGAAAGTTAAAATCTAAAGAATCAACTTCATGTGCTTTATTATCATCATGCCATTAAAAACAGAAACAATAAAACAAGTAAATGTGCTCAGCAGGCTGTCAAACACCACAAACTACTTGACAGATTTTGTTTGTTATGTGATGAACAATTTCTACAAGCCACAAGTAATGTTGATAACACAGCACCCCCCCCAAACCTATTACAAAGCCTAATCATTTCAATCACAGAAATGAGAGCACAAATATGCATTTAGGTCCACGGTAATAAAAGAACTCACACATAGACCAAATACAGACATAAAAAAAATCCGCATTTTTCGTGACAGAGTCTCACTCTGTCTCTAAGGCTGGAGTGCAATGGCGCAATCTCAGCTCCCTGCAACCTCCTCCGCCTCCTTGGTTCAAGAGATTCTCCTGCCTCAGCCTCCCAAGTAGCTGGGATTACAGGTGCCCGTCACCATGCGCAGCTAATTTTTTGTATTTTTAGTAGAAATGGGGTTTTGCCATGTTGGCCAGGCTGGTCTCGAACTCCTGACCTCAGGTGATCTACCCACCTTGGCCTCCCAAAGTGCTGGGATTACAGGTGTGAGCCACCATGCCTGGCTGTTTTTTTGTTTTTTTTTTTTTTTAATTTTGGCAGAGCTAGGGCGCAGAGCTTATCCACTCCCAACCTGAATCCACTCCATCCCTGGTTATTTTATGATTTGACTAAAAAATTTAAAATGTGAACTGTAAAATCTAGAAAGCTAAATTAAATATTTATTTATTATTATTTTTTTTGAGACACAATCTTGCTCTGTCGTGCAGGCTGGAATGCAGTGGGTCGATCTTAGCTCACTGCAATCTCTGTCTCCTGAGTTCTCCTGCCTCAGCCTCCCCAGTAGCTAAGATTACAGTCATGTGCCACCACACTAGGCTAATTTTTATATTTTTAGTAGAGACAGGGTTTCGCCATGTTGGCCAGGCTCGAACTCCTGACCTCACGTGATCCGCTCGCCTTGGCTTCTTGAAGTGCTGGGAATACAGGTGTAAGCCACTGCACCCAGCCTAAATTAAATATTTAAAATTTTCAACCTCTAAGGCTGAACACAGTGTTCACACCTGCAATCACAATACTTCGGGAGGCCGAGGCAGGAGAATCGCTTGAGGCCAAGAGATTGAGACCAGCCTTGGCAACATTGTGAAACCCCATCTCGACAATAAAATTAAATTAATAAAATAAAATAATTAAATTGAATGAAATGAAAGGAAACAAAATATAATCACCCCCTAAATGACATAACTAAAATTAGGTGTTTTACCCAGTTGAAACAACCAGTTTAATCAAGCAAACATTAGACAGCATGCATAAGTAAATTCCTACAGTTCAATGTCTCAGAAAAAGTCAAACAGTTTACCTCATCACAGCACACACATCTCCAGTCAAGTTCCTCCGACAAGCAGTGCTAGTTAAATACTCTTGGGGGTTTAGGCGATACGTGTCGATCATAAAATTTCGATATGCCAAGTATCTAAAAAGCAATGGCAAAATTCATAAGGTGGACACGTATCCTTTCAGAAACAATGTTACTTAGAAACTCAAAAATCTTCAGATTCCTTAAAAATACAACAACAAATTAAGACAACAGCATAAAAAAATTGATATTATATTGCGCATTTAAAGTTATGAGTAAATTTAGAACCACGAATATGCAAAACAACTTTATTAATGTATAACAACAAGTAATCTAATGACATTAATGTGAAGTAACATAAATTCAAACTTGGTTATGGTGGTAGTTAACTGCAGAATTGGAAACTAACGCGTGGTTACATAGGCTATCTGCCTCACTACCACATATCTATACTTTACTGTGTGCAGGGCACTGTTATAAGCAATGTATGTCTGACAACTGAATCCTCATAATCGCTCTATATTGCAGGTAGGGTCTGCTATCATCCCATTTATGGGTGAGGAAACAAACACTGAGTTGTTACGAGAATATGTCCTAGCCACAGGGTTGGTAACTGATGGAGCCAGAATTCAACGCAGCCAGTGTGGTGGCTCTTCAATCTATGCTCTCAACCTCTGCTGCCTATCACGTCTGTATTTCACACATGTCACGTGGATTTCGCTCTGCAAATAGCTATGTAATTTCCATGGCAGTTCTTTAAGGGAGATCATGGCTGGGCAATAAGTAGAATCCATGAGACCAAATTCAGAAAAGAGCATACAAAAATGGAGAGAGAAATTGAGATTCTGTTACAGCAGATACTAAGGACTTCTGTCACAAAGTATAGTACTTAAAAACACGAGTGTTAAGGACTTTGAGACCTAGCAACAGTTCTTGGCACATAAAGAAAACAAAACTCAGGCAGCCAAGATCACACCACTGAACTCCAGCCTGCATGATGGAATGACTTTGTCTCAAAAAAAAAAAAAAAAAAAAAAAAAAATCAGATTAATACCCTGATTAATACATGGAAGGGTATTTACAGTATTGACAGGTATGTGCTTATATATAGGGACAAGGGTTCCAGAAGTATATACTGATGAATCACCAGGGAAAGACAAAAAGTACTTCCCGCCAAACTTCTTCCTTCCAATAAAAGTTTTTCTATTTCCAATGCAAAACCAAAAAATCCTTTATGCAATTAAGCTCAATTCACATGCAGCTATATCATCATATCTCTCTTTTAATTAGCAGTCATACATCAGGAAGATAAAGATTCTATTTTCTCCTGGATGAATAGAAACAATCCAAAACATACATGCACTCACAAGTTGAAAGTTGTTAGGACAGGCCGGGCTTGGTGGCTCACGCCTGTAATCCTAGTACTTTGATACGCCGAGGCAAGTGGATCACTTGAGGTCAGGAGTTCGAGACAAGCCTGGCCAACATGGTGAAACCCAATCTCTACTAAAAATACAAAAATTAGCCAGGTGTGGTGGTGCATGCCTGTAGTCCCAACTACTTGGGAGGCTGAAGCAGGAGAATAGCTTGAACCCAGGAGGCGGAGGCTGCAGTGAGCTGAGATTGCAACACTGCACTCCAGTCTGAGTGAAAGAGCGAGACTCCATCTCAAAAAAAAAAAAAAAAAGAAGAAAGAGAAAGAAAGTTGTGAGGATAGACCTGAATTCATTATAGTAAAAATTGGTTTAAAATCCAAACTTTAACTCCAAGAGCTGACGTGCATATAGTTCAAGGTTTAGAAAGAAAAGAATACCCTAGACAACATGGTAAAACCCCCGTCTCCACCAAAAAATAAACAGATAGATAGATAAATAAATAAACATCAGCCAAGTGTGGTGACATGTGCCTGTAGTCCCAGCTACTCAAGAGGCTGAGATGGGAGGATCCTTTGAGTCCAGGAGGCAGAGATTTCTGTGAGCCAAGATCATGACACTGCACAACAGCCTGGGCAACAGAATGAGACCCTGTCTCAAAAAAACCCCAAAAAAATCCCCCAAAAAACAAAAAACAAAACTAGATACAATTTCCTTTGTACCATGGAATGCTATGCAAATGAGACATGAACACTGTTCTGAAAGGAGTATTTGCAAACTTCCAAGAATCAGCAATAAGGAACTCAGGTGGATGCTTGAAGAGCCCCTACTGCACACAGGCAAATAAACAAGTTTTCTAAAACACTGGCCTCACATTTCTGGAGTCTTGGATTTGTTTTTTCCATTGAAGAACTCAGGAAGAGCACGCCGTTCAATCACATGAATACTGAAAAGAAGAAGAAAAAAAGATTTAGGAGTCTTCTTTTTAAAAGAATAAAATCATTAAATATTCTAAGTAAAAGTGATAAATCCAAAACCTGAGTACTGCTTGCCAAAATTAATTGGCTTACACTAGTTTCTATGTATTAACAGCATACAAAAAAGTTAAGGAAAGCTTTCTCTTTCTCACTCCCAATACTTACTGTAGTTTTTCTATTCCCATAACCAAACTAAAAAACTACTATCGACACACTGAAAAGTATACATTTTATTATTTTTTGGGATAATACATCATAACTAGATAAGAAGCCATAAGATATGAAGAATTCTTTGAAAAATGGTGATAAAAACAAAGTAGCTGGCATGGCATGGCAACAAACTGATGAAACAAATGACCAGAGTAGAGACAATGAATTTGCTAGTCTCAGCTTCTCAGGCTGTTAACATAAATGAGCCTTTGTCCAGCCCTCAGAAACACTGTGATAAATTAATAACTTTTTAGTTTTTAGTTTCGGTGGAGGTGCTGGGGAGATATATTAATTTTTTTTAAATTTCAGTATCAATTGCTTTTAATAATACCACAGAAGTACATTTTAACAATATATACAAATGCTAATAATTTTATGAAATGTTATAGGTCATATGCAGAGATCAGGTAAAATGATCAGGCCTAACAGTAAAAAAAAGAACAAACTGTATATCTAGCACAAAGTTTCTGCTGCTAATACAAGTGTGTGTTTCTTCCTGATGACATTTTAGTTTCTCAGTGACTTTCCAGATATGCAACATGTAAGTAGTGGTTGCATGGCAAAGAGCAAATCAATGGTCTGGGAATATAATTCAAATTATTCACTTTTTGAGTACTTGGTAACATTTAAATTAAATTGGATTTGTAGGGTCAAATACTATAAATACAATGAATTACCTGCAAACTTCTAGAAAGATAATTTCTAAGATGAATTAATGCTATATAAATATATATGACTTTTAAAAGAATAACTGTAAGGAACTAATTACATAATTCTAATATAACTCCTAATGTTTTCATTGTTACAGGTTAGGAAAAGCCCACTTTTAAAAAAAATTCTGTATCATAACTAATATTTCTATTATCAAACTGCATGTAATGTGACATGCAAAGATGATCAGGCAAATGAAAACATTTCTGTAAACTATAATCTTACATAGTTATTTACTGTAATGATGTTTCCATTTTCTATTTTTTAATTAAAAAGAAAATCACACATACTTTTTTTTTTTTTTAAGAGACAGGGTCTCATCCTGGGTAGCATGGTGAAACCCCGTCTCCACTAAAACTACAAAAAATTAGCCGGGCATGGTGTTGGGTGCCTGTAGTCCCAGCTCCTTGGGAGGCTGAGGCAGGAGAATGGCGTGAACCCGGGAGGCAGAGCTTGCAGTGAGCTGAGATTGCACCACTGCACTCCAGCCTGGGCATCAGAGCGAGACTCCGTCTCCAAAAAGAGAGAGAGAGAGACAGTGTCTCACTCCTGTCACGCAGACTGGAGTTCAGTGACAAGATCATAGCTAGCTCACTGTAACCTAGAACTCCTAAGCTCAGGCAATCTTTCTGCCCCAGCCTCCAGGATAGCTGGGTCTACAGGCATGTGCCATCACGCCTGGTTAATTAAAAAAATTTTTTCTAGAGACGGGGTATCACTATGTTTGGGCTCAAGCGACCCACCAGCCTCAGCCTCTGAAAGTGCTGTGATTACAGACAAGAGCCATAGCACCAGCCCCCTTTATCTAATTTTAGAGAAAAAGAATGCCGGTTTCTCATGTGTGTCCTCTTAGGCCATTGTACTAACGAGTTTTAAAGTTTGTCAGAACAACTCACTATTTTGGAATAATTAAAACAGCAAAAATATCTAAAGATAGAATATGTTTTTTAAAAATAATTTACTGTTTACTATTTAGTATGTCATATATAACTGTTGATGATATAAAAATTGGTGTCAGTTGACAAAAAGCTACATTAAAAGTACATAAACATAATTTTATTGTGAGCCAAAAGCAAAATTGTGAATGTTTAAAAATTCTGAATGTTAAACACATAATTGCAAATGATAACAAGACTGAGACACTTCCAAATGTTTAAAAATAATTAAAGATAGTAACAAATGTAATGAAGACTGATGTTCAAAGAGATATGTACTTATTCTGTTCCAGGTTATATTTACTGAAAACATTCAGAAATAGCATTCGGGTTTTTTTTGGTTTGTTTTGTTTTTGTTTCTGTTTTTGTTTTTGAGACGGAGTCTCGCTCTGTTGCCCAGGCTAGAGTGCAGTGGCGCAATCTCAGCTTACTGCAAGCTCCATCTCCCGGGTTCACGCCATTCTCCTGCCTCAGCCTCCTGAGTAGCTGGGAATACACGCGCCTGCCACCACGCCCGGCTCATTTTTTTTTTCGTATTTTTAGTAGAGACGGGGTTTCACCGTGTTAGCCAGGATGGTCTCAATCTCCTGACCTCGTGATCCGCCCGCCTTGGCCTCCAAAAGTGCTGGGATTGCAGGTGTGAGCCATCGCGCCCGGCCTATTCAGTTGGTTTTAAATGATGGCCTCCCAAAGTGCTGGGATTACAGGCATAAGCCACCATGCTGGGTGATTTTTTTCCTTTATATAAAGTAGTCCCTTCATATCTGTGGAGTTTGTGTTCCAAGACCCGCAATGGATGCCTGAAACTGTGAACAGGGCCATGAAGTTTTTTCCTACGTATACATATAAACACACACATACCTATGATAAAGTTTAATTTATAAATTAGACACAGGACTAGATTAACAAAAACCAATAATAAAAAAGAACAATTATAACAATTTATTATACACAATTTCATGAATAGAAGATTTGTTCTTATCATAGATCTTAGCAAGCTCAGCACACAATTTTTTTTAAGTCGGAAACATTCACCTTTTTACCTAAAGGAAGCGCTTTATACATTCACTTTGGCGTATCTGAACTATCACCATCACTACTTCTATGCATTGGGGCCACTGTTAACTAAAATAGGGGTTCCTTGAACAGAAGCACTGAAATCCCTTGACAGCTAGTCTAATAACTGATACAGATACTAAATGACTAACAGGTGGGTAGCATGTACAGTGTGTCTACATTGAAAAAAAGGATGATTCATATTCCTGGCATGAAACTGCAGGATTTCATCCCACTACTCAGAATCACACACAATTTAAAACTTATGAATTGTTTACTTCTGGAACTTTTCAGTTAGTATTTTTAATCTAGAGTTAATCTAGAGTTAATTTCAAGTAACTAAAAACTTTATAATTAATTTAAAACATTTTATACTACTACTCAAGTATTTGCTTGTCTAAATTATAGCTGATTCTAAATGAGTTAGATTCAAGCTTACAAAATTTTACAAACCTAAATTACAACAAAATCTAGTTTCAATCCCTGAATTGTTTTTCCTTAAAAAAAAAAAAATTCGAGCCAGGCGCGGTGGCTCACGCCTGTAATCCTAGCACTTTGGGAGGCTGAGGCAGGTGGATCACGAGGTCAGGAGTTTGAAACCACCCTGGCCAAGATGGTGAAACCCATCTCTACTAAAAATACAAAAATTAGCCTGGCACGGTGGCGGGCACCTGTAATCCCAGCTACTCGGGAGGCTGAAGCAAGAGAATCACTTGAACCCGGGAGGCAGAGGTAGCCGAGATCATACCACTGCATTCTAGCCAGGGTGACAGAGCAAGACTCTGTCTCAACAACAACAAACAAACAAACAAACACAAACACATTCCAAAGATAAAAATCACTTTCCATCTCCCTTCATCCAAAGTGACAGTAATTTCTGATAAGGAACATGGGCAGAAAGGCACAACCTGATTTCAAGGAAAGTTCTTGTACTGCTCAGTACCATGCTCACAGATGGAAGTGGTCCACTCACCAGTTATAATCAAACCATGATGCATAACTAGGAATAATAATGTGATTGGTCTGCTCTGTCACATTATCTTCCCCAGGGTCAACTGATCGACTCTGATCACCTTTGGCAGGATCTTCATCTTCCTATAGAAAAGAAGACAAAGTTCAAAGAAAGAAAGAACTACAGAGAGAGAGATATATATATAACATCTCTCACACTTCAGTTGTTAGGTTAAATAAAATGAAGCTCCTCGATTCGATCAGGTATCTGAAAAACAAATTTCAAGTAAAAACAACCTTTCACAGTATTTAAGGTACAAGGTAGCCAGCTGACAGATAAGGTTTTGTTGCTCATTTATGATGAGGGAATCAATGCAGAGAAGGTAGGTCTCTCATAATAAGATTAACAAGTTGACTGAAGAAAGTCTGTTTCAACGCACAGGACTTCAGACTAAATAAATAACTCATAACCCAGATCTCGTTCCATAATAGCTTGCTTCTTCCTTGTCCAGTTTTACTTAATCTGAAGTAAATGTTTACTTGATACACATTTTTATTGTATACATTTAAACGTATCTTAAATACGTTTTTTTGATATTGAAATGTTTTCCAATTTTCTCTCTGTGGTGATTTTATTATTTGTAACCTAATGAAATTATTTTCTATTAAGAAACCAAATTATGGGCTGGGCAAGGTGTCTCATGCCTGTAATTCCAACACTTGGGAGGCTGAGGCGGGAGGATCACTTGAGACCAAAAGATCAGGACCAGCCTGGGCAACATAGTCGGACTTTGTCTCTACTAAAAATTTAGAAATTAGCTGGACATAGTGGTACATGCCTGTAGTCCCAGCTACTCAAGAGGCTGAAGTCAGAAAGATTGCTTGAGCATGGGAGGTCAAGGCTACAGTGAGCTGTGTTTCCACCACTGCCCTGCACTCCAGTCTAGGCAAGACCCTGCCTCAAAAAAAATAAAATAAGCAAAAATCCAAATTTTGAATCAGTTTTCTTTTACAATGGTTCCACAATTTGATTTCTACCTTTTACTTAATTCAACCTAAATTTCCTGTTACAGTATTTGAAGTGACGATCTAGTGTTACTACCTATAACAGTTTCTATAAGAATAGTAAAAAGGAATAAATTTAAAGCATGAAAACACCAAGGACTCTAGTTATTACTTAAATGATATTGAATACAAATGTGATAATAACGATGACAAGGGTAACAAATTTTATTTCCCAAATCACAGAAGCTAGCAAAAAATATTCTCAATGTTGACCTGATTTTATTTTGGCTTTAGTTAATACATTTTTGTGTTATAGACTTTACAAAGCATTTAGGACACAAAAAATTTCCCTTATTCAGAAAAAACAGGAAGAGGCTGGCATTGTAATTAATGAAGGCCAACAGTATAAGTTTTAATGACCTTAATCAGAAAACAACAAGGAAGATGACATTGTGGGAGACAGCTTTAGAGACACTACCTCTAATCCTTTTAGGATATATATGGTATATGGCTTCAAATCCTCTTATCTTTGGCATTAAAACGAAGGAATTTGACTTTCCTTTTTAGCTGTGGCCATAGGCAGGTGCCACCACACCAAGCTAATTTTTTAAGTTTTTTGTTGATGCAGGGTATCTTTGTGTTGTGCTGGCTGGTTTTGAACTCCTGGGCTAAAAGTGATTCTCCCACCTGGGCCTCTCAAAGAACTAGGATTACAGACGTGAGCCACTGCACTCAGCACTTTTTATTAAAAAAAGAGTGTCTTGCACTGTCACCCAGGCTAGAGCACAGTGGCAGGATTTTGGCTCACGCCAGCATAGAATTCCTAACCTCAAGCAATCCTCCCATCTCAGCTTTCCAAAATGCTGACGTCATAGGTGCCAGTCTCTATTTACTCTAAATAATGACATATTTTTGCACAGGTAATGTTCATTAATAAGTGGCTCTTGGCTGGGTGTGTTGGCTCACACCTGTAATCCCAGCACTTTGGGAGGCCGAGGCGGGTGGATCTTCTAAGGTTGGGAGTTCGAGACCAGCCTGACCAACATGGTGAAACCCTGTCTCTACTAAAAATACAAAAATTAGCTGGGCGTGGTGGTGCATGCCTGTAATCCCAGCTGCTTATGAGGCTGAGGCAGGAGAATCGCTAGAACCCGGGAGGCGGAGGTTGTGGTAAGCCAAGATCATGCGATTGCACTCCAGCCTGGGCAACAAGAGCGAAACTCCATCTTAAAAAAAAGTGGCTCTTTGACTAAATAACTTTGATTTTTTTTTTTAAATCATAAGAACAATACAGGTGAAGAGTCATAAGAAACGAGTTTGTTGAAATACTTTTCCGGAAATCCTGTCATGCATATGTTCATCCTTCAATGTATACAACAATGATAAGGATCATCTTAGGGAATTTCTTTGCAAATGAAAAAAAAAAGATCTATATTCAGCAAGTTAAGGAAATTATTTCAAGAAGATTGGGGGTTAATCACACAGTCAAACATGATAGCCTGAGTAAACAAGATGCCATTTATTTTTAAAAAGTTAAATCCTACCTTAAATCTAACATGTTCCAAAAGCATAATGATTGAGGTATCTCTACAGCAGAATTCATAAAGCAGGAAGTAGCTCGCAATAAGGCTCAAGAAAGGTCAAAGCATGATTCAAAGTCTACACTGCATCAATAGAAATGGCAGTGAGAAAAATCAAGACAACACATGGCCCCTGCTCATCTGCACTGTTGGATAACATCTGAAATACTGTGGTCGGCACTGAACATTACCTTGCAACCAGGGGAGTACGAAACTAGAAATTACAGCACATGAGGGACACTAGCAGGGAGGATGAAAATTTCCTCTAAGTAAAATCTTGGGGTCCAAGAAAGTCAAGTATTTTGCCGAGCGCAGTGGTTGACACCTGTAATGCCATCACTTTGGGAGGCTGAGGCAGACAGATTGCTTGAGCCCAGGAGTTCACAACCAGCCTGGGCAACATAAAAAACTCCATCTCTACAAAAAATAAAAAAATTAGTTGGGTGTAGTGGTGCACACAAGTAGTCTCAGCTACTCGGGAGGCTGAGGTGGGAGGGGGATCACCTGAGCCCAGGAGGTCAAGGTTACAGTGAGCCGACAGCCTGTCTCAAAAGAAAAAACTAACAAAAACACCTTCCAGAAATGGTTCTTATGTTGTATTTGTTTTCCTTAGGGGAAAAACTAAAAAAAAAAAAAAAAAAAAATTCAAAAACCAGAAGGGCTTCATAGTCCAAAAATTGGGTTATGTCAAATTCAGTGCTTCTACTGTTCGGTACACAGGACCCTTAGAGAAGCTCTCTCACACCAGGCTTAACTGAATTGTTACCTTTCCTCCTGCTGTGACTGTTTCTTCATCCTGCTCATCTGCAAAACCAAAACACACAATTCATTTTAAAAACAGGTAAATGTTCTTTGGGTTATTTGGAAAATTAATGGTCTAAGAACTGATACTGGACAGAGAAAAGGAATGAAATAGAGCATTATTAAAGCAAAATCACTCTGAATAATTCACTAAATTAGAATTTTACACAGAAGCACAGAGGTAATTAGAAAGTCAAAGCAAAGATCATTAAAAATTTCAAACAGTGGGGAATTTACAATTAATTACTACTTGAGCTAATATCATAGTCATGATCTTAATAACAGATACACGACTTGATTACGATTCTTGTCTCCTGAGTTTTGCTAAAATAACAACATTTTGGGTTCCAGAAGAAGTGAGTAAAGAATGATGAAAGAAAGCCCAGGTAAAATTTATAAACTAGACAGTTGATTTCCACAGTGAAAAGTAAAACTGCCAGTACAGGATAGGAAAGAGGTAGTATTAAAGAACAACACATTACATTATTATATGCCTGTAATATTTAAGCTTTTTATCACTACCGTGACTGCTGGCACTAGGTAAGGCATGATGAAGTTCAAAAAGAACATGGGATGCTGGGTGCAGCAGTGCACATCTACAGTCCCAGATGCTCTGGAGACTGAAGTGGGAGACTCACTCAAGGCAAGGAGTCGAAGTCCAGCCTGGGCAACAGAGCAAGATCTTGTCTCTTATTTAAAGAAAAAAGAAAAGAAAAGAAAAAGGGTTGGGTGCAGTCACTCACACCTATAATGCCAACACTTTTGGTGGCTGGTATGGGATATAGCAAAAATAAACAGAAATTTATCAGATTTTGAAAAATGCTATACAAAGAATAAACATAAATATATTATAGAGGAAGTGGGTAGGTGGACACTTCAGAGCAAGTAAACTGGTGTCTCTGAAAAGGTGGCCTTTAAGCTGAAATGTTAAGAGATGAGAAAGACAAGGTAATTATTCCACAAAAAGGAAGAAACGAAATCAAAGGGCCTCCAGTTGGATTGGCTTCGTAACTTCACAAAACAGAAGCCACTATGAACATGAATAAAGGCTGAGCAAAATAGACAAACCACAACAGCAAGTGCAGTGATACAAAGCATTGGCAGGAAAGTAAGACAGACCATGACCCAAATCGGGGTTCTGCAAAATATTTGGAAAAAGGTTACTGAACCTCTTTAAATCTCCATTTCCTCATCAATAAAACAAAACAGTTTAATAGTGAAGTGCAAACACATGTAGAACAAGACCTGACAACTACTCATGCCACCCAGAGATGGAGACGGTGGCTTAATGTGTGAGTTAGTCACAAATACTTGCTAACAAGGAATAGGTGATTCTGGATGTGAAATAATATGGTATTAATTACCAGTAGGAGTTCTGCAGCTCTGCATAGTGACTATTTTTGTCTAGGAAGTAACTAACAGAAAGAAATCTAGGTAAGGCTGCCAAAAACAAACACTTAGTCCATTGGACAATGGTAAACCATACCATAACCAACCTCTTAGTAGAAACTATTAGTTTGACTTAATAATCTCTCCCATTACTCAAAATTACATATTTTTAGTCTGGCGAATTTCATTCCCCAAAGTAGTCTTGGTACTCAATGGAAAGATACTTCTGATAATATTAAATTAGCTGATCCCTAATATTAATAATATCCCTAATATTATCGAATGGTAATATTCAATAAATGTTCTCTTCCTCCTTTCAGATGTGAGAAAATATGCTCCCCACCAAACACCTGAATCTCCTTCAGAGACCTGAAGAATGAAAGAAAGACCTATATTTGATGAGGTAGCATATAAGGCAGAATATAGAGCAGTTAAAACAACAGCTCTGGTCAGGCATAGTGGCTCACGCCTGTAATCCCAGCACTTTGGGAGGCCAAGGTGGGTGGGTTGCCTGAGGTCAGAATCTCAAGACCAATCTGGCCAACATGGTGAAACCGTGTCTCTACTAAAAATACAAAAATTAGCCGGGCGTGGTGGCAGGCGCCTGTAATACCAGCTACTTGGGAGGCTGAGGTAGGAGAATTGCTTGAACCTGGGAAGCGGAGGTTGCAGTGAGCCAAGATCACACTATTGCACTCCAGCTTGGGTGACAAGACCAAGACTTTGTCTCAAAACAAAAAACAAAAAACAAAATACAACAGCTCTGAGAACAAAAATTTACAGTTGATGGATCACTCTCCAAAATACCCACTTGTATCTGCCATCAATAATAACTGTAATTGCCAGGCCTGAAAGCTCACGCCTGTAATCCCAGCACTTTGGGAGGCTGAGGTGGGTGGATCACCTGAGGTCAGGAATTTGAGATCAGCCTGGCCAACCTGGTGAAACCCCATCTCTACTAATAATACAAAAATTAGCCAGGCATGGTGGCACGTGCCTGTAGTCCCAGCTACTCAGGGGGCTGAGGCAGGAGAATTGCTTGAACCTGGGAGGAGGAGGTTGCAGTAACCAAGATCGTGCCACTGCACGCCAGCCTGGGTAACAGACCAAGACTCCGTCTCAAAAAATAATAATGACTGCAATTTATTCAAATACAGAATTCCTTAATTAGAAGATAGAATTGACATCTCATTTTCTAAAAAAGGAGATCTTGAAAATCCCCTTCAGGTTTAAAATTCCGTAAAGTCAAAATTTTAGTATATACTGAAAACATTAGGTTCTCCTTTACAAGTGAAGAAATCAAGCCTAATGTCTCATCTACAACTCTCCAGAACAAAGATGTTTAAAACTACCCTTATTTAATTTTTAAGGAGAATAAGTGATTATACTCTTTTCTATTCTCCTGCAAAATCACTCAAGAATTATACCTTACTTGTGAAAATGTACTCTAAGACTTGGAAATACTAGGAAAGGATGATGTCATTCTCATTTTATACTGCTTAGAAACTTTAATTTGGCTTACAAAGTATTAACACTCCACAGATTTTTGTTCTACCAATACAGTATCAATTTGCATACTGTTACAAAAACAATTCTTTCAGTGACATTTGAAAAAGTACTTTAATTAGAACTATTTTGTTAAAACTCATATTCTTATTCAATTATATTATTACCACCTTCGCTAGTTTGTAGAAAAATATTATGCTCCAAGAGGGGGAGATCACTAAGAACGGCAACAATGGATCACAGGAAATTAACTTTCCTAAAACAGTAGCAAACCAAATCATAATGGCACTAAGAATAAGCCACAGCTAATATCCTGTAGTGGCTAAGCACGAGTCTCACTTAAGAAAGGAGTATCGGCCAGTCACGGTGGCTCACGCCTGAAATCCCAGCACTTTGGAAGGCCGAGACAGGCAGATCACGAGGTCAGGAGTTTGAGACAGGCCTGACCAACATGGTGAAACCCCGTCTCTACTAAAAATATAAAAATTAGCTGGGCGTGGTGGCGCGAGCCTGTAATCCTAGCTACTCAGGAGGCTGAGACAGGAGAATCACTTAAACCCAGGAAGCAGAGGTTGCAGTGAGCCCTGGGTGACAGAGCAAGATTCTGTCTCAAAAAAAAAAAGGAAAAGAAGGAGTGTATCAAGCTGGGCATGGTGGTATGTGCCTATAATCCGAACTACTTGGAAGACTAAGGTAGGAAAATCGCTGGAGCCCAGTAGTTTAAAGCTGTGGTGAGCTATATTACACCACTGCACTCCAGCCTGACCAACAGAACAAGACCTTGGGAGAACAGACTATTAAAGGAGATGACATATTCAAGAGAGAAAGCACAGACCACTGTATAGATTTTAGGTGCTTACCTAGATCTGCTACAGTTCCTCCTTTAACGGGTGTATTTTCACTATCTTTCTTTAGGTTCACTAGAAAAAGAAAAAAAAGAGTTATGTTTATGTGGGAAAGTTGTACTTCTTTTTAGAAAGAAAACAGAATAGGACATGATTAAACGACATGCATCTCACTACAACTGCAACACCATTCAATACACTTTCAGGTAAAAATCATTAAGCCCAGCTATGAAATATTTAACAGACTATAGTCTAATTACCCAAGCACCATATATTTTCATCATAAAAGTAAACAATACAAAATACTCACCAAAACATGAAAATAATCTTTCAATCCGTTCCACAAAAGTTTTTTTTATTAAAGTTTATGATGCATTTGTTTTGATTCTCACTTCTAATCCATTCATTCTTTTAAAAAAATTAAGGAAGAACTAATAATACCTTTTTAGTTTGTTTTGACACAGGGACTCAGTCTGTCACTCAGACTTGAGTGCAGTGGTGCGATCATGGCTCACTGCAGCCTTGACCTCCCAGGCTCAAGCGATCCTCTGATCTCAGGCTCCCAAGTAATTGGGACTATGGGCACATGCCACCACATCTAGTTAATTTTTGTATTTTTTATACAAACATGGTTTCGCCATGTTGCCCAGGCTGGTCTTGAACGCCTGAGCTCATGCAATCCACTCGCATCAGCCTCCCAAAATGCCGGGATCACAGACATGAGCCACTGCGTCCGGCCAAACGAATATCTTTTATACATCTGTATGGATGTCAAAATATATCCTGAGAGTTTTTTAACTCTATGTAAATGTTATCAATACTGTGCTTAGTTCTTAGCACTGACCTTCTTTCCATGTAAGAACTTTGAATTACATTACATTTCTTTTTACAAGTCCACTGTGTCCATAGGTGGACTGTAAGTTAATCAGCCCTACACTGATTGAAACCATGTTTATTTTGAATATTTCACTGTTCAAACACATTCTTTTATAATTATCTTTGTGGGCGCATGTAATTATTTAAGAAAAACTCTAAAAATAAAACACTGCAACTAGAGGTACACATTTTAAAATTTTAAAAACACAGCCAAGGCCAGGTGAAGTGGCTCATGCCTGTAATCCCAGCACTTTGGGAGGTTGAGGCAGGTGTATCACTTGAGGTCAGGAGTCTCAGACCAGCCTGGCCAACATGGTGAAATTCCGTCTGTAATAAAATACAAAAACTAGCTGGGCATGGTGATGCGCATCTGTAATCCCAGCTACTTGGGAGGCTAAGGCAAGAGAATCACTTGAACCCAGGAGGTGGAGGTTGCAATGAGCTGAGATCACACCACTGTGTTCCAGCCTGGACAACAGAGCCAGACTCAGTCTCAAAAGCAACAACAACAACAACAAAAAAACACAGCCAAATTGCATTAAATGTCTTCATTAATTTACACTTTCATCAACAGCATTTGATAGTACTCATTCCTCAAAACTTTCACACTTTTCCATCTACCTTTTAGGTTTTGAAAATCTTATAGATGAAAACAGTGATTTGAAGAACTTGCAAATTCTTAAGTGAGGTTGACCATCTGTTCACACACTTCTTGGCCATGTATTTCTAACAAATTACCAATTTGACATAATCAACAGTAAATACTATGTAATTTAGTCTAAGGGGTTCAGATTCTTTATACATTTTTAGGATTCTAGTCGTTTGTTAAATGGTAAATACTTTCTCCCCCTACAAAAAAAACCTGTTTAAAGTGCTAAATTTCTTACATTTTAACCTCAATTATGTAACAGTGATTCTAAACATATTTGATGAGCTAAACACATAGTAATGGGAAAAAATGTGTGCCCACAAAATTCCTATGCTGAAACCCAACTGTAGTGTCCTGGTATTTAGAAGTGAGGCCTTCGGAAAATAATTAAGTC
The DNA here is from genome assembly GCF_028885625.2 of Pongo pygmaeus. NCBI lineage: Eukaryota > Metazoa > Chordata > Mammalia > Primates > Hominidae > Pongo > Pongo pygmaeus. The sequence goes on along the minus strand of NC_085930.1, from coordinate 105,948,177 downwards.
AGGAGGATAGGCCCCTCAAGAACGGGATTAATGCCCTTATAACTGGGTGTAGTGGCTCATGCCTGTAAGTCCTAGCTACCAGGGATGCTGAGGCACAAGAAATGCTTGAGCCTAGGAGGTGAAGGCTGCAGTGAGTTATGATCGCATAGCTGTATTCCAGTCTGGGTGACAATACAAGTATGCACTTTAAAATAATTAATTTAATGTTATGTGAAGTATATCTCAATTAAAACAATGCTATATTATGCATAAAATCATACACTGGAAAACTGAATGCCTGTTTTCTACTTCACCCGCAGCATCTGTCCCTGTAGTGGTTGAATAAAAGTTACTTTGTCATCCGGGTGCGGTGGCTCATGCTTGTAATCCCAGAACTTTGGAAGGACAAAGCAGGCGGATCACCTAAGGTCAGGAGTTCAAGACCAGCCTGGCCAATGTGGTGAAACCCTGTCTCTACTAAAAATACAAAAATTAGTAGGGCATGGTGGAAGGCACCTATAATCTCAGCTACTAGGGAGGTTGAAGCAGAAGAATCACATGAACCCGGCGGAGGTTGCAGTGAGCAGAGATCGTGCCAATGCACTCCAGCCTGGGCAACAGAGCAAGACTCTGTCTCAAAAAAAAAAAAAAAAAAAAAAAAGTTGGACGCAGTGTGGCTCACGCCTGTAATCCCAGCACTTCAGACGGCTGAGGTGGGCAGATCACTTGAGGTCAGGAGTTCAAGACCAGCCTAGGCAACACACTGAAACCCTATCTCTAATAAAAATACAAAAATTACCCAGACATAGTGGTGCCCATCTGTAATCCCAGCTACTTGGGAGGCTGAGGCATGAGAATCACTTGAACTCAAGAGGCGGAGGTTGCAGTGAGCCAAGATTACGCCATGGCACTCCAGCCTGGGTGACTGAGCAAGACGCCGTCTCAAAAAAAAAAAGGGGGGGGGCCAGGCGAGGTGGCTCACGCCTGTAATCCTAGCACTTTGGGAGTCCGAGGCGGGTGGATCGCCTGAGATCAGAAGTTCGAGACCAGCCTGGCCAATATGACAAAACCTCATCTCTACTAAAAATACAAAAAAAAATTAGCCAGGTGTGGTGGCGGGCGCCTATAATCTCAGCTACTCGGGAGGCTGAGGTAGGACAATCACTAGAATCCTGGGGGCTGAGGTTGCAGTGAGCTGAGATTGCACCACTGCACTCCAACCTGGGCAACAGAGTGAGACTCTGTCTCAGAAACAAACAAAAAAAGAAAAACACAAACAAACAAATTTATACAACACTAGAGTCAAACGGCACATGTCCTTTTCAAGTAGTACAAGCAAAGGTTCACCAAAATAGACTATATGCTGTGTAATAAAACAAGTGTGAATAATTTTTTTTTTTTTTTGAAACAGAGCTTCACTCTTGTCGCCCAGGCTGGAGTGCAATGGCGCAATCTTGGCTCACTGCAACCTCTGCCTCCCGGGTTCAAGTGATTCTCCTGCCTCAGCCTCCCGAGTAGCTGGGATTACAGGTGCCCACCACCACACCCGGCTAATTTTTTTTTTGTATTTTTAGTAGAGACAGGGTTTCACCATGTTGTCCAGGCTGGTTTGAACTCTTGACCTCAGGTGATCCACCCGCCTTGACCTCCCAAAGTGCTGTGATTACAGGCATGAGCCACCGTGCCCAGCCAAGTGTGAATAAATTTCAAAAGACTAGATTTTCAGTGAATGATTTTGGGTTTTTTTGAATCGGGGGCTCACTCCTTAGCCCAGGCTACAGTGCAGTGATGCAATCATGGCTCACTGAAGCCTCAATGTCCTTGGTTTCCAGCAATCCTCTCACTGAATAGCTAGGACTACAGGGAAAGGCCACCATGTCCAGCTCTGCCATAGATTTTAATTAGGAATTAACTACAAAATAAGCCAGACATGGTAGCTTACAATTTGGGAGGCTGAGGAGGGCAGATTGCTTGAGCTCAGGAGTTTGAGACCAGCTTGGGCAGTATGGCAAGACCGTGTCTCTACAACGAATAAAAATTAAGCAAACGTGGTGGTGAGCACCTGTATCCCAGCTGAAACGAGAGGCTGAGGTGGGAGGATCACTTGAGTGAGCAGTGAGCCGTGACTGCCAATGCACTCCAGCCTGGGCGAAAGAGCGAGAGACCCTGACTTTTTTTTTTTTTTTAGATGGAGTCTGGCTCTGTCGCCCAGGCTGGAGTGCCCTGGCATGATCATGGCTCACTGCAACCTCCGCCTCCTGAGTTCAAGCGATTCTCTTGCCTCAGCCTCCCGAGTAGCCTGGGACTACCACCACTACGCCAGGCTAATTTTTGTATTTTTAGTAGAGATCGGGTTTCAACTTGTTGGCCAGGCTGGTCTTGAACTCGTGACCTCAAGTGATCCTCCCACCTCAGCCTACCCAAATGCTGGGATTACAGGTGTGAGCCACTGCACCTGGCCTTGACCCTGACTCTTAAGAAAAAAAAAAAAAAATTTCCAAACTCATTTTATGAGGCCAACATAACCATGATAGCAAAACCTGATGAGAAAATGCTAAGAACAGAAAGTTAAAGATCAATATCCGGCCGGGCACGGTGGCTCACGCCTGTAATCCCAGCACTTTGGGAGGCCAAGGCGGGCGGATCACGAGGTCAGGAGATCGAGACTATCCTGGCTAACATGGTGAAACCCCGTCTCTACCAAAAATACAAAAAAATTAGCCAGGCATGGTAGCGGGCAGACCTGTAGTCCCAGCTACTTGGGAGGCTGAGGCAGAAGAATGGCGTGAACCCGGGAGGTGGAGCGTGCAGTGAGCCGAGATCACGCCACTGCACTCCAGCCTGGGCGAGAGCGAGACTCCACCTCAAAAAAAAAAAAAAAAAAAAAAAAAAAAAAGATCAATATCCTCCACAAATACAGACTAAAATAATCCTTTTAAAGTATATTAAACAATCAAATATAGCCAACATATTAAAAAAAAAATACAATGTCATCAAATGAGGTAAATTCCAGGAATGCAAAGTTGATTCAACCACTACAAAAATCTTACAATTAAATATTAACTGATTAAAAGGAGAAATATCATTACATCAGTGGATATTGAAGAACGGTATCAAAATTTGGCATTCATTCATAAAAACTCAGAAAAATCCAGGAAGAAAGCTTCCTGAAATTGATGAAACATCTATTGTGTGATATCACACACCATGGTAAAATATAAATGTGTTCTTTCGAAGACAGAGAAAAAAGCAAAAATATCTGCTTTCTAAACCGCTATTAAAAATTACAGTGGAGGTATAATATAATTGGAGGTTTGTGTAATAGAAAATCCTAAGAAATCTACAAAAAAGTGCCAGAATACATGATTTTTAAAAAAGCAATAGAATACATGGCCAAAAATTAAGGAACATTAATTCTTTCTACATACTAGGAAAAAATAAGTGGAAAAATTTACACTGTAACAAAAAAAAAGAGATATAAATTTAACAAAATGTGAAAGACCTCTAATAAAACATACAAAACACAGAAGAGGAAAAATTACATTAAATGCTGGTGCTAAAACTTACATGGAAAAGCTAAGAGCTATAATAGCAAAAACAATATTGAAAAATGTGAACAAAAGTTGAAGGAGTTTACTCAATTTCAATACTTACTAAAAAAAAACTATAACTCAGGCCCTGTGGTATTAAGTACAATGAGATGGTTAGAATAGAATACTGAATCTAAATGTAGACATGTGTGATGATTTTCAACAAAGGCATCAAAATAGTTCAATGTGAGAAGTAGTGTCTTTTCAGCAAATGGTATACAAACAACTAAATACCTATGTGGGGAATAAAATTAACTTCGACCCTTAATTCATAACATCCTCAAAAACAACTTTAAATTGGGTCACAGACCTAACTATAAAAGCAGAAGGCATAAGCTTTCTACAAGAAAACACAGAAAAACACATTTGCAACACTAATGTAGGCAAAAAATTTCTTAGGACACAAGAAAAGTTAAGAGCACCTGTCCTCCAAAAAAAAAGTGTTAAGAAAATGAAAATCCAAGCAACTGTGAATAAGGGCTTGGTTATACTTAAATTCAGAAAAATCAAATGCTAAATTTATAAATTCACTAGAAAACAGAAAACCAATAAAAAGGACAAGTACTAATTCTCCTGCTTATTATTTTTTTTTATCCTTTAATCCCTCCATCTGGAGGTCAAGAACTGCTTGGGACACTTTCCTTGCATCTTTGTCACCTTCAGCCTTAGTGCTTTAGCCTTCGACCAGACAACACACCATCAGCTGAGTGCAAAATACAGACAGACCAACGCTGATGAGTCTAGCTTCTCCTAGTATTCTTAACTGCCCTGTATGTATATACATATGTATATACATATATACATCCAGTGCCCATCTTATACATATGTATATTGCCCTATATATCTATACATAGGTATATACATACGTATATTGCCCTACATGTATATACCTATGTGTATACATATATACACCCAGTGCCCATCTTAATTATCAATTGCTCTGTGTTTAGTGCCAGATAAATCATATAGACTTATCAATTGCTCTGCTTAGTGCCATATAAACCATATAGTCTTCTCCTATTTTTAACTGTATACTTCCTGAGTTTTAGTAACTCATCTTACTTTTAGATCCAGATAGCTTCCTATATTTTACAAATTTCTCAATAATGAAAAATAATGTTCTGGTTTTCCTATGCTTTTTTTAAATATTCTTTTCTGTCTGTCACTGTACAAGTTTAGGGCAGGAGAGATAGTTATATGCTTCATATACATCTTAATCTAAATCCCAGATTTTTTTCTTCTACTTTTTCATTATTTTTCATGCTCACAGAATAGTAAAATACAAAAGAGATATAATTTACTACAATCCTTCATCTTAGGCTGTTTTGAAGAACGGTAATTCATCTAATAACCAGAAAAGGTTCTAATTCCTCCTGTTATTTCATTTCAATGAAGTATATTAAAAAAAAAACCTACCAATAACTTTAATGACTTAGTTTCTAGTCCCTAAATTTTAAATCTCCACTTTCTAGTAGATTCCATTGAAATTCTATAAACTTGGATGATTAGTATGAGAGCTGTAATTCACCAACTGATATATATAGTCTCTTATTTACAAGCTGCTCCCACAAAGATGGGTGGAGAAGGCTAATAAATCATAAAATGCCTATCATAGGTCTTTACTTTTTGAAGTATGCTAGAGCTTATTTTTGAAAATGTGATCACTGGCTCACTGAGGACACAAACATTTAATGGTCAATAAAAAATACCTTATCAATATTTAAAGAACATTTTGGTTTTTTGTTTTTGTTTTTGAGACTGAGTCTCGCTCTGTCGCCCAGGCTGGAGTGCAGTGGTATGATCTCAGCTCACTGCAACCTCCGCCTCCTGGGTTCAAATGATTCTTCTGCCTCAGCCTCCGGAGTAGCTGGAATTACAGGCACGCACCACCATGCTGGCTAATTTCTATATTTTTAGTAGAGATGGGGTTTCACCACATTGGCCAGGTTGGTCTTGAACTCTTGACCTCAAGTGATCTGCCTGCTTTGGTCTGTCTCCCCAAGTGCTGGGGTTACAGGTATAAGCCACCACGCCCAGCCCACTTTGAATTTAATTACATTGAATAGAAGTTAGGCCAGAATTTACATAACTGGTAACTAAGGTTCATCACACTTAGAAGAAATTCATTACTGGAGAACTTCAAATTTGCATTCACATAAAGCATTCCCTAGAGATTTCAATAAGTTGAACTATATATAGGTACGTATTCCACTTTTTCATATGAATGTGATTCTGTTGCAATTTAAAAACCATTAATTTTAAAACATTACTAAATTTAAAGATGTTTTTGGTCGCTGTAAGTTTTCTCGATAAACAAAGAGTAAAACTACTCAAATGATTAAAGAAAATTAAAAAAAGATATCCATAAAAGGGACAATCTATTCATACTTGAAAGTCGAGAACTGTGGACCCACAGCAAGCAATGAATCATCCCATGGTATTGCTGAGAATGACTAAATTAAATCTAACACTCTCATGCAGAAGAATACAAACCATTTTTGGGAAGTACTACTTCTTCTATATTGGGTACAGGTGTTGGGTCTTCCATATCCTTGGTTAGATCTTCTTGCTCATCTTCCTCTTTCTGACTTCTGCGCTTCCCATAAAGGCTAGCTTGGCTAAAATATACAAGTATATGAAATATAAACAAGACTGATTATAGCTACTGATAGCAAACAGTTTCTGAGGTTGTACACCTTCATTATTTGTAGAATATATGCTCAACATCACTTTAAAAGACAAACAGTAGGTCGGTCGCGGTGGCTCATGCCTGTAATCCCAGCACTTTGGGAGGCCGAGGCAGGTGGATCACTGAGGTCAGGAGTTTGAGACCAGCCTGACCAACATGGCAAATCCCCGTCTCTACTGAAAATACAAAAATAAGCCGGGCATGGTGACAGGCGCCTGTAATCCCATCTGCTCAGCAGGCTGAGGCAGAAGAATCGCTTGAACCCGGAAGGTGGAGGTTGGAGTGAGCTGAGATGGCGCCAGTGCACTCCCGCCTGGGTGACAGAGAAAGACTCCATCTAAAAGAATTTTTAAAAATAAAAAAGGCAAACATTAAAAAGAAAAAATTAGATAACTTCCCCCAAATTACATCTAACCAGCCAATAAAACAAAAATAAAAGTTAACAGGCATAAAAAATGGGCAAAAAATCCTACTAGATAATTGCGGGCAGTATCACAAAAGGGACTTAAATTAGTGTAATAAAAGAACAACTGCTAAGGAAATATGATATATTCTAAGATTATAAGCAATCACATATGTGATCAAAGATATATACCATTGTGTTTTAATGGCCCTTTTATCATCCAAATATCAGGAGCTACAAGTAGAATCCCTAAATATAGTACTAATTCTTTCATATAAAATCTTCCACGGCTCTTACACCAAAAATTCAATCAAATCATTATTAATTTTTAAAACTAATAAATGTCAGGGGGCTCAAAAAAAAAAAAAAACCCAGTAATGATTCTTTACCTTTAGGGATTACAAGGGATATAGGACAGAAATTTTTACCTCACATGATTCATACAAACACAGAGAAATACGATAGAAGTATTATATTTCAGTGCAGAGAAACGAATAAAAGTACCAAGAAAATACATCATAGAGAGGTTGTAAGGACTGAAGGTCAGAGTTAAGCTGAACCTTGAAAATTGTTTAACAGTTCACTAAGAGGTAAGGGCTGGGTGTGGTGGCTCATGCCTGTAATCCCAGAGGATTGGAAGGGCAAGGCAGAAGAATTGCTTGAGGCCAGGAGTTCGAGACCAGCCTCGGAAACAGAGCGAGACCCCATCTCTACCAAAGAACAAAAAATTTAAATTTTAAGACAGGGTCTCACTCTGTTGTCCAAGCTGGAATGCAGTGGTGCAATCACAGGTCACTGCATCCTTGAACTCCTCAGCTCAACTGATGCTCCTGCCTCAGGCTCCTGAGTAGCTGAGACTATAGGTGCACACCACCATGCCCAGACTATTTTTCTTTCTCTAATTTATTCTAGATACAGGGTTTCACTATGTTGCCTCAGGTGATCTCAAACTTAAGCCATCCTCCTACCTTGGCCTCCTAAAGTGCTGGGATTGCAGGCATGAGCCACTGGCTCCTGGCCCAAAAAGTTTTGTTTTCTTTTCTTTTGTTTTGGTGGGGGCACAGGTAGGAGACAGTCTTGCTCTGTTGCCCAGGCTGGAAAGAAGTGGCACTATCTCAGCTCACTGCAACCTTTTCCTTCTCAGGTTCAAGCAATTCCCATGCCTCAGCCTCCCCAGTAGCTGGGATTACAAGGGCGCTCAATCACACACTGGCTAATTTTTTTTGTATTTTTAGTAGAGACGGGGTTTCACCATGTTGCCCAGGCTGGTCTCTAACTCCTGAGCTCAGGCAATCTGCCCACCTCAGCCTCCCAAAGTGCTAGGATTACAGGCATGGGCCATCACGCCCGGCCTCCAAAAAGTTTTTAATGCTAAGCCGGGCATGGTGGCACACACCTGTAGTCCTAGCCACTGAGGAGGACTGCTTGACCTCAGGGTTTTAAGGTTACATGACTGCACCACTGCACTCCAGCCTTTATTCTGCATCCTGAAGCATTGTCTTGTTTTAATTATTATTTTTATTCATTTATTCCTCAGCAGATGTTATTATACTAATTTAAACCCCTAATTTATTTGTTATCATTTTTTATTTTTTTTCTGCCAAAAAGCAAGATCTTGTCTGGCAAAAATAAACAAATAAAATAATAAAGAAAGACAATGCTTCAGGATGTAGAATAATGACCAAAAGTTATAAGAAAAACACACTTGCTTTGGGAAGTACTGGGTAGCAATCTAAAGTGCACTGTGAAGTGAGAGTGGAAATGGAGAAAAAGCTGTCTGAAACAGCATGCTGGGCCAGCCTGAGTTCTACGGTACAGAACGAATGCTCAAAGTTCCCTTTGAGGGATGACATATTGGCTTAGGTTGAATAGGATACATAAAGTAAAATTTTTTTCCAAATAAAAATCGCATGATGAGTTTTGTTTTTGTTTTTCTTATGGAGTCTTCCTCTGTCGCCCAGGCTAGAGTGCAGTGGTGCGATCTCAGCTCACTGCAAGCTCCGCCTCCCGGGTTCATGCCATTCTCCTGCTTCAGCCTCCTGAGTAGCTGGGACTACACGCGCCTGTCACCACACCCGGCTAATTTTTTTTGTATTTTTAGTAGAGATGGGGTTTCACCGTGTTAGCCAGGATGGTCTCAATCTCCTGACCTCGTGATCCACCCGTCTCAGCCTCCCAAAGTGCTGGGATTACAGGCGTGAGCCACCGCACCCGGCCTTTATTTATTATTATTTTTTTTAAACAAAAGGAATGAAAGCACACTTGGAAGAGGGCCAAGCAGACAATCTGAAAGACAAGTGCTGCATGATGATTTTTTAAAAGCTTATAAACCTAAAGGCAGCAGAGAGATAAAATACTTAAAGGGGAAGAACATACACTGCAGATGAACGAAACAAAAGTTGGGAAAACAGATTTCAAAATATTTTCTAAGTATATTTTCAACATAATTCTAAGGAGAAATGTAAAATGAGAAAAGGCGTGGTCATCACAAGGCAAATGTATTCCATTAAAGTACATGCATACATATATTTTAGAGAACTCAATCTGGTATGCGTTATATTCAGAGTAGAGGGTACATGTCACCACTGTGAGCCTCAAGCCTCCCAGAGATCACATCTTGGTTCAATAACCACTGGTGTCCTGGCACCCCATTTTATCTCATTACAGTTGACAGTGCTCTCCCTGCAAAGATCTCACATAGCTCCAAAATCTCTGAACAGCAACAGCAATATTCAGATTAGAAATGTAAGAAACAGGCCAGGTGTGGTGGCTCACGCAAATAATCCCAACACTTTGGGAGGCCGAGGTGGAAGAATTGCTTGAGACCAGGAGTTCGAGACCAGTGTGGGTAACAAGACAAGACACTATCTCTACAAAAAATACAAAAATTAGCTGGGTGTGGTATTGCGCACCTGTAGTCTCAGTTACTCAAGAGGCTGAGGTAGGAGAATCGCCTGAGCCCAGGAGATGGAGGCTGCAATGGGCCAAGATCGCACCACTGTGCTCCAGTCTGGGCAACAGAGCAAGACCCTGTCTCAAAAAAAAAAGATGAAATGTTAAATATATATAAAAAGAATGTAGGCCAGGCACGGTGGCTCATGACCCTGTCTCAAAAAAAAAAAAAAAAAAAAGATGAAATGTTAAACATATATAAAAGGAATGTATGCCAGGCACAGTGGCTCACGCCTGTAATCCCAGCACTTTGGGAGGCCGAGGCAGGTGGATCACGAGGTCAGGAGATCGAGACCGTCCTGACCAACGTGGTGAAACCCCGTCTCTACTAAACATACAAAAAAAATTAGCTGGGCGTGGTGGCGCGAGCCTGTAGTCCCAGCCACTTGGGAGGCTGAGGCAGGACAATCGCTTGAACATGGGAGGCAGAGGTTGCAATGAGCTGAGATTGTGCCACTGCACTCCAGCCTGGCAACAGAGCGAGACTCCCGTCTCAAAAAAAAAAAAAAGGAACTGTAAAAAATAGTTACCCCATAAACAGCTAACGAAAAATCTATTTTTATAATTTCAATTTTCATGCCATAATACGTGTGGGCTCAAAAACTAAGTTTTTAAAGGTTTTTTGATGGCTGTAACTTGCTTAATAACATATGAAACTAACAGGTTTTTAAATGTCCCTAAAGACTTCTATTAGTAAGAGTGCTGTCATAACTACCCTTCAGGAAGTAATACGATTCAAGGCATGTTCTGGGAACAGAAACGCCAACTAGGGTAGAGAGGAAAGTCTATATAAGGAAGGTGCAGGAGAGATGTCAATTGTATCTTTACACTTCAAGCAACATCCAAAAAGTTGACTGTCACATGAAAATAATCAATTTACAAACCATAATTGTCTTGCTAAGTCTAAACAATAAAAATTATAATGAAAATATTTTAAGCTAGGCAAACCAGAAATTATGTATCTTAATATATACCAATTAATTATTAAGTACTATTTACCATTTATTAAGTGTGTGTTTAAGGCCAGGCAATGTGCAAAGGCTTTAAAGTCTCATTTAACTCTCAAAACAATCTATTCAGTAGAAATCACAATCCTCATTCAACCAAAGCTCACTAAGTACAAAAGCATAGCTCTGAACCGGGTGTTGTACTGCCATGCTTTGCAGAACATCAAGCAGCCACATATTCATCTCTTCTATGAGCGTATTTGATCACAAATGGGACAAGTGGTAAAATCAGAAAAGGAGACACTAAACATGGTGAATATAATGTTTTAAACTTCTTACCAGTCACGCTTCTCAATACATACTTAAGATACAAAAAAAAAAAAAAAATCCAAGTGATTCTCCAGCCTCAGCCTCCCAAGTAGCTGGACGACAGGCGTGCACCACCATGCCCAGCTAATTTTTATAATTTTAGTAGAGACGAGGTTTCACCATGTTGGCCAGGCTGGTTTTGAACTCCTGACCTCAGCTGATCTGCCCGCCTCGGCCTCCCAAAGTGCTGGGATTATAGGTGTAAGCCACCGCGTCCGGCCTGTTTTAATGCCCTTTGAATCATGTAATAGTTCTTACCCTTTCTTCCCACTCTTCTTCCGTGATTCTGTTGGTGTCGGAGGGGGAGGCGAAGGCGAATGTTTCCTCTTTCGAGCATTAGCTGATGCTTTTCTATCTCTTCTTTCTGGACTTCTGACTGGCTAGGAAGAAGTAAATGGAAATAAGTATGAGCTATCTTTGCTCCTCAGTTTCTACAAATCCTTGGCAAAAGGTGAGTCTCCACACACAAAGAGAACAGCATATCCTTAGTTCAGAGCAAATAAAAAGAGTATCATTAATCATCCAGGAACACCAGTAATCAAGAAACTTTCCCTGACCTTTCAGGTGATACATATCATCAATGGAAATATCGACTATCAGTTATTCAAACTATGCTATAACAGACATGCTGAAACCCTGCACAACTAAAAACTGCTACTGTTCACATTCTGTTTTGAGGTGAGAAATGTATTTCAATAACTACTGGAAAAATATGAAATACACTCTATTAAACTGACAAAATACAAAGACATGCCAAACGATCCTGTGAAAATGTAGCATTATAGGAATTATTCTTAATCTCTAAAATAAACAGAAGATAACTTTATGTCATAAGAAATGTTAAGCAAGATGGCAACATGATTTAAAAGTCAATGTCTAGGCCGGATGCCATGGCTCATGCCTGTAATCTCAGCACTTTGGGAAACCGAGGCGGGAAGATCACTTGAGGCAAGGAGTTCAAGACCAACCTCTCCAACACAGGGAAAGCCCATCTCTACTAAAAATACAAAAAATTAGCTGGGTATGGTGGAGCATGCCTGTACTCCCAGCTACTCAGGAGGCTAAGACATGAGAACTGTTCGAACCCAGTAGGCAAAGGTTGCACTGAATCGTGATCATGTCACTGCACTCCAGCCTAGGTGACACAGTAAGACCTCAAAGAAGGAAAAAAAAAAAGTCAACCTTTATAAGTAAAAACCATCCCGGCTTGCAGATGATACAATTTTATACATAAAAAAAGCTTCCAGACCTAATGAACAAGTTTAGGAAAGTTGCAAGACATTAAGATCAACATACAAAAGTAAGCCTGCATACAGTAACTACCAATTTAATAAAATAGACTATCATAAAGAAAAAAACACCTAAATGATCAGTACTAGATTAGGTAAAAGCATCACAGGCATAAGTAAATAATCTAAAATTAAAACATCAATTAGGCTGGTCACAGTGGCTCACACCTGTAATCCCAGAACTTTGGGAGGCCGAGGCGGGGGGAATGCTTGAGCCCAGGAGTTCAAGACCAGCCTGGGAAACATAGTAAGACCTTGTCTCTACAAAAACAAACAAAAAAAAGTTAGCTGGGTGGGGTGTGCGGCTGTGGCCCGAATTACTCAGAATACTAAGCTGGGAGGATAGCTTGTGCTCAGAAGGTCAAGGTGACAGTGTGCTATGATCACAACACCGCACTTCAGCCTAGGCAATAGAATGAGATTCTGTCTCATGCTAAAATGAAAAAATCCATGAATTAAACATTAATTTTCTCTGTTGCCATCCTACTCCTTACAACTGTATTTCCATTCAGAAGCTCCATAGCATCAGACTGAGAAGCTTAAACACCTTATGAGTATATAATAGTAGTTTGAAAAAAATCTAAAGGATATACACCTTTGAATGATACAGTAAATCTGAAGTTGAATTTTTTTCTTTTTTTTTTTTTTTGAGACAGGGTCTCACTCTGACACCCAGGCTGGAGTGCAGTGGCACGATCTCAGCTCACTGCAACCTCCACCACCCAAGTTCAAGTGACTATGGATCACTGCAGCCTTAACCTCCTGGGCTCAATTGATCCCCCTCACCTCAGCCTCCCATGTAGCTGGGACTACAGTTGGGCACCACCGTGCCCAGCTAATTTTTGTATTTTTTGCAGAGACAGGGTATTGCCATGTTGCCCAGGCTAGTCTCGGACTCCTGGGCTCAAGCCCTCCACCTACCCTGGCCTCTCAAAGTACTGGAATTACAGGCGTGAGCCACCATGCCCAACCCTAAATTTTTTAACAAATATCCATGTTTATATAACCTCCTAAAAAAAATGAATAAACAAACTAAATCTGAACAGAAATGGGTATGAACTGGCCAGTTAAATAATGTAATGTAGAAATTGGAATATTCCTAATGACAAAAAAGCCTTGGATTAAAATATATTCAGTGAAAGCAATTATGTAAGTATATCTTCTGGAAAGGTTAAAATAAGAGAATATGAAGACTCCTCAGCATCATAAGACAGTGGTGGAAAAAAAAATTTTGAATAGTCCAATTCCAAAACAAACAACAACCAACTGCAAGTAAAAAGGTATGACAAAGACTCAACTGTAAAACATTTTTCTTTTCTTTTTTTTCTCTAATTTTTTTTTAATCAGTTGAAGAGACAAGGTCTTGCTACATTGCCCAGGCTGGTCTCAAACTTCTGGGCTCAAACAATCCTCCCACCTCAGCCTCCGAAAGTGCTGGGATTACAGGTGTGAGCCACTGGGCCCAGTCATTTAATATTTTTGTTTCCTAATATTTTTCCTAAAAATTGGCAAGGCATGGTGGCTCATACCTGTAATCCCAGCATTTAGGGAGGCCAAGGCAGGTGGATCAACTGAGGTCAGAAGTTCAAGATCAGCCTGGCCAACATAGTGAAACCCCATCTCTACTGAAAATACAAAAATTAGCCAGGTGTGGTGGCATGTGCCTGTAATCCCAGGTACTTGGGAAGCTGAGGCAGGAGAATTACTTGAACCCAGAAGGCAGAGACTGCATTCAGCCAAGATCATTCCACTGCACTCCAGCCTGGGCAACAGAACGAGACCCCTTGTCAAGGAAAAAAAAAAAAATTAATGTGAAAAACAGTAAGGTTTTCATAGTAAAGTCACAGCACTGAAATAGGTATGAAAGTACTGTACTCTGTATGTCAGTGGTTCAAAGAATATCCATCTCTAAGATTTTCCAATAAAGTAAAACAGGCCAGGCGCAGTGGCTCAAGCCTGTAATCCCAGCACTTTGGGAGGCAGAGGCAGGCAGATCACCTGAGGTTAAGAGTTCAAGACCAGCCTGGCCAACATGGTGAAACCCCGTTTCTACTAAAAATACAAAAATTAGCCAGATGTGGTGGCACGTGCCTGTAGTCCCAACTACTTGGGAGGCTGAGGCAGGAGGATAGCTTGAACCCAGGAGGTGGAGGCTGCAGTGAGCCGAGATCGCGGCACTGCACTCCAGCCTGGGCAACAGAGTGAGAATCTGTCTCAAAAAATAAATAAATAAATAAATAATAAAAGTAAAACAATACCCCAGGAAAAGGAACCAGAAGTCTCTAAAAGCTATCACAAACCCAATACTAACACACCTTCTTCTCAGTGTCAAGTCGTCTTCTAGTGACACCTACCACAAAAGTTGTGCCTTCCACAAGTTGTGCCTTACAAGAAATCATGGGTAAATAAGCAATTGAACGTCTTAAAAGATTAAATGATATAAAATGTCAAGTCCTCCACCCTCAGAAAAGTGGACTGAACCATAACTGTTAAGATGTTTAAGGCCTGTACTTTACACTAACTACCATCTGTGGATTAACAGTTATTTAAGAATATTAAACAGGTCGGGTGTGGTGGCTCATGCCTGTAATCCCAGCACTTTGAGAGGCCAAGGCAGGCTGATCACCTGAGGTCAGGAGTTCGAGAGCAACCTGGCCAACATGGAGAAACCCTGTCTCTACGAAAAATGCAAAAATTAGCCGGGTATGGTGGCAAGCGCCTATAATCCCAGCTACTCGGGAGGCTTGAGGCAGGAGAATCACTTCAACCCAGGAGACAGAGGTTGCAGTGAGCCGAGATTGTGCCACTGTACTCCAGCCTGGGCGACAGAGCGAGACTCTGTCTCAAAAAATATATATACATATTAAACAAAATGAGTTTTGCATAGGAAAACCAACAGCTACATTAAATTCTGCTGTGATTATTACACTTCAGATCTAGTGGGCAAAATCAGCTACACCACTACCCTTCTGCATGGGCCACTTTAAATCTTAATAACCTTTTAAGATTTTCATATCACTTTTTGGGAGGTTGTTGCTTCTGAGATGGCTGTTACAGCCACTTTGGAATTTTCACCTGATGGCACATCAGCCACCAGGTAGATGTGAAAGTTCCTAAGTGGTTTGTATATGACAGCTTACTGATGAAGATTTAATAACATTTAGGCCAAGAAGACAGACTTAATGGTGAGAAACCGTGCCAAAGAAAATACCTCTTCATTCTTGGTTGAAATCCGCTGACGAAAACTCACAGGCTTCCTATTTTCATCCACCTCATAATCCTCCTCATTCATCCATTCATTGAAAATATCAGTGTCCAAAATCCATTTCACATGAACCTAAAACCATATCAAAGCATCAATATCTACACAAATAACAAAATCACTCAAGGTTTTACAGTATTGAAAAGGAAACAAGCTGATTTATTTTCAAAGCCTCAAATGCATAAAACATTAATAATGTAATACTACTGATATGTGAGTTGTAATTTAATCATCTCAATTTTTATTCCATATTAAAGAGAACAAGAAAGCATCAATAATTTATACTAGACAGATTTTGATAGCAAAGTCCCTCAAATTTGTTTTGCTTAATCATTTCATCCTTATGTTCATGAAAATCACTGATAAAAACACTCAACAGCACAGAGCCAAAATCAGTCATTGCTTTAGGCACAAGGATGTCTCTGAGTTTATCAACAACACTCTAAGTGTTGATGGCAGAGCACATTCGCAGAGGCCTATCACCTGCCCCATCAAGTACACATGGTGCTCTATAGAGATCTTTCAGGGATAGCCAAGGCTGAGGTAGGGATGGAAAAGTGACAGTCAGATGGTGGGTTCTTCCCAGTCCTTTATGTGGCCACCTCCCTTGTTTAATTTCATGCTTCCGAGTAAGAATAAAATGAAAGGTTGTGTGGATGTTGTACAAATGTAGATGTATATATACATATAAATAGATACTTAAATCACAGGCCTAACCCATATAACATTCCATATTATCCAACAGTATTTCTCAATGGGGGCACAACTGGAATTTGACACTAGACAATTCTTCCCTGTACAGAAAAACTCAAGTCATGGTGGAGGTTTGAGTTGGAGTAGTGTTGGTTGAAATGAACATGTTCAGTCAAGAACAGATTACAATTATGAAGCCTTCCTAGAACACTGTAAAAACAAGATACACTGTGGCAATGACTAGAAAACAATATGAACTTCCTAGTAATTTGTCAATCTAAACTCCCTGTTTTCAAAGAGCTACTAAACTGGTTATTTGGGATATGCCTTTCAAGTACCTTAAGAATGATACCCATCTGACTACACACCTCCTCTCCCTTGAAAACTATAGTAACACAGTAATATACACAAACACCAAATTACAGCCTGTCCAAGACAAATAAAGCCTCCAATAATGTAACCTGAAAAGACTCCTAAATGGACAAATTATGGGAAGAGTGTATAAACAGAGCAGTATAAATAGAGTGTATAGGCCGGGCGTGGTGGCTCATGCCTGTAATCCCAGCACTTTGGGAGGCCGAGGCGGGCAGATCACCTGAGGTCGGGAGTTCAAGACCAGCCTGACCAACATGGAGAAACCCCGTCTCTACTAAAAATACAAAAATTAGCTAGGGTGGTGGCGCATGCCTGTAATCCCAGCTACTCGGGAGGCTGAGGCAGGAGAATCGCTTGAACCTGGGAGGCGGAGGTTGCGGTGAGCCAAGATCACGCCATTGCACTCCAGCCTGGGCAACAAGAATGAAGTTCCGTCTCAAAATGAATAAATAAATAAATAGAGTGTAAAAATAGAGCCTTAAGCTAGTTAGAAAAAAAAATAGGACTGTGCTAAATAAAAGGGTTAATTAACTGATAGTTTAGAAAATAAATGTCAAAATAGTGTTTTCCAAAGTGTGAGAAACGTGTATACATTGCTTCCTTTTTTTTTTTTAAAAGAGCTGAATTTTCACACGGATAATCCTTTAACTACTGAGAAATCCTTGAAAGAAATCTCCTGAGAAAGAACGTTAGAAGAGTATGTGACAGCTAACAACTGTTTGTGTCAGGCACTATGCTGAACACCTTACGCGTATAATCTCATTTAACCCTCCTAAGCACGGTGAAATAATGCAGGTATTATACTCTCTGGCTTTCCAAATCAGAAAATTGGGGCAGTTTTAGTAAGCTGACTAGTTACACTCCTAATGAGAGGCAAAGCTTGGATTTGCACTAAGTTCTCCCTGAGCTCTCAAGTCCTATGCTTTATTATCTCTCTCATAAAAAATACCTTCATATCAAAATAATACAAAAGTCCATGTGTCCTTGGGTAAAACTACTTAACTTGTGGAGCCTAGTTTCCTTCCTAATAATGTGATACCATAGTTAAGTAATCATTCCTAGTTCTGATACTATAATCTACAGGGAAATAGATGTCTAAAAATCCTTCAGTATTACTTCACAACATTACATGGCTCATGAGTCATATGGCTTACTCCTTTACTATTAGATGATAGTATAATTTCAACATTTAATTTCCAAAAATAGTTAAAAACAGAAAAATCTGGGCCAGGTGCAGTGGCTCACGCCTGTAATCCCAGCACTTTGGGAGGTCCAGGCGGGCAGATCACAAGGTCAGGAGATCGAGACCATCCTGGCTAACACAGTGAAACCCCATCTCTACTTAAAAAAAAAAAAGAAAAATTTGCCGGGCGTGGTAGCGGGCGCCTGTAATCCCAGCTACTCAGAAGGCTGAGGCAGGAGAATGGCGTGAACCCAGGAGGTGGAGCTTGCCATGAGATCGCGCCACTGCACTCCAGCCTGGGCAACAGAGCCAGACTCCGTCTCAAAATAAATAAATAAATAAATAAAAGATAAATCTGGAAGAAGGGTACAAAGTAGTGCTTTGTTTTGTACTACTCTTGCAACTTGTAAAATTAATTTTTTTGTTTTGAGACAGGGTCTTAACTTGTTACAAAGGCTGGAGTGAAGTGGCTGCAATCATGGCTCACTGCAGCCTCAACCTCCTCAGCTCAAGCAATTCTCCTGCCTCAGCCTTCCAAGTATGTAGCTAGGACTATAGGGCACTTGACATTATGCTCAGATAATTTTTTTTTTGGTAGCTCAGGCTGGTCAAGCAATCCTCCTGCCTTACCCTCCCAAAGTGTTGTTATTACAGGTGTGAGCCACCATGCCCCACAAACTTTATTTCCACATCAAAAGTTGATTAACAAGTCAATGTATGGACTCTTATTACATTATGGTAGAAATGATTAATAAAGTAAGTCTATATCATTCTAAAAGTCACACAGGCACAGCTTCAAAGCTTCCCAAATGACATCATCAGTGATGTTCAACTCTACTCCTCACACTCCTATCTCACAAACCACAATCTGACCTGCTTTTGGATTCTCCTCAAACATCAAGCACTGCAGACATTTCATCTAAGACCTAGATAATAAAGTCTTCATAGCCATGCGTATCTCGTAAATGGATGACAGGAAAGGGAAACCAACATTCTGTATCTCCTTAGAGAGAACGCTGTAGAAAACAGCTGAGAAGAGCTATTAGATTATTATAAGAATTTTTTTGGCCAGGCACGATGGCTTACACCTGTAATCCCAGCACTTTGGGAGGCTGAGGCAGGCGGATCACCTGAGGTCAGGAGTTTGAGACCAGCCTGACCAACCCAGTAAAACTCCGTCTCTACTAAAAATACAAAAATTAGCCAAACGTGGTGGCGTGTGCCTGTAGTCCCAGCTACTTGGGAGGCTAACACATGAGAATCACTTGAACCCGGGAGGCGGAGGTTGCAGTAAGCCAAGATCGCACCACTCCACTCTAGCCTGGGCGACAGAGTGAGATGCCATCTCAAAAAATATTTTAAAAAGATTATTATAAGATTTTTTTTTGTTAAATCATTTACCTTCCATGGCTTTTCTGGAATTGGTGGATCTTCAATTTCAGAATCAACATCATTACTATGGACCCAAGTATCATAGCTATAAAGGAATCAAAATGAGAAAAACAAATTAGAGTCAAAGGTAATTCATTAGAAAGACTTTTACAAATAATAAGAACATGTTTTAGAAATACTACTAAAATCCCAGCCTGGTCAACATGGTGAAACCGCGTCTCTACCAAAAAATACAAAAATTAGCCGGGCATGGTGGGATGCGACTGTAGTCCCCACTACCCAGGAAGCTGAGGTGGAAGAATCGTTTGAACCCAGGAGGCAGAGGTTGCAGTGAACTAAGATCACGCCACAGCACTTCAGTCTAGGCAACAGAGTGACACCCTATCTCGAAACAAAACAAAACACAACAAAAAACTAAAAGAAATACTACTAAAATCTATTAATAGAAACTTATCAGACACTTTCATCCTTACTATTCTGCCAAGAAAGCTCCTCTGTAGAGGTCACCAGTAACGTATATATTGCTAAATCCGAAGTTCAAGACTAAGATCAAAAAATTTTAAACAGCTGCTTGCTCTTTCCTCAAAGCATTTCCCTCACTTGGCCACCAAGAAAGTACTATCACCTGATAGTCCTTATATTCACCAGCCTCTCTTCAGTTTCCATGTCAGTTTCTGGTCTTAGTCCCAAATGTCTTCAACCTTCAAAAGTTCCTGGGTTCAGTTTTTGGAAAAATCCTTCTCCCTTGCTAATTTCATTCATTCCTATAACTTCAAATATACACTGATGACTTCAAATTTTATATCAGCACTCTCCCATGTATTCTGAACTCAAATCCAACAGCCAACTCCACATCTCCTTGTGTAGAACGTCTAACAAGCATTCCAAACCTAACACTCAAAGCTCAACTTGCAATGCTACCCTAGCCCCAGCGATGTACTCTAGCCAATCATGTCCATTTCAGTAATGACAACTTTATCCTTCCTGCTGTTCAGGCCAAAATCCTTGGAAACAGCCTTGATTCCATTCTCAAGCACATCCTGTAATCAAACTAACTGCAAATGTGACCAGCTCTAACTTCAAAAGTATGTCTAGAATCTATCTAATTCTTACCCCTCCACTCTGCTCACTGGTTTTCCTGCTTCTGCCATTGGTCTCTTGGTCTCTCAAGAGTTAATTTTTCACATAGCAACCATAGAGATCTTTTTGAAAACTAAGTCAGTCCACATCACTCCACTGATCGTTGGAGCTTCCAACAGCTCTCACCCAGTCAGAGTGAAAGTAAAAAACCTAACGATGGCTTGCCATGGCTTCAAGATCTAATTATCTGACAGAGACTCTGACTCCATTTCCTGCTCTTCTCTCCTTACTCATGTTATATTTGAGCCACACAGGCTTTGATAACATTATTCCAATATGCCCTCCTAAGCCTGCATACGCTCTACACAGATTGCTCCCTCACTGTCCAGATATCCATATGGCTTACTCTCTTATTTCTTCACATCTCTTTGCTCAAGGAGCCTCTTTATCAACAAGAACTAACTTACTGACATAAATCAGGCCACCTACTCCAACAAAATCATAAAATAGGCACAAAATTTTTTACCAAAATAAAACACTGTGAATATCACTATACTGACCAGTAAACTATGAAACCAAATGACATCTAGTATGATGACAAGTGCTGGCTTCCTTTTAGCCACCATTCAGAAGTCAGTTCAAAAGAATATGGAACCTGGCCAGGAGCAGTGGCTCATGCTTGTAATTCCAGCACTTTGGGAGGCCAAGGCAGTGGATCACCTGAGGTATAAGGAGCTCAAGACCAGCCTGGCCAACATGGCGAAATCCCGTTTCTATTAAAAAATACAAAAATTAGCGGGGCGTTGTGGTGTGCACCTGTAATCTCAGCTACTTGGGAGGCTGAGGCAGGAGAATCGAATGAACCTGGGAGGCAGAGTTTGCAGTGAGCTTAGATCGCACCACTGCACTCCAGCCTGGGTGAGAGTGAGACTCCGTCTCAAAAAAAAAAACAAAAAAAACCCCAAAAACTCAACCTTATACTCTTCCAGTCTTGATTACAAATTGAAATGTGGGCAGAAGTGAGGGCACAGGCCATAGTTAATTTTTAAAAAGTGAATTAACAAGACCCTTTGAAAAGACAAGACCTGAGCCAGCTGCCACATCTTATTCGATACATAAGGAAAAAGTGAGCAAACAGGCTATGGTCTTAAAATGTGTTATTTTGGAACTTATACCAACTCTATACTTACGTAGCTTGTCATCATAAATTTAAGTTTCCACTGAAGGGTTTCAAAGGGCAAACCTCTTTCCTATATAGTTGCTGAAATATTAAAAGGTGTTTTTGGATGCAAGGACTACTGACTTGAAGCCTTTGGACTGGGAGTGCTTTACACAAAGAACTTATTCAAATGATGTTTTAAAAATAAGGTGGGCCTAGTGACATGTACTTGTAGTCCCAGTTAGTAAGGAGGTAGAAGAATCACTTGAGCCCAGGAATTTGAGGCCAGTCTGGGCAACATATTTTTTAAAAGTACAAAACTAATCCTTAGGGGAGGGGAAGTTATTCACTTAAATTTGTCAATTATGGTTCACATGAGACTGATTACAAAGCTGACTTGATTTAGTTGTAATTAACTCAAACTACATAAAAAGACTGTATATACTCTTAGAATGTTGAACGAATCTAAAGCCAAACTTACTTCTTTTAAAAATATAATTACAAGTAAAATAAACTTAAATAGACTAACAAAAACAATGCAAAACCTGATGTTTTATGTTTACTGATAAAGAACACACATATATGCAATGGTCTTGTTCCTCCCCAATTAAAATGGAATCTGACTAACCTTAGATCCGGCTACCAATTTAAGGGAAATACAGAGAACAGAGTAATCCGTTCAAATAAACCATAGTGCTGCCATTGAAAAACTCCATACTGTGGTAAATGAAACATGACAAACCAACTGGTTTCTTAAAACCAGTAAGGTTTTAAGAAAGGGGAGGTCATGAAGACAGAGGAAGAACCTATAAAACTATAAATTAGAAAAGTACTTAAATATACCAACTAATCCCAACAGGTAGATTTTATCTAAATTCTAATTCAAACTACTATCAATCAATCAAGTGTGTCATTTAATTGACAACATTGACTGGATTTTTATTTTTATTTTTTTGAGACAGGGTCTCGCTCTGTTGCCCAGGCTGGAGTGCAGTGGCACGATCTCAGCTCAATGCAGCCTCAACCTCTGGGGCTCAAGTAATCCTCCTGCCTCAGCCCCATCCCAAGTATCTGGGACTACAGGCACGTGTCATCATGACTGGCTAATTTTTGTATTTTTTGTAGAGACAAGGTTTCACCACGTTGCCCAAGGTGGTCTAGAACTCCTGGCCTCAAGTGATCCACCCACCTCAGCCTCCCAGAGTGCTGGGATTACAGGCATGAGCCATCATGCCCAGCCATGATATTTTATATTAAGGAACTGTTTGGGTTTTTTTAAGATGACAACGGTATTATTATTTTGAACAGTTTGAGGCCAGGAGGTTGAGACCAGCCTGAACAACATACAGAGAACCCCCCGCCCTGCCCCCACCAACAAAAAATTAAAAAATAAGGCACCTATGGGTGGCACGTGCCTGTAGTGCCAGCCCCCAGGGAGGCTGAGGTTGGAGGATCACTTGAGCTGTCTTCATGCCACTGCACTGCAGCCTGGGTAACAGAGCAAGACCTTGTCTCAAAAAAAAAAAAAAAAAAAAAAAAGGCCAGGCATGGTGGCTCACACCTATAATCCCAGCACTTTGGGAGGCCAAGGTGGGTGGATCACCTGAGGTCAGGAGTTCGAAACCAGCCTGGCCAACATGGCAGAATCTCATCTCTACTAAAAATACAAAAATTAGCCAGGTGTGGTGGCATGCGCCTATAATCCCAGCTACTCAGGAGGCTAAGGCATGAGAATCGCTAGAACCAGGGAGGCAGAGCTGAGGTTGCGCCACTGCACTCCAGCCTGGGAGACAGAGTAAGACTCCATCTGAAAAAAATTAAACAAAGAGAGAATGTATTTCTTTTTAAATACATACTAAAACACTTATGATTCAAACGGTGTTTGGGATTTGCTATAAATAATATGAGAAGACGAGAAGTAGATAGAAGTAGAGGTTAAAAGAAAGTGGGGGTGGGGGCGAGGGATAAAAGACTACAAATAAGGTGCAATGTATACTGCTCGGGTGATGGGTGCACCAAATCACCATTAAAGAATTTACTCATGTAACCACATATCACCTGTACCCCAATAACTTATGAAAAAATAAAATAAAAAAATAAAAATAAAAAAAGTAGGTGAAAAAAGACTGACTAGACCTGTAGAAACCACAATGAAAATCTCCACTTTATATGATAAGAATGAAATGAATACTAAAACTGCTCTACTATAGGTTTAGAAAAATATAGTACAAACAATGTTATCCCTATTTCCATGTGCACTATGCAGGCATTAATATTAAATAATTATTTAATAAATAAAAAAAATTTTTTTTTTTTTTTTTGAAATGGAGTCTCTGTCACCTAGGCTGGACTGCAGTGGCACAATCTCGGCTCATGGCAAGCTCCGCCCCCGGGGTTCATGCCATTCTCCTGCCTCAGCCTGCCGAGTAGCTGGGACTACAGGCGCCCACCACCATGCCCAGCCAATTTTTTTGTATTTTTAGTAGAGACGGGGTTTCACCGTGTTAGCCAGGATGTTCTCAGTCTCCTGACCTCGTGATCCGTCCGCCTTGGCCTCCCAAAGTGCTGGGATTACAGGCGTGAGCCACCACGCCCAGCCCCACTATTTTCACTAATATCTAGCTCTTGTTTATAATACTCGTTATTCGTACTATAGATACTGAAACTAGTATGGGTTATAACATGTAAAGCCACAACAGTACTAGGCAAATAAATTTCTGATGAGAAGAAAAACTCAATTTTCGATATAAATTAATTTCATCCTTAGTGGTTTGGCATGAGTAGTTTTTGAAAAAAGCAAACTGATCAGGCTGGACGCGGTAGCTCACACCTGTAATCCCAGCACTTTGCGAAGCCAAGGCGAGTGGATCACCTGAGGTCAGGAGTGCAAGACCAGCCTGACCAGCATGGTGAAACCCCGTCTCTACTAAAAATACAAAAATTAGCCAGACGTGGTGGCAGGCGCCTGTAATTCCAGCTACTCAGGAAGCTAAGGCAGGAGAATCCCTTGAACCCAGGAGGTGAAGGTTGCAGTGAGTCGAGACTGTGCCACTGTAATCCAGCCTGGGTGACAAAGCGGGACTCTGTCTCAAAAAAATCTGATCAGTAATAAATACTAGAAAAAAAAATTCTTTATTTTTTGAAGACAGAGTGAGACTCTGTCACCAAGGATGTAGTGCAGTGGCATGATCTCGGCTCACTGCAACCTCCGCTTTCCAGGTTCAAGTGATTCTCATGCCTCAGACACCTGAGTAGCTAGGATTACAGGTGTGCGCCACCACGTCTGGTTAACTTTTATAGTTTTAGTAGAGATGGAGTTTCACCATGTTGGCCAGGCTGGTCTTGAACTCCTGACCTCCTGTGATCCACCCACCTCAGCCTCTCCAAGTGCTGCGATTACAGGTGTGAGACACTGTGCCCGGCAAAATTCATTTCTTAAAAGAAACAAATATAAATTAGCAACCTAATACCACACAGACTTTTTTGGCAACTACATAAAAGATATGAGGTTTTGTTTTTGTCTTTTTTTTGAGATGGAGTCTCACTCCGTCGCCCAGGCTGGAGGGCAACGGTGCAATCTCGGCTCACTGCAACCTCCACCTCCCGGGTTCAAGGGATTCTCCTGCCTTAGCTTCCTGAGTAGCTGGAATTACAGGCGCCTGCCACCACGTCTGGCTAATTTTTTTTATTTTTAGTAGAGACAGGGTTTCACTATGTTGACCAGGCTGGTCTCGAGCTCCTGACCTCATGATCCACCTGCCTCAGCCTCCCAAAGTGCTGGGATTACAGGCATGAGCCACCGCACCCAGCCTTGATACCAGTTTTTTTTAAAGCTAAATAAAGCCATTTATGGCTTATTCATTCACCATTTAATGGTGACCTCATTAAATTTTGTACCTTAAAAATAAGAAAACAGTCAATAAAAGACTCCGTAAGTGAGAAAAATGACTAAATACAAAGCAACAAATTGTCACTGTTCAGAAAATAAAACTATAAATAAATGCGCCTTCCTTTCACAGAAATCTTTATACCAGGTCTCACAGCATATGAACATTACCTGTCTGGGTAAAAGCCCCAATGCACTAACACTTGCTTGTCTTTTCTCATCACTGGTCTCAACCATTCTTCTGGAAGAGAAAAAGAAACAACTTTACTCAAACTGACAAAATAATAAAGAAACTATGATTTTTAGCCTTAATTTTTACTAAGATGTTTTAGTTTGCTAACGAACAACATTTTTCGAACATGCTATTGCTGGTTTGGAAAGAAAAAGTTTTCAAACTGAGTACTATCTACCAGATTAAAGGGAAATTTCTCAGTCTTTCAGACTTTCCAAACTGTAGGTCTACTATCCATCACTCTTGACAAAACCAATTATCCACTGTGGTAAAATACTCCCATCCCATTCACCCACCAGCCTCCCCTCTCTCTTCTACCCAAATAATAATCACCATATTATTTAACGCTTCACTTCCCATGGTGAACCTCTCATCCCTCTTTCTGTGAGGCTTAGCAATTATTACACATCTTTCAAGATGTAAACCGTACTTCATCTCATTGATGAAAGTTTTACTAACTACTCTGCTTCCTCTAGATTCCCTTTTTCTGATGTCCTATAAGCTGTAAAGTGCTACATCAAAGCTTTTACCAAAAATACTATTTTTACTATTCTTTAACTGCCTCATACCTGTTAGCCCTCCCAACAAGAATGTAAGCAATGTGATTACATATTGTAGACTTTTTTCCAAAGATAAGTGCAAATTATATAATAAAGTGATTCTTAGTATTCTAATCACAGTTAAATTACCTCCACATTTCAGCATTGGTTATCATGTGCTTCTTTGGTAGTCTGAATTTAGCTTAGAAAATGTATGCCTAATAGTAAGAGAGAAGTTCTGAAGTAAGCCCCCTTAAAGCCCACAGCAAAAAACAAACAAACAAACAAACAGATCTAAGTAAATTAGCCAAGTAAAAATTACTTTCCAGTGCAGGTTTTAACAAGATATAGCCTCATTTTCACTGAATAAAGCCATGAAGCCCTCATACCTGTGCTGTTTTTGAAGTATACAATGACTCACCTAACTATATTAAAAGAAAGTGAAAGGGGGCCAGGTGTGGTGGTTCATGCCTGTAATCCCAGCACTTTTGGAGGCACGGGCAGGAAGATTACTTGAGCCCAGGAGTTCAAGACCACCCTGGGCAACAAAGTGAGATTCAGTCTCTTAAAAATTTTTAAAAATAAAAGTAAATAGCTAGGCATAGTGGTGTGCATCTATACTCCCAGCTACTCAGGAGGCTAGGGCAGGAAGATCACGAGCATTATAGTTTGAGGCTGCGATGAGCTATTAATAAGTGCCCT
Source organism: Pongo pygmaeus (assembly GCF_028885625.2). NCBI lineage: Eukaryota > Metazoa > Chordata > Mammalia > Primates > Hominidae > Pongo > Pongo pygmaeus. The sequence continues at coordinate 105,921,456 of NC_085930.1, read as the reverse complement.
CTTACACTTCAGGCTGGGCAAGAGTGAGTCCCCATCTCAAAACAAAAGGTGAAAATGACAGAATCAGGCCCTGTTCCCTAACATGGTAACCCAACATGGCAGAGGAATAAAGAAAAGAAGGGGCCAGAGGATCTTTCTAAATCCCGACTATCTAAACTAACCTGTCCTGTCCCGTTAAGTGTGTCTTGGTGATGTTCTAACTAGTAAAAGCTGCCTTTCAGAATACTGAGTCCATTATCAAAGACTATGCACCTTTATGAAAAAGAAGAAAAGGTATCTTTCCTAACCACAGCTGACTTTGATACAAATTTTGATTTTTTTTTTTTTTTTTTTTTTTTTTTTTTTTTTTTTGAGACGGAGTTTCACTCTTGTTGCCCAGGTTGGAATGCAATGGTACGATCTCGGCTCACCGCAACCTCTGCCTCCCGGGTTCAAGTGATTTTCCTGCCTCAGCCTCCCAAGTAGCTGGGATTACAGGCATGCGCCACCATGTCTGACTAATTTTTTGTATTTTTAGTAGAGATGGGGTTTCTCCATTTTGATCAGGCTCATCTCAAACTCCTGACCTCAGGTGATCTACCACCTCGGCCCCCCAAAGTGCTGGGATTACAGGCATGAGCCACTGTGCCTGGCCAAAAAAATTTTTGATTTTTATCAAGACAATTTTTTTAAATTCTTTGAAAAATTTCCCAATAGCAGAAACAACAAAAGGTGTGAGATGTAAACTCGCCCTCTTCCCAGGTATTACAAATTTATACCCAAGAATTAATTTATAGAAGTATGGCTGAATGACAAAAGAGTAAGGCCAATGCCATTGAAAGATGAATTACTTATATATCCCAAAAGAAGGAAAAGAACATACCATGCAGAGCCACTGCAGAGGCATCACAATAGTCAAGAGGTAGAAGACAGGAACAAGGGGAAGCCTAAGCCAAAGCCTGTATTGGGGTTTCCATAGAAAAGGTAACATGGGGCAGAGTAACAGTTTAAGGTAGGGATGGCTGAATAATTGCAAGAAACACTGGGGTACAGAGGTTGTCTCCAGTTGCCTGGTACCTCGCCCTGGAATGATTTAGAAAAGGGGAAATACTGGTTTGGTGTGTGAGAATTAGATTAGGAGACAGTTACAGCTATATACTCAGATTGGTTGGTTTACATATGAAAGATGTGCTCCTAGTGAAGTTATTATCTTCAGAAATTAGCTAGCCCTCAAAAGGGCAATCTCTCCCCAGGTCATCAAATGCCAGAGCAACAAGAACATAGAAAATACAAATACACAGTTGATATAATAATTAGTATAATATAAAATACAGTTAATAATTAGCATATCATACAGTTAATATAATAATTGAAATTAGCTTGGCTAGAAGAACAGAATTGGGTTTTTTTGTTGGGTGTGGTTTTTTTTTTTTGAGACGGAGTCTCACTCTGTTGCCCAGGCTGGAGTGCAGTGGCGCGATCCCAGCTCACTGCAACCAGCCAGGGTGACGGAATGAAATTCCATCTTAATTAAAAAAAAAAAAAAAAATTTAAAAGGCCAGAACTGAACAACGACAAACAATTTAAAAAGGAGGCCAGGCGTGGTGGCTCACGCCTGTAATCCCAGCACTTTGGGAGGTCGAGGCAGCAGATCACCTGAGGTCAGTAGTTTGAGACCAGCCTGGCCAACATGATGAAACCTTGTCTCTACTAAAACTACAAAAATTAGCTGGGCATGGTGGCAGGGGCCCGTAATCCCAGCTACTTGAGTGGCTGAGGCAGAAATGCTTGAACCTGGGAGGTGGAGGTTGCAGCGAGCTGAGACCACACCACTGCACTTTAGGCCTGGGCAACAAGAGCGAAACTCCGTCTCAAAAAATTAAAAAATAAAAATAAAAAATAAAAACATAAAAAGTACTTGAGTAGGTATTTCTCCAAAGATGATATACAAATGACCAATAAGCATATGAAAAGATACTCAATGTCACTAATCATCAGGACAATGAAAATCAAAACAATGATATATCAGCTTTTATCTGTTAGGATGACCATTATAACAAAACAAAAAATAACAAGTGTTAACAAAAATACAGAGAAACTGGAACCATTGTGCACCATTGGTAAGTATGTAGAATGATATAGCAGCTATGAAACGGTCCTCAAAACAATTAAAAACAGTATTACCATACGATCTAGCAATTTCACTTCTGGATATATGCCCAAAAGAAAGTAGGATGAAAGTAGGATGCTGAAGAGATACTTGCACACCCATGTTCATTAGAGCAGTATTCACAATAGCCAAAATGCAAAAGCAACCTAAATGTCCATCTATGTATGAATACATAAAAAATGGTATACAAATATAATGGAATACAGGCACATGCCACAACATGAACAATAAGGACACTGTACTAAGTAAAATAGGCCAGTCACAATAATACAAATACTAAATGATTCCACTTATATTAGGTAACTAGAGTAGTCGAACTCTTAGAAACAGAATGGTAATCAAAAGCAGTGGCACAAACTTGTCCAACCCAAGACCCATGGGCTACATGCAGCCAAGGATGGCTTTGAATGTAGCCCAACACAAATTCATAAGCTTTCTTAGAACATTATGAGTTTTTCTGGGTGTGTTTTAAGTTCATCCACTATTGCTAGTATTACTGTATTTTATGTGTGGCCCAAAACAATTATTATTCTTCCAATGTGGCCCAGGGAACCCAAGATCGGACATCCCTGTGCTAGGGGAAAGAGAAAAAGAGATGTTTAATGGGTACAGAGTATCAGTTCTGCCACATGAAAAAGTTCTAAAGATCTCTTGCACATGACTGTGCACAGTGGCTCACGCCTGTAATCCCAAAACACTGGGAGGCTAAGTGAGGCAGGCAACATATCTCTACAAAAATTGTTTTTAAATTAGCCATGTGTGATGTTGTCCACCACTAGTCCCAGCTACTTGGGAGGCTGAGGTGGGAGGACAAGGCTACATACATGCAGCCATGATCGCACCACCGCACTCCAGCCTAGATAACAGAAAAAGACCGTCTCCACAAAAAAAAAAAAAACTATTGCACAACAAGATGTTTATACTTAACACTACTATACTGTATATGTAAAAATGATTAAGATAAATGTTATGTGTTTTTTACCACAATAAAAAAGGAATACCATATCAAACAGATTCACCTTGAAAATATTATGCTAAATGAAAAGAGTGAGACATCAGAGATCGTATGTCATTATGCTTTCATTTCTACGAAATGTCCTGAACAAATATATCCATACAGCAAGAGAGTAGACTGCTGGTTGTCAAGGACTAAGGTGAGAGAAGGGAAAGTGACTGCTAATAGGTACGGATTTTTAAAGTGATGAAAACATTTTGAAATTAACAGTGATGGCTGCACAACTGTAAATATATTAAAAAATTTTCAATTGTGCACTTTATTATTATATATATATATTTTTTGGAGATGGAGTCTCACTCTGTCATATAGGCTGGAGCGCAGTGATGCCATCTTGGCTCACTGCAACCTCCGTCTCCTGGGTTCGAGCAATTCTCCCGCCTCAGCCTCCCAAGTAGCTGGAATGACAGGTGCCCGCCACCATGCCCAGTTATTTTTTTGTGTTTTTAGTAGAGACAGGGTTTCACCATGTTGGCCAGGCTGGTCTCAAAATCCTGGCCTCAGGTGATCCGCCTGCCTCAGCATCCCAAAGTGCCAGGATTACAGGCATGAGCCACCGGGCCCAGCCCAACTGTGCATTTTAAAATGGTGAATTTTGCTAGGCGCGGTGACTCACGCCTGTAATCCCAACACTTTGGGAGGCTGGGTCGGGTGGATCACCTGAGGTCAGGAGTTCAAGACGAGCCTGGCCAACATGGTGAAACCCCATCTCTACTAAAAATACAAAAATTAGCTGGGTGTCGTGGTGGGTGCCTGTAATCCCAGCTACTCAGGAGGCTGAGGCAGGAGAATCGCTCGAACCTGGGAGGCGGAAGCTGCAGTGAGCCAAGATCACGCCACTGCACTCCAGCCTGAGTAAAAGAGTGAGACTCCATCTCCCCAAAAAAAAAAAAAAAAAAACCAGGTGAATTTTATGGTATGTGGATTATATCTCAATTAGCCTGTTATTAAAAAATAATAAACAACATTACTTGGGAGGCTGAGGTGGGAGGACTGCTTGATTCCAGGAGTTCAACACCAGCCTAGGAAATATAGTGAGACACCCATCTCTAATATATTTAATAATAATTTAAAATAATTTAAAAAATAAAAATAAAGAGAGAACACAGCCCAGTCAGGAAGCTGAAAGGCAACTAATATGTATGGATATAGAAAACAAACAAGAAAACAGTGGAAACAATTTAGCTCTACATGGTGGAACACTTTTAAAGTGTTTAACTCTATTTGGATTGCTTCATCATTATTATTGTTATTGCCAATGCTTAATTCTATTAATTAGTGTTTTGTTTGCTTTCTGTTAAGACGGTAAACATAAAATTTACCATTTTAACCATTTTATAAGTAAGCAGTTCAGTAGTGTTAGGTACACCCAGTGTTGCATGTCCAATCTCCAGATCTCTCTGCACATTATCAAACTAAAACCCTACACCCAATGAACAGCAACTCCCTGATGGAGCATTAGCCAGGCTTAAAAAGGAAATTCTAGCACATGCTGTAACATGAATAAACTTTGAAGACATTACACTAAGCAAAACAAATTAATCATAAAAAGACAAATTCTGTATGATTTTATCTAAGGTGGTCAAATTCTTAGTCTCTGATAACCATGTTACATTCAGTATCAATGAATTTCACTACTTCGCGTACTTCATAAAATTGGAATCATATGGTATTTGTCCATGTTATTAGCATGTGTTAAAATTTCCTTCTTTTTTCAAGGCTGAATAATATTCCACTGTGTGGGGCCAGGAGTGGTGACTCACGCCTCTAATCCCAGCACTTTGGGAGGCTGAGGCGTTTGGATCACTTGAGGTCAGGAGTTTGAGACAAGCCTGTCCAACATGGTGAAACCCTGTCTCTACTAAAAATACAAAAAAAATTAGCTGGGTGTGGTGGTGCACTCCTGTAGTCCCAGCTACTCGGGAGGCTGAGGCAGGAGAATCGCTTGAACCCAGGAGGCAGAGGCTGCAGTACGCCAAGATGACGCCACTACACTCCATTCTGGGTGACACAGCAAGACTCTGTCTTAAAACAAAAAAACTGGCCGGGCGCGGTGGCTCACGCCTATAATCCCAGGACTTTGGGAGGCCGAGGCAGGTGGATCACAAGGTCAGGAGTTCAAGACCAACTTGGCCAAGACGGTGACACCCCAACTCTACTAAAAATACAAAAATTAGCCGGGCATGGTGGTGGGCACCTGTAATCCTGTAATCCCAGCTACTTAGGAGGCTGAGGCAGGAGAATCACTTAAACCCAGGAGGTGGAGGTTGCAGTGAGCCGAGATCACACGACTGCACTCTAGCCTGGGTGACAGAACAAAGACTCCGTCTCAAAAAAAACTATTGCACTGTGTGTACATACCACAATTTGTTTATCCATTCACCTAATTATTTTAACCTAGGTTTTGGCTATTTTCCTCTTTTACCAATAGGTATCTTCTTTTTTTTTTTGGTAAGACAGAGTTTCGCTCTTCTTGCCCGGGCTGGAGTGCAGTAGTGCAATCTCAGCTCACTGCAACCTCCACCTCCCAGGTTCAAGCGATTCTCCTGACTCAGCCTCCCAAGTAGCTAGGATTACAGATACCTGCCACCACTCCCGGTTAAATTTCATCATGTTGGTCAGGCTGGTCTCAAACTCCTGACCTCAGATGATCCACCAGCTTTGGCCTCCCAGAGTGCTGGGATTATAGGCCTGAGCCACAGCGCCAGGCCTTGTTTTTTAAGACATGAGATTTCACTATGTTGCCCAGGTTGGAGTGCAATGGCTACGCAAAGGCACAATTATCAATGCCACAGCCTCTAACTCCTGACCTCAAGTGATCCTCCCACCTCAGCCTCCAGAGGAGCTGGAATACAGGCACATATCACCACACCCGGATTTAACCACCTTATTAGTCCTTCTTTTTTTTTTTTGAGATGGAGTCTCCTTCTGTCGCCCAGGCTGGAGTGCAGTGGCAAGATCTTGACTCACTGTAACCTCCACATCCCAGGTTCAAGCGAGTCTCCTGCCTTAGCCTCCCAAGTAGCTGGGGTTACAAATGGGTGCCAGCACACCCAGCTAATTTTTGGTATTTTTAGCAGAGATGGGGTTTCACCATTTTGGTCAGGCTGATCTCAAACTCCTGACCTCAAGTGATCCACCCACCTCGGCCTCCCAAACTGCTGGGATTACAGGCGTGAGACACCAGGTCTGGCCCCCATTAGTCTAAGAACCACTTGACATTGCTGAATATCTCACTAATGTGTATTTTCTACATCACTAATTTTTGCTTTTATTATTTCCTTTTTTGTTAGGTTTAATTTGGTGTAGTTTTTCTAATTTCTTAAGAAAGATGTTTGGACCACTGATTTCTAACCTTTCTCCTTTCCTAATATAAAGAAATAAATGTTCCTCTAGGCATAGCTTCTACTACATCTTTTAAAAGTTAATGTTGGCTGGCGCAGTGGCTCACACCTTTAAACCCACCACTTTGGGAGGCCAAGGTGGGCAGATCACGAGGTCAAGAGATTGAAACCATCCTGGCCAACATGGTGAAACTCTGTCTCTACTAAAAATACAAATATTAGAGCTGCGCATGGTGATGGGCGCCTATATTCCCAGCTACTCAGGAGGCTAAGTCAGGAGAATCTCTTGAACCCGGGAGGTGGAGGTGGCAGTGAGCTGAGATCGCACAACTGCACTCCAGCCTGGGTGACAGACTCCATCTTCAAAACAAAACAAAAACAAATAAAAAGCTGGTTATTCTGTTTAAGTCTTTGAGGATATGACATAAAATCCATTTGGTATGATGTATGAGCTTATCTGTTCACAACACAAAACTAACTTACCATCGTCTTGTGAGGAAGAATATGGGTAAATGTGGTGGGAAGCTTTTGACTTCTCATCCGTAAATGTTCCCTGGAAAGCAAATGAACAAAAACCACAAAAATAAAGCACATGGCAATGAACTATGAGATCCCAGATACAAATTCCATACAAATTCTAAAAGCATGGTTTTACTTATAGACTTTATTAAAAAAGACTTGCTTCTTTTTAGTCAAATAAAAAAAGTGATTAACAACAATACACCAAAAAATTGTCTGCACAGTTTAGACTGCTGTATAGAAAAAGTAATTCGAGCACCTATTAGCTAGTTCTCTACAGATGTCTCTCTCTGGGTATCCATATCAGTAATATGGGTACTATTAATTCTTTTTTTTTCCTGAAACGGAGTCTTGCTCTGTCACCCAGGCTACAGTGTAGCAGCACAATCTTGGCTCACTGCAACCTCCTCTGTCTCCTGGGTTCAAATGATTCTCCTGCCTCAGCCTCCCGAGTAGCTGGGATTACAGGCACCCGCCAGCACGCCTGGCTAATTTTTCTATTTTTAGTAGAGATGGGGTTTCACCATGTTGGTCAGGCTGGTCTTGAACTCCTGACCTTAGGTGAGCTGCCTGCCTTGGCCTTCCAAAGTTCTGGGATTACAGGTGTGAGCCACTGTGTTCAATCAGGTACTACTACTTCTTAAAATTACTTCCAAAGTCATCACAAATCATCATTACTTCAAGTGAATCAATGCCATTCCTGGCCTTGAGCCATAAGCTAGGACTATGTGCAAGCATAACACAGATATATTGTCAAGTTCAGTTTCAGACCACCGTAATAAAGCATTACAAAATTAGTTGCACAAATTTAGTTTCCTGATGCATATAAAAGTTACATTTATGGCCGGGTGTGGTGGCTCATGTCTGTAATCCTAGCAATTTGGGAGCCAGGTGGATCATTTGAGGTCAGGAGTTCGAGACCAGCGTGGCCAACATGGTGAAACCCCATCTCTACTAAAAATATAAAAATTAGCTGGGCGTGGTGGCACACGCCTGTAATCTCAGCTATTCCGGAGGCTGAGGCAGAAGAATCACTTGAGCCCAGGAGACAGAGTTTGCAGTTAGCCAAGACGGCACCACTAGTTTGGGGGACAAAGTGAGACTCCGTCTCAAAAAAATAAAAAACAACAAAAAAGTTACATTTAGGCCAGGTGCAGCTGCTCACACCTGTAATCCCAGCACTTTGGAAGGCTGAGGTAAAAGGATCACTTGAGCCTAGGAGTTCAAGACTAGTCTGGGCAACACAGTGAGACCTTGTCTCAAATTAAAAAAGAAATTAGCTGGCACTTTTGTGCCTGTAGTCCCAGCTACTCAGGAGGTGAGGTGGGAGGATCATTTGAGCCCAAGAGTTCAAGGCTGCAGTGAACTATGATTATGCCAGTGTACGTTAGCCTGGGCAATACAGTGAGAGAGACCGTCTCTCAAAACAAAAATCAAAAGTTAAGTTTACAGAGTTTTAGAAAACAGTGTACGTACCTTAATTTAAAAATATTTTATTGCTAGAAAATGCTAACAATAGCGGCCGGGCCCAGTGGCTCACGCCTGTAATCCCAGCACTTTGGGAGGTCGAGGCAGGTGGATCACCTGAGGTCAGAAGTTCGAGACCGCCTAGCCAACATGGTGAAACGCGTGTCTACTAAAAATACAAAAAATTAGCCAGATGTGGTGGCAGGCGTCTATAATCCCAGCTACTCAGGAGGCTGAGGCAGGAGAATCCCTTGAAACCCGGAGGCGGAGGCAGAGGCTGCAGCGAGCCGAGATCGCACCATTGCACTCCAGCCTGGACAACAAGAGCAAAATGCCATCTCAAAAAAAAAAAAAAAAATGCCAACAATCACCTGAGACTTAAGCAAATCAGTCTTTTTGCTGCTGGAGGATACTGCCTCAATGATGCTGGCAGCTGACTGATCAGTGTGGTGGTTGCTAAAGGTTAAGGTGGCTGTGGCAATTTCTTAAGTCAACAGTAAAGTTTGTCACATTGATTGACTCCTTTCACATATGATTTCTCTGTAGCATGCGATGCTGACAGCATTTTACACACAGCAGAATTTCTTTCAAAACCCTGCTGCTTGCTTTATCAACTAAATTTATGTAATATTTAAAATCCTTTGTTCTCATTTCAACAATGTTAACAGCAACTGTGCCAGGAGTAGATTCCATGTCAAGAAACCACTTTGTTCATCCATAAGAAACAACTCTTCCATCTGTTCAAGTTTTGTCATGAGATCGCGGCAATTCAGTCACATGTTCCAGCTTCACTTCAAATTCTAGTTCTCTTATTTGAACCACGTCTGTAGTTACTTCCTCTACTAAAGTCTTTAACCCCTCAAAGTCAATCACGAGGGTCACAATCTACGTCTTCCAAACTTCTGTTACTGTTGATATTTTGACCTCTGATGAATTGCATGTGTTCTTAGTGGCATCAAGAATGATGAATCTGTTCCAGAAGATTTTCAATTTACTTTACCCAGATCCATCATAAGAATCACTAACTATAGCAGCTCTATCTTTACAAAATGTATTTCTTAAATAACAAGACTTGAAAGTCGAAATACTCCTTAAAACATGGCTGCAGAATGGAAGTTGTGTTACTATGCATAGAAATAACATTAATTTCCTTGCACATCTGCAACAGAGGCTTTGGTGACTAAGTGACTGTCAATGAGCAGTAATATTTCAAAAGAAATTGTTTTTCCTGAGCAGTAGGTCTCTACAGTGGGCTTAAAGTATTCAGTAAACCATACTGTAAATAGATGTGCTGTCATCTAGGCTTTGCTGTTTTGTTATGGAGCACAGGCAAAATAGATGTAGCATAATCTGTAGGGCCTTACTATTGTCAGAATGGCAAACGACCATTGGCTTCAACTTACAGTCACCAACTGCATTAAGCCACAAAATAGCCTGGCTGAAGCTTTTAAGCCAGGCATTGACTTCTCCAACTATGACAGCCCTAAATAGCATCTTATTTTAATAGAAGACTATTTCATTTACATTGAATATCTGTTGCTTGGTGTAGCCAGCTTCACCAATTATCTTTACTAAATCTTCTGGATAACTTGCTGCAGCTTCTACATTAGCACTTGCTGCTTCAACTTGCATTTCTATGTTCTGAAAACGGCTTCTTTCCTTAAACCTCATTAGGCAACCTCTGCTGGCTTCAAACGTTCCTTCTGCAGCTTCCTCACCTCTCTCAGCCTTCACAGAATCGAAGAGAGTTAGGCCTTTGTTCTGGATTAGAATTTAGCTTAAGGAAATGTTGGGCTGCTTTGATCTCCTAACCAGACCACTGAAACTTTCTCAGTATCAGCAATAAGCATGTTTTGCATCCTATCATTTGCATGTTCACTACAGTCCCACTTTTAATTTCCCTCAAAAACTTTTCCTTTGCACTAAAAGCCTGGCTGTTTGGCTTAAGAAGCCAAGTTCTCAGCTTATCTTGGCTTTTGTCATGCCTTCCTCACTAAACTAAATCACTACTAGCTTTTGATTTAAAGTGAGAGATAAGCAACTCTTCCTTTGACTTGACCAGCTAGAGGCCATTGTAGGGTTATTAATTGGCCTAATTTTAATACTTGTGGGTCTCAGGGAATAGGCAGGCTAGACAAGAGGTAGAGAGATAGAGAAGTGGCCAGTCAGTGGAGAAGTCAGAACACATACATTTATCAATTAACTTCACCATCTTCTATGGGTGTTGTGATAAACCAAAGCAATTAAAATAATATCAAATAGCACCTATCACAGATCACTATAACATGTATAATAATACTAAAAAAGTAAGCCAGGCACGGTGGCTCACACCTGTAATCCCAGCACTTTGGGAGGCCGAGGGGGGGCGGGGGTGGCTCACGAGGTCAGGAGTTCAAGACCAGCCTGGCCAACACAGTGAAACCCCGTCTCTACTAAAAATACAAAAATTAGCCGGACGTGGTGGCGGGTGCCTGTAATCCCAGGTACTCAGGAGGCTGAGGCAGAGAACTGCTTGAACTCGGGAGGTGGAGGATGCAGTGAGCCGAGATCGCGCCATTGCACTCCAGCCTGGGCGACAGAGAAAGACTTTATCTCAAAAAAAAACAAATAAACAAGCAAAAAACTAAAAAAGTTTGAAATACTGTGAGAATTACCAAAATGTGATATACAGACATAATGTAAGCACATGCTGTTGGGAAAATGGCACCAACAGACTTGCCTGACACAGTTTCCACAAACCTTCTATTTAAAAAAAGGAGCAGGGTGGCTGGTGGAGGGGGGTGCTGCAGGGCGGGTTCCGTGGCTCACGCCTGCAATCCCAGCACTTTGGGAGGCCGAGGCGGCAGGGGCAATCTCTTGAGGCCAGGAGCTTGAGACCAGCCTAGGCAAGACCCTGTCTCTTCAAAAATAAAAATAAAATAGCCAGGTGCAGTGGAGCACACCTGTTGTTAAAAAAAGAACAAGAAGAAGGCCGGGCAAGGTGGCTCATGACTGTAATCTCAGCACTTTGGGCAGATCATGAAGTCAGGAATTCGAGACCAGCCTTTCCAATATGGTGAAACCCCATCTCTACTAAAAAATACAAAAATTAGCAGCGCAAGGGCCGGGTGCGGTGGCTCACGCCTGTAATCCCAGCACTTTGGGAGGCCGAAGCGGGCGGATCACGAGGTCAAGAGATCGAAACCCTGTCTCTACTAAAATACAAAAAAATTAGCAAGGCGTGGTGGCGGGCACCTGTAGTCCCAGCTACTCAGGAGGCTGAGGCAAGAGAATGGCGTGAACCCAGGAGGCGGAGCTTGCAGTGAGCCGAGATCAAGCCACTGCACTCCAGCCTGGGTGACAGAGTGAGACTCTGTCTCCAAAAAAAAAAAAAAAAAAAAAAAAAGTATATATACACATGTATATATACACACACGTGTGTGTATATACGTATATATACACACATATATGTACGTGTGTGTGTATATATGTAACATATATATACATATATGTAACAGCTAAATATTCAGCATAAATTGTAGGCAATATATAAAATGTTTCCAGTGTGACCCGGTAGCAAAAAGAGTAGGTAATTTCAGCTTCAAGGCAAGAAACAGCAGGTTAATTTGTTCTACTTCTACCCTGGTAACATTCCACATATACTTTAAACTGCATTTGACAGTCAATCCAATAAAAAGATATTCCAAAAGAGAGGTTTAAGGGATCTGTTCAAAGCCATAATACTAGTGAAAAAAGGAAATGGACTTCAGATTGCCCAATATGATAAAATAATTATATTACCTTACACTTTGAGAGAGATGTCATATATAAGAGGAAGAATGTACTCAATCTATAATTGCAAGCAGTATTAGAAACATTAACTTTCAGAACATGCAAGATATTTTACTAAATGCTAAAACATAATTCAATTGGTAATCTCTTTTGCAGCAGGAAAAAAAGACATTTCATGAGGTTTCTCAACCAATTCTAAGGATCCATAAAACGCAGTCACACAAAGAATGTTTCAGAAAATTATCTTCTACATAAGTCTCCTCAGCTAGCTTACTATGTGATGGGCTTAATTACAGTTTAGTCACGTGTAATCATAAACTTACATGTAGTAAATACCCAAAGTCTCAGCCTAAAATGAAGTCAGAAGAAGAAGGCTAAGATGTCAGAAGACAGTACTAGTACATGTGTATCAAGACAAAGCAAGCTTGAGGGGGGCAGAATTTTTCTGAGACGGTGTCTTGCTCTGTCACCAGGAGCACAGTGGCGCCATCTCAGCTCACTGCAACCTCCACTTCCTGGGTTCAAGTGATTCTCCTGACTCAGCCTCCCCAGTAGCTGGGACTACAGTGGCATGCCACCATGCCCAGCTAATTTTGTATTTTTAGTAGAGACGGGGTTTCACCATGTTGGCCAGGATGGTCTCGATCTCCTGACCTCGTGATCTGCCCGCCTTGGCCTCTCAAAGTGCTGGGATTACAGGCGTGAGCCACTACGCCCGGTCTTCAACTGTTTTTTTTAAATCATATATGTAACAGAATACATAAAATGGGGGGTTAGGGGAGACAGGATTACTTGAAAGTAATATTTCATTTCTTCTTACCAACAATTATGTTACCAACTCTATTTGACTTTATAATC